>NW_027132833.1:0-490103 GCF_026122565.2 Emydura macquarii macquarii
TTGCTTATCGAAAGAGGCCTGGGCTGAAGGGGGGGGGGGGAACATCACGGGGGTACCAGCTCACTTTGTTAAGGCTTTGCTGATTTAGCAGGAAGCCTGTGAGCTGTGGTTATGCTGAGGGCCGTGTTCCGGGGATAACGGTACAGGCCAAAAGGCCTCCGATGTGAGATGGTTATTTTGCAGACTCGCCCAGAGGGGCCGGGTGGGAGATAATGTGGCTGTTAGGTTGTGAGGTGAGCGGGCGGCAGTTAGACCGCAGGATGGCCAGGAGTGGTTAGGAAATAGTTGATAAAGGATTGGTGCGAGTGATTACAAAGATATGGGTTAATGACGGACGTCCAGCACTGCCGCAGAAGAGAAGGGCAGGCACTGTGTTACCTGGCAGCTCTGTGTTCTTGGGGAACCAGGGAACAAAACCCCGACTCTCTGTGGTTCACCTGAATCCCCTCCATCCTCTGCTCGAACCAGAAACCAAAGGCATCTCAATATAAAAAGGCAATGGAAGACAATGCCCCTAGCCTCATCTACATCAAAGATGTAAAAAGGAGGCATCTCGATTAGCACATCGAATGGAGAACAGAAGCCTCATCTACATCGAAGATGGAACAAGAATTAGCCTAGTGAATGGAGAGCCAAGCTCCAAAGCAGGGACCGCACTGAACTCTGTGATTGGCAAAGCAGGGATGCACTGCATGATGGGAGGTCTATGCACCTGATGTAAAGGAACCCACACCTGCTCACATCCAGCTCCACAGTTATCAGACCATTCTAGTTATTGATATGCAAAACACTGAATCTGCCTGGCTGCATTGTGAGCTCCCTCAAGGAACACTGCCCATAGCCAGGAGTGATCAGCTCCTATTGTCCAGCATAAAGAAAACCACTCTGGGATACTTTCTTGGGACATTGTTTACCCATAAATAAACCTGGTGTTCTACAAAAACCCCTACCCAAGTCCAAACCTCTGTTCTGATGCCTGGATCCAAATTCTGCATCAGCTCCACTGGAACTTCCTCTCCTCCTGACTTATCGTGTTGGGGGCTCTGCCTGTCTCAAGTGCTCCAGACCCTGAGCTGAACAGCCTGTCTGCTGGGAACCTTTGAGCTGCACGGAGTGGTGACATCCCTCCCCTTCTTCCCCCAACACCCTCTCTATCTCTCTCTTAGTCCAGGTATAACTTTCTACTTTTGTAATCAAACCTGGGCTAGCTTCTCCAATACCCCAACTGCAATTGTGTAGTATTGTAAGCGTTTGATTGTTTTTCTCTCCTTGTATGGTATTACTGTTAATATCATAAGTTTTATATACCTGGCAATAAAACAACTGTTATAATCAAGCTGGTTGCCAGTCTCTCTCTCTCTCTTTCCAAACTGCATTTATGCCTTTGTGTTCTTGGCTTCCCTATCTTGCTCTGCAGCAACGCTTCTTTTACCTAAGCCAAAAATTCCGGGAGTGCCCAAAAATCCTATGGGGTTTGTTCATCAAGGGGTTTATTGCTAAAATAATTCTAAAGTGAAGGGGGAGGCAGGTCAGAAGTGCTTCTCTGCCTAGCCTATGGAGTCCAGGGCCATATAAGGGTAGCAGCTGAAAAGTGCTGTTTGGACCCAGCCTGCTCAGACGTGTGCTCTATTCTTGTGCGGTGCAAAGGGGCATATAAGGGTGGCAGCTGAAAGTGCTGTGTCACCCAGCCTGCTGAGTTCAGGGACATATAGGGGTCAGCTGAGAGTGCTGATAGCCCAGTCCACTCAGACGCACTCGGTTAATCTGGAATGTGTGTGTGTATCTGTGGGAGGTTTATTTGAATCTGGGGCTGGAGGAACCCAGCCCTGAAAACCTTAGATCCTGCAGGATAGCACCATTGGGAGAGGATTTGTAGCCATATGAACACACAAGTAACACAAGCAGTACATTAATAGAATCACATACACCCGTTCCAGGAAGGTAACCCTAATAAATGAGCATACATCAAGTGTACTGGCAAATCTGGTAACAACTGATCTTGTGAAAACTTGGGTGTCATTGGACATGTGGGCACATGCCTAGGACATCTGTGTAACGTGAGGTGTCAGGCACCAGTCCTATCTTCTCTTCCTGGGCATCTAGCGGGCTCTGAAGTGGTGTCTACTGGGTCTGCGGCTTTCTGGGGTTCTCCACTTGCTGGGTTCATCCTCGTGTCTGCATCTTTGAGAACTTAAGTGCGCAGGGTGCACATGACCCTGGGCTGTTGGGCCTCGGACCCCTTGGCCAGACACGTTCATGCCGTGCACTGTTTATAGGTGATGAAATTCTTTGGTTTCTCTGTGAGGTTATCACTGAATCGATACCACTCCTCTGCCAGTCAGAGGAGGCCCAGGGAGATGGAGACGGGGCTATAGGGGCTGTCAGGTGTGGGCCATTTTGGGAGAGATGATTGTCCAGAGGAAATATGGCAGGTGTGAGAAGTCGATCCCGTTATCAGGAGTAAGGGCTCCGTGTGGTGCCAGGAGCAGGACAGCCTGTGGATTGGTGGGCAATCGGGACGCCTCGGAGCAAAGGCTGGGGTAGAGATTTGTCAGGATTCGGTGCCTTGCGACCATTCCCTGTTCCAGGGGCAGGCTGCAGAAACGCTGGGAACTGTGGCATTTCCTTTTTGTGAAGGGGCATCGAATGGCTGGAGACCTGGGTATAATTTGTGCAAATGTTGCTATTTTCCCCTTCCCGGTCTTGTCTGGCTTTGTGCAAGCGTGTGCCTGTCTGAATCGACTGAGCTGGAACGGCCCCAATAACAGCATCTGGGGGGTAGATATGCTAGGAGCTGGGTGTGGAAGAGCCGAGGATGCTGGAAAAATGGGGATGCCTTTAGGGGACTGTAGTGATTCATCAGTGGGAGTGGATTGCCATGAATCTAGCAAAAAAACAGTTGGGTAGATCCAGTGAGAATTGGCTACCTTGTTAAAGGGGGGCATGGAGACTAATTTTGTGAGTTGTGTTCATGGGAAAATTGGCCTCCTGCCCTGAGACCAACTTTCTGCTTTATTCCCTTACTGACAACAGTAACTGGCCAAAGAAGTGTCACTCCTGTTATTGGTACGAGGGAAAGCACTGTCACCGAAAGTTCTCCAAACCAACTTGTTACCTGGCAGCTCTGTGTTCTTGGGGAACCAGGGCGCAAAACCCCGACTCTCTCTGGCTCACCTGAATACACCCCGCAGCCCCTGCTTGAACCAGAAACCAAAGGCTGTTTGAACCAGAAACCAAAGGCTGCTTGAACCAGAAATGAAAGGCATCTCAATATAAAAAGGCAGTGGACACACCTAAAACCCTCCCATCAAGGGTGATACAACTCCCTATGCCTCATCTACATCAAAGATGTAAAAAGGAGGCATCTCAATTAGCACATGAATGGAGAACAGGAGCCTCATCTACACTGAAGATGGAACATGCACTGAACTCTGGGATTGCCAAAGCAGGGACGCACTGCAGGATGGGAGATCTCTGCTCTTGATGCAAATGAACTCACACCTGCACACATCCAGCTCTGCAGTTATCAGACCATTCTACTTATTGATATGCAAAACGCTGAATCTGCCTGGTTGCATTGTGCGCTCCCTCAAGGAACATTGTCCATAGCCAGGAATGATCAGCTCCTATTGTCCAGCATATAGAAAACCACTCTGGGATACTTCCTTGAGACATTGTTTACCCATAAACAAACCTGGGGTCTACCCAAGTCCAAACCTCTGTTCTGATGCCTGGATCCAAATTCTGCATCAGTCCCACTGGAACTTCTCCACTTCCTGACTGATCGTGTTGGAGGCTCTGCCTGTCTCAAGTGCTCCAGACCCTGAGCTGAACAGCCTTTCTTCTGGGAACCTTTGAGCTGCACTGAGTGGTGACCTCCCCCTCCTTCTTCCCCCAACACTCTCTGTATCTCTCTCTCTTAGTCCAGGTATAACTTTCTACTTTTGTAATCAAACCTGGGCTAGCTTCTCCAATACCCCAACTGCAATTGTGTAGTATTGTAAGCATTTGATTGTTTTTCTCTCCTTATATCATATTACTATTAGTATCATAAGTTTTATATACCTGGCAATAAAATAACTGTTATAATCAAGCTGGCTGCCACACTCTCTCTCTTTCTCCAAACTGCATTATTTCTTTGTGTTCTTCTTGCTCTGCAGGAATGCTTCTTTTACCTAAGCCAAAGATCCCTGGAGTGCCCAAAAATCCTATGGGGTTTGCTCATCAAGGGAGTTACTGCTAGAACAATTGTAGAGTGAGGGGCGGAGGAGGCAGCTCAAAAGTGCTGCTGTGCCTAGCTTACAGAGTCCAGGGGCAAATAAGGGGGGACAGCTGAAAAGTGCTGTTTGACCCAGCCTGCTCAAGAAGTGTGCTCTATTCTGGTGCGTGGCAAAGGGGCATGTGAGGGTGGCCACTGAAAGTGCTGTGTCACCCAGCCTGCTGAGTTCAGGGACATATAAGGGATCAGCTGAGAGTGCGGATAGCGCGGTCCGCCCAGACACACTCAGTTAATCTGGACTCTGTGTGTGTATCTGTGGGGGATTTATTTGAATCTGGGGCTGGAGGAACCCAGCCCTGAAAACCTTAGGTCCTGCAGGATAGCTCCATTGGGAGGGGATTTGTAGCCATATGAACACAAGTAACACAAGCAGTACATTAATAGAATCACACCCCTAGAATCACACCCCTTAAATCTCCCTCTTCCAGGAAGGTAACCCTAATAAATGAGTATACCTTGAGGTGATGGGGAAATCCAGTAACAAGTGGGCCCCAGCAGGCAGCTCGCCCCACAGCTTTACCCTCCTGTTTCCCCTTTGGCTCTAAATGTAAAGGAATTGATGGAAAGGAAAACTCCCGGGGGAGCCAGTCAGTAATAGTACAGGCCAGGCTGGGCACAGCCTCCAGCATCTCGTGGAAGGATGCACCCATTTGGGATTCCCTGCTGGGGGGCAGCTCTGTATGGAAGGGATGGATAATTACCAAAGGGAGAGATTGTCTGGGGGCATCATTTCTCTCATTTATCTGTGAGGTCAGGTTAGGCGGAGGAAATGCTCCAGGCGGGATCTCCCAATGGAGGGGTCCTACTGGCACCATTCACTACCATCCAGCCTCGTGGATGATCAGTGTCTAGCACTATGTGGGTATTGACAAGGAGCAGGTGAAAGGTACACTTAATTCGCTCTCCAAGAGTCACTCTTGCAACAATGGTGGGGGGGATGGGACTGATCTTGCCGTGTCGCTTATCAGTTTGAAACAGGCCTGGGCTGAAGTGGGGGACACACATCACAGTGGTACCGGCTGTCTGTGTTAAAGCTTCACTGTATTAGGAGGAAGCCTATTAGCCATGGTCAGGCTGAAGGCCGGGCTCTGGGATAATGGTACAGGCTGAAAGGGCTCTGACCCGAGGTGGTGATTTTGCAGGCTCATCAGAGGGGCTGGGCTGGAGATAACGTGGCTGATAATCTGGCAGTTAGTGTGTAGTTGATAAGGGATTGGTGCAAGTGATTAAAATCAAAGGTAACTATGACTCCCAGCACCGCTGCGGTGGGGAAGGGGTGGAGACTGATTTAGAGATAATGGGGGTGTGACATGTGGGTACGTGCTAAGGATATCTGGTAACGGAGGGTATCAAGCATCAGACCGTGGGCATCTAAAGGTGGGGGGCACTTTGAGAGCGTAAGTGCAGACTGATGCTCCATGTTAATGGGCATATGAACACAAGTAACAAGGAGTCATTAATAGTCAGCACCCCTAGAATCACACCCTTAAATCACACCCTTCTTCCAGGAAGGTAACTCTGTAATGTGTATACCTTGAGGTTTCTGGGGAAATCTGTGGGGTTTATTGTGGTCCCATCTGGGGCTGGCAACCCAGCCCTGAAAACCTTAGGTCCTGCAGGATAGCTCCATTGGGAGGGGATTTGAGCCATATGAACACAAGTAACACAAGCAGTACATTAATAGAATCACACCCCTAGAATCACACCCCTTAAATCACACCCCTCTTCCAGGAAGGTAACCCTAATAAATGAGTATACCTTGAGGTGATGGGGAAATCCAGTAACAAGTGGGCCCCAGCAGGCAGCTCGCCCCACAGCTTTACCCTCCTGTTTCCCCTTTGGCTCTAAATGTAAAGGAATTGATGGAAAGGAAAAACTCCCGGGGGAGCCAGTCAGTAATAGTACAGGCCAGGCTGGGCACAGCCTCCAGCATCTCGTGGAAGGATGCACCCATTTGGGATTCCCTGCTGGGGGGGCAGCTCTGTATGGAAGGGATGGATAATTACCAAAGGGAGAGATTGTCTGGGGGCATCATTTCTCTCATTTATCTGTGAGGTCAGGTTAGGCGGAGGAAATGCTCCAGGCGGGATCTCCCAATGGAGGGGTCCTACTGGCACCATTCACTACCATCCAGCCTCGTGGATGATCAGTGTCTAGCACTATGTGGGTATTGACAAGGAGCAGGTGAAAGATACTCGTACACTTAATTCGCTCTCCAAGAGTCACTCTTGCAACAATGGTGGGGGGGATGGGACTGATCTTGCCGTGTCGCTTATCAGTTTGAAACAGGCCTGGGCTGAAGTGGGGGACACACATCACAGTGGTACCGGCTGTCTGTGTTAAAGCTTCACTGTATTAGGAGGAAGCCTATTAGCCATGGTCAGGCTGAAGGCCGGGCTCTGGGATAATGGTACAGGCTGAAAGGGCTCTGACCCGAGGTGGTGATTTTGCAGGCTCATCAGAGGGGCTGGGCTGGAGATAACGTGGCTGATAGGTTGTGTGGTGAGCGGGTGGCAGTTAGACCGCACGATGGCCAGGAGTGCTTAGGAAATAGTTGATAAGGGATTGGTGCAAGTGATTAAAATCAAAGGTAACTATGGACTCCCAGCACCGCTGCGGTGGGGAAGGGGTGGAGACTGATTTAGAGATAATGGGGGTGTCAGCAGACATGTGGGTACGTGCTAAGGATATCTGCGTAACGGAGGGTATCAAGCATCAGACCGAGGTCCCCTTCCTGGGCATCTAGCGGGCTCCGAACTGGTTCTGCAGCTTTCTGGGGCTCTCCGCTCACTGGGATTCATCCCCGTGTCTGCATCTTTGAGAGCGTAAGTGTGCAGAGGGCTCGTGACCCTCACCTGCTGTGCCTCACGTCCCTTGGCGAGAAATGTTAATGCCGTGCAGTGTTTATAGATCCTGCAATTCTTTGGTTTCTCTGTGAGGCTATCTTTGAATCTATATAACTCCACCGCCGGTCAGGGCATTCCCAGGAAGAGGGAGACAGGAGTAGAGGGACTTTCAGGTGTTTTGGGAAAGAACCAGTGATTGAATGTTTCCAATAAACATTACAGTGGTGTCACTGGGCACAATCCCTGGTGTGCACCTCCTGCTGGCTGCTCAGGGAATTAGCTGCTTTTTGCTTCTATGTCTGCTTCTGTCATTTGTTTGCATGTCCAGCCACCTCTCTGTCTGTCCGTGCAACTCCGGCTTCTCTCCCTTCCTGGCTTGGCCCTCCAGCCAGCGTCCCGGGTGTTTCCCCATCCCGGGGTACATGTTTATGGCCCAGCTGGTGCCAATTCCCCGGTGGCTATTGGGGGACCCAGCCCACGTTCTGCTCTGGGCTCCAGCTCAGGGAGGCTCCCATCGGCAGCCGAGGTCTGCACCATCTAGACCAGCTGCTGTTTCCCTGAGTGTTTCCTGCCCACCCCACTCCCTGGGCTTTCCTCCTGCACCAAGGGCAGCGCCTGCTTCCATCCCTGCGGACCCTTTTTGCTGCCGGCTGCCTGGCTTTATCCCAGCCCAGTTGGCTCCTTCTTCTGGTGCTGTCAGAACTCAGGGGTGCTTAGGAAATGCCCTCAGCTGGCACCTGGCTGGCTGGGTGGCTGGCTGGCCCCTTCTCAGTCTCCTTCAACCATCTAGGGTGGTTTGTGTGAGCCTCTGCCCAAGATGTGATAAACCGCTTGTGTTATTACCTGTCAGGGCGGGGGCCAGGCTGGCTCGGGACGGAGTAAGCCTGGTTCTCAGTCAGTCGCTGTATCTCACACAGGATGCTGCTCCAAATCCTCACTGTGATCCTCGTCCTGGCAAATTCAGCCGCAGAAAATGAAGGTGAGTAGAACAAGCACAGAGCCCTGCCGGTGGCCCTCATTCCTGTCCCGCAGCCTTTGCTAGCTGAGTCCTGGGATCCCCCTAGCTCTGTCGGTGCTGCTCACTCCAGATGGGCAGTCCTTGCTATCCCAGCTTTGGCCCACCCCTACCTTGTCTGGTGCTCCCCACTCCTGACCTGTCGTCCTCCCACCCCCAATTCCATGTATGAATCAGGCTCTGAATCAGTTTCATTCTTTCGTTCTCTCATTCCCTCGTTCCAGACCGACATTCCATTTCTGGGGAGTTCGGCTCAGCTGCGGGGACCTCGTTTTCCTACTCGGGGCCACACCTATGGGGCCCCATCACGGCTTTCCGGGTCTGGGAATATCCCTACTACTACATCTATGGGTATGTGGGCAGTGGGAGTGGGGGTATCAGTGGAGGGAGTGGTTGGAGGGTTGGGCTGGGCTTGGGGGGCAAAAGGGAGAAGCTTTAGGGCAGGGGTCTGGGACATTGGAGAGAGGGTTTGAGAAAGGGGGTATGGGGAGTTGGAGGCAGATCAGGGGTTATGGGGCAGAAGGGGGAGAAAATTGGGCAGAGACGGGTACAGGGCTAGGGTGGGTGGGTTAGGGGGCAGGGAGGGCAGCAGGTGTCAACTGCAGCGGTGGTGGCTTGTAGATTTTCGGGTGTAGGTTAGCAGCAGATCAGGGGATGGAGAGTGTGGGGGAGGGTCAGGGTTTGTGGGGGGAAAGGGGAAAGAGGATTGGGGGTAGGTTGGTGGTTTTGGTGGAAAGCAGAGAGATGGAGCCGGAGGGTGGGTCAGGGGATTTCAGGAGCAGAGAGAAGGTTTGGGGGGGCAGGGAAAAGGATGAGGTTTTGGGGAGCTCCACCCAGATCTCAGGGAGCTGTTCTCATCACTCTCCCCTGCCTCCCCCGTCTCCCAGCATCCAGCTCCAGTTTGCCCACCGGTGGAGTGAGTCGTACGGGCTCCAGAGAGGGACAAAGCACGAGGTGACCCTGTTCCGTGGGGAGCGAATCACGCAGGTGTCGGGCAAACACTCCACCTACATCTACCAGCTCATCATCTCCACCAGCCACAAGCGCATCTTCTTCTTCGGCCAGCCCTACGGGACGTGCTTCAACGCCCTTCCTTTGGACCGCACGGACGTGCTGTCCTTCCTCAGTGGGCACCACAATGGGGCGGGCATCACAGGCCTCATGATGCACTGGGCCGAACCTAAGAGGCGGGAGTGAGAACACCAGGGCTAGACCCCAGTGGCAGGGAGTTCCCCAGGCGAAGGGTGTCCTGGCTGCAATTAGCAGCTGGTTAATTAGAAGTCAGTTGTTGATCTGTTTGATTTCCAGTGACATCATGTGTGTGGGAATTCCCCTCGATAGCAGCTTTTGCTCTATTTACGCTTCTTAGCTTCCAGTCCAGAGATCATGAAGCCAATTCCTTACCACAATTCGCTGTTGATTAATTAGAGGCCAGTTATATGATCTCCTGAAATTAACAAGCAGCGAAATCAAGTGGCAGAATGTTCCGCAGGCTAACATGTATGTTTACCTCCCTATACCCTCACCTTAGGGCACTGTGATTCCAATGCTTTGCCCTAATTAGCTGCTGATTATTTGCATCCTGCTTGTTTGCTCTGAGGAGGCGCTCATTAAAATGATAAAGCATCAAACTCTGCTCTCTTGTGTCTTGGATTCTCAACAGTTTGTCACCGGGGAAGTTTATTCTGTCAGCGACGGGGATGTAGGTGGTCATGGGTAGAGCTGGAGTCAGGCCTAGTGGTTAGCGTGGGCCTCGTTATCGAGGAAATGGTGGCAAGGGTCAGAGTCGGGTTGAAAGTCTGGGTGTCCTAGCCAAAGGTCTGTTGTCATCACTGGTCCGATAGATTTACCCTGAGTAGGGCTCCATTGCAAAATGTACGTAAGAGTTGCTGGAGTGAGAGGATGATCTCAAATAGCTGAGGTTCATGGAAGGAAGGTCATGCTCCGTTCAACAATAAGTGCTATAAACCACTGCAAGAGAACCTGAGGGAGACTAAATTAGCCCAAACTAAGAGGCCAAGCAAGATATAATTCGAGGTGTTATCTAGCAGCTCTGTGTTCTTGAGGAACCAGGGCGCAAAACCCCAATTGCTCACCTGAATTACTCCCCCCCCACCACTCTGCAGGCTGCTTGAACCAGAAACCAAAGACATTCTCAATATGAAAAGGCAGGAGACACAACTGAAACCCTCCCATCAAGGGTGAGACAACTCCCCATGACTCATAAGTATCTCCGTTAGCACATGAATGGAGAACAGAAGCTTCATCTACATCGAAGATGGAACACGCACTGAACTCTGGGATTGGTACAGCAGGGAACGCATTGAACTCTGGGATTGCTGAAGCAGGGAAGCACTGCATGTTGGGAATTCTCTGCTCTTGATGTAAATGAACTAACACCTGTGCACATCCAGCTCCGCAGTTATCAGACCATTCTAGTTATTGATATGCAAAACGCTGAAACTGGTTGCATTGTGAGCTCTCTCTCAGGGAAAGACGCCTTTCCAGGAATGATCAGCTCCTTTTGTCCAGACATTGTTTATCCATAAACAAACCTGGGGTCTACAAAACCCCCTATCAGAAGTCAAACCTCTGTTCTGATGCTTGGATCCAAACTCTGCATCAGTTCCACTGTAACCTGTCTTCTCTTCCTGACTGATCGTGCTGGGGGCTCTGCCAGACTAAAAACACTCCAGACCCTAAGATGACAAACCTGTTCCTGGGAACCTCTGAACTGCATGGAGTGGTGAGATCAACCCCCTCCTTCTTCCCCCAAATACACCTTCTCTCCCCCGCCCATCCTTAGTCCAGGTATAACTTTCTACTTTTGTAATCAAACCTGGGATAGCTTTCTCCAATACCTCAACTGTAATTGTGTAGCTTTGTAAGCATTTGATTGTGTTTCTCTCCTTGTATGGTATTACTGTTAGTATCATAAGTTTTATATACCTAGCAATAAAATAACTGTTATAATCAAGCTGGTTGCCACTTTCTTTCTCCCTCTCCCTCTCTCTCTCTCTCTCTCTCTCTCCAAACTGCATGTGCTCTTTTGTGTTCTTGGTCCCTATCTTGCTCTGTAGCAACGCTTCTTTTATCTAAGCCAAAGATCCCTGGAGTGCCCAAAAATCCTATGGGGTTTGCTCATCAAGGGGGTTACTGCTAGAACAATTGTGGTGTAAAGGGGCATATGAAGGGGACAGCCAGGAAGTGCTACTCTGCCTAGCCTATGGGGTCCAGGGGCAACTAAGGGTGCGGCTCAAGTGCTCTTTGACCCAGCCTGATTGAGTCCAGGGGCAGATAGAGGGGAGTAGACGAAAAGTCCTATTTAGACCCAGCCTGCTCAAGAAGTGTGCTCTATTCTGGTGCGTGGCAAAGGGGCATATAAGGGTGGCCATTGAAAGTGTGGTGTCACCCAGACTGCTGAGTTCAGGGACGCATAAGGGGTCAGCTGACAGTGCTGATAGCCCGGTTTGCTCAGACGCACTCAGTTAATTTGAAATGAGTGTGTGTATCTGTGGGGGGTTTTTTGAATCAGGTGCTGGAGGAACCCAGCTGTAAAAACCTTAGGTCCTGCAGGATAGCTCCATTGGGAGGGGGCTTGTAGCCCTATGAACACACAAATAACACAAGCAGTACATTAGTAGAATCACACCTCTAGAATCACACCCCCTTCCAGGAAGGTAGTTCTAATAAATGAGCATACCCCAAGGTGAAGGGCAAATCTGGTAACAGAGGGCTGGTGTGAAATGAAGTGGAGTAAAAACCGAAAATGTAAAACCGAAAGGTCACGACCCCATCTTGGCGTGTCAGAGGTGGGCTGTAATTGATGGACAAAATAAGGGGGGGACGGGCTGCTCCCGCATCGTTAGATAGTTTTTATATGTATGTAAGGTTCACTTGTTATCTTTAGGAGGGAAGATGTAGACATAGGCTTGTAGAAGACTGTGATTTAGAGATGCTCCCTAGCATGGGACAGTGTTCTGTGGATTGGGAGACGTGCCCTACATCAGATCTAACATGGCTGCTCCCAGCTGCACACCTGGGGGGTCACTCCAATCTGTTATTAAAGTTCTATTCCTTCCTCATTCAACTGAGTGGTCTTTAATAAACCCACAAGATCGTTATACCCCCCACCCCATACAACGCTGACACACAAACCCAGCCATGATGTGGGAGATGCACCAGGTCATTGAACTGATGTGGCCACTAGATGGTGGCAGAAGCCCACAGAGGAAACCATGGGCAGCAGAATATTGTTAATGGGACATGGGGTTTTCCCCTCTAGGAGGTGCTGGCTCTGATCCAGCCTGTTTTTAGCTGAGGCCTGGGCTGACACAGTAATTAACACATGGGGGGAGCCCTCATTCTTTGGAAGACAAGACTAGGTAGGGAAATGTATCACTGGGCTGACAACAGGATGTATGTGTTAAATAGGAAAGTGAACAGGGCAGCAGGCTAAAAAGACAGAGCCAGCTACGATAAGAGGGAGAAGCTCCAGGGCATCATTTGACTGTGAACTAGAGACCAAGGGACAAAATATGTTAGGAATGTAGAGTGGTGGTGGAAGGGTGGACAGTGTGTGGACAATGTGTGCAGCACAGGGATTGATGTCTGTGAGTGGCGTAATGTGGTTCTCCAGCGCCCAGGGGTCATGCCTGCATTTATGACCCCCCCACCGGATGCCTCCCCAGCTCAGGGCAGGAGGCGTCCTGGCACTGCTTCTCAGCTGCCCTGGGAAAGGGGGGTTTGTACCTAGAGGGGAAGGATGCAAATGCAGGCTTGACTCTGCCACCCACACCTTCCTGCACTTCCCCGCCACGCAGTGTCCACATCTCCCATTCCAGCCCCACAGCCCAGCACCAGCTTGGATGGGGCAGTGTCACCTCCCGGCCTGGGGGGCTGGCCTGGCCCTTCATGATGCGTTAGGGGGCGCAGGAGGGACCTCCTGTGCAAAGGGCCAGCCCGTTCCCACTCTCCCCCCTGGAAGTCTGGCACCTGGGGGTCTGGCTCCCTCCCAGTCCACCCTTGGTAGGCCACAGGTACCTGCTAAGAATCCGAGGTGATTCTAAGCCATGTGAAGCAACACATGGGAAATGCAGTGAGCCTCCTACTATGTGTGAAGAAGCTGGAGGGTATCTGCGTCCAGCCCCGGGGTTTTAGTCTGACCCTGTCTACGCCTGCCACTAAAGATACCGCAGGGACAATGCCTGGAGTGGGACTGAGTTCTTGGAAAGCGGGGTGGAAGGATGTCTGGGAGGGAATCCCAGCATTGTCAATCTAGGATTTTTCCCCTGCCCCCTGAGATTCCCTCTTGCAATAATAGTAACAATGGGAACAGGGGGATGGTACAGGTCTTGCCGTGTTGCTTATCGAAAGAGGCCTGGGCTGAAGTGGGGAGGGGGGGGGGGACATCACGGGGGTACCAGCTCACTGTGTTAAGGCTTTGCTGATTTAGCAGGAAGCCTGTGAGCTGTGGTTATGCTGAGGGCCGTATTCCGGGATAACGGTACAGGCCAAAAGGCCTCCGATGCAAGGTGATTATTTTGCAGACTCGACCAGAGGGGCCGGGCGGGAGATAATGTGGTTGTTAGGTTGTGAGGTGAGCGGGCAGCAGTTAAACCACAGGATGGCCAGGAGCAGAGGAAATAGTTGATAAAGGATTGGTGCGAGTGATTGCAAAAATACGGGTTAATGACGGACGTCCAGTGCTGCTGCAGAGGAGAAGGGGCAGGCACTGATCTTGTGAAAACTTGGGTGTCATTGGACATGTGGGCACATGCCTAGGACATCTGTGTAACATGAGGTGTCAGGCACCAGTCCTATCTTCCCTTCTTGGGCATCTAGCGTGCTCCGAAGTGGTGTCTGCTGGGTTTGTGGCCTTCTGGGGTTCTCCACTTGCTGGGTTTCATCCGTGTGTCTGCATCTTTGAAAACTTAAGTGCGCAGGGTGCGCATGACCCTAGGCTGCTGGGCCTCATGCCCCTTGGCCAGACATGTTCATGCCGTGCAGTGTTTATAGGTGATGCAATTCTTTGGTTTCTATGTGAGGTTATCACTGAATCGATACGACTCCTCTACCAGTCAGGGGAGGCCCAGGGAGATGGAGACGGGGCTATAGGGGCTGTCAGGTGTGGGCCATTTTGGGAGAGATGATTGTCCAGAGGAAATATGGCAGGTGTGAGAAGTCGATCAAGTTATCAAATGTAAGGGCTCCGTGCAGCTCCAGGAGCAGGACAGCCTGTGGATTGGTGGGCAATTGGGACGCCTTGGAGCAAAGGCTGGGGTAGAGATTTGTCAGGGTTCGGTGCCTTGCGACCATTCCCCATTCCATGGGCAGGCTGCAGTAACGCAGGAAACCGAGGCATTTCCTCTGTGAAGGGGCATTGAACGGCTAGAGACCTGGGTATAATTTGTGCAAATGTTGCTATTTTCCCCTTCCCGGTCTTGTCTGGCTTTGTGCCAGCGTGTGCCTGTCTGAACTGACTGAGCTGGAACGGCCCCAATAACAGCATCCGGGGGAAGATATGCTAGGAGCTGGGTGTGGCAGAGCCGAGGATGCTGGAGAAATGGGGATGCCTTTAGGGGACTGTAGTGATTCATCAGTGGGAGTGGATTGCCATGAATCTAGGCGCTGCAGCGCCATGTAAAAAACAGCTAGGTAGTTCCAGCGAGATTTGGCTACCTTGTTAAAGGGGGGCATGGAGACTAATTTTGTGAGTTGTGATCATGGGAAAATTGGGCCTCCTGTCCTGAGACCAACTTTCTGCTTTATTCCCTTACTGACAACAGTAACTGGCCAAAGAAGTGTCAATCCTGTTATCTGTATGAGGGAAAGCGCTGTCATGGAAAGTTCTTCAAACCAGCGGGCTGCAGCAGGGAGCTCACCCCACAGCTTTCCTCTCCTGTTTCCCCTTTGGCTCTAAATGTAAAGGAATTGATGGAAAGGAAAGACTCCCGGGGGAGCCAGTCAGTAATAGTACAGGCCAGGCTGGGCACAGCCTCCAGCATCTCGTGGAAGGATGCACCTCTTTGGGATTCCCTGCTGGGGGGCCAGCTCTGTATGGAAGGGATGGATAATTACCAAAGGGAGAGATTGTCTGGGGGCATCATTTCTCTCATTTATCTGTGAGGTCAGGTTAGGCGGAGGAAATGCTCCAGGCGGGATCTCCCAATGGAGGGGTCCTACTGGCACCATTCACTACCATCCAGCCTGGTGGACGATCAGTGTCTAGCACTATGTGGGTAATGACAAGGAGCAGGTGGAAGTTGCTCGTACACTTAATTCGCTCTCCAAGAGTCACTCTTGCAACAATGGTGGAGGTGGGGGGGGGTAGGACTGATTTTGAAACAGGCCTGGGCTGAAGTGGGGGACACACATCACGGTGGTACTGGCTGTCTGTTTTAAGGCTTCGCTGTATTAGGAGGAAGCCTATTAGCCGTGGTTAGGCTGAAGGCCGGGCTCTGGGGTAGCGGTACAGGCCGAAAGGGCTCTGACCCGAGGTGGCGATTTTGCAGGCTCATCAGAGGGGCTGGGCGGGAGATAACGTGGCTGATAGGTTGTGTGGTGAGCGGGTGGCAGTTAGACCGCACGATGGCCAGGAGTGCTTAGGAAATAGTTGATAAGGGATTGGTGCAAGTGATTAAAATCAAAGGTAACTATGGACTCCCAGCACCGCTGCGGTGGGGAAGGGGCAGAGACTGATCTAGAGATAATGGGGGTGTCAGCAGACATGTGGGTACATGCTAAGGATATCTGCGTAACGGAGGGTATCAGGCATCAGACCGAGGTCCCCTTCCTGGGCATCTAGCGGGCTCCGAACTGGTTCTGCAGCCTTCTGGGGCTCTCCGCTCACTGGGATTCATCCCCGTGTCTGCATCTTTGAGAGCGTAAGTGTGCAGAGGGCTCGTGACCCTCACCTGCTATGCCTCAGGTCCCTTGGCGAGAAATGTTAATGCCGTGCAGTGTTTATAGATCCTGCAATTCTTTGGTTTCTCTGTGAGGCTATCTTTGAATCTATACAACTCCACTGCTGGTCAGGGCAGTCCCAGGAAGAGGGAGACAGGAGTAGAGGGACTTTCAGGTGTTTTGGGAAAGAGCCAGTGATTGAATGTTTCCAATAAACATTACAGTGGTGTCACTGGGCACAATCCCTGGTGTGCACCTCCTGCTGGCTGCTCAGGGAATTAGCTGCTTTTCACTTCTATGCCTGCTTCTGTCATTTGTTTGCATGTCCAGCCACCTCTCTGTCTGTCTGTGCAACTCCGGCTTCTCTCCCTTCCTGGCTTGGTCCTTTGGTCTGCGTCCCGGGTGTTTCCCCATCCTGGGGTACATGTTTATGGCCCAGCTGGTGCCAATTCCCTGGTGGCTATTGGGGTACCCAGCCCACGTTCTGCTCTGGGCCCCAGCTCAGGGAGGCTCCCATCGGCAGCCGAGGTCTGCACCATCTAGACCAGCTGCTGTTTCCCTGAGTGTTTCCTGCCCACCCCACTCCCTGGGCTTTCCTCTTGCACCAAGGGCAGCGCCTGCTTCCATCCCTGCGGACCCTTTTTGCTGCCGGCTGCCTGGCTTTATCCCAGCCCAGTTGGCTCCTTCTTCTGGTGCTGTCAGAACTCAGGGTGCTTAGGAAATGCCCTCAGCTGGCACCTGGCTGGCTGGCTGGCCCCTTCTCAGTCTCCTTCAACCATCTAGGGTGGTTTGTGTGAGCCTCTGCCCAAGATGTGATAAACCGCTTGTGTTATTACCTGTCAGGGCGGGGGCCAGGCTGGTTTGGGAGGGGGTGAGCCTGGCTCTCAGTCTGTCGCTGTATCTCACACAGGATGCTGCTCCAAATCCTCACTGTGACCCTCGTCCTCCTGGCAAATTCAGCTGCAGAAAATGAAGGTGAGTAGAACAAGCACAGAGCCCTGCCGGTGGCCCTCATTCCTGTCCTGCAGCCTTTGCTAGCTGAGCCCTGGGCTCCCCTAGCTCTGCTGGTGCCTGTCGCTTCCGACTCGCAGCCTCCACTAGCCCACCCTGGGCTTCCACTGCCCACCACTCAGCTGGTGCCCCTCAGTCCTGTCCTGCAGTCCTCCGCCCAATTCCATGTGTGAATTGAGCTGTGAACCAGTTTCACTGTTTCGTTCTCTCATTTCCTCCTTCCAGACCGACATTCCTATTCTGGGGAGTATGGCTCAGCCTCAGGGACCCCATTTTCCTACTCAGGACCGCACCGATGGGGCCCCATCACGGCTTTCCGGGTCTGGGAATACCCCTACTACTACATCTATGGGTATGTCGGCAGTGGGAGTGGATGAAGGGTTGAGCCACGCTTGTGGGGCAATGGTGGGAAGCTTCGGGGCAGGAGGGCTGGGATGTGGGGGGGTTTGGAAAGGGGGTATCAGAAATTGGGGGAGTATCAGCGGTTGTGGGGCAGAAGGGGGTATTGGGAGGGAAGGAAGATTGGGCAGAGATCAGTACACGGTTAAAGGAGGATAGGTTAGAGAGAAGAGAGAGCAGCAGGTTTCAGAAAAAGGGGTGGTGGGTGGTAGATTTTGGGGTGGGGGTTAGAGGGCAGATCAAGGGATGGGGAAGGTCAGGGGGAAGGTCAGGAGTTATGGGGGCAGAGAGGGAGAGTGGGACTGGGGAAAGGTTGGTGATTTTGGTGGAAAATAGAGAGACAGGGAGCTGGAGGGTGGGTCGGGGGATTTCAGGAGCAGAGAGAAGACTTGGGGGACAGGAGAAGGGATGAGGGTTTGGGGAGCTCCATCCAGAACTCGGGGGGGCTTCTCTCACCCCCCTCTCCTGCCTCCCCAACCCTCCAGCATCCAGCTCCAGTTTGCCCACCGGTGGAGTGAGTCGTACGGGCTCCAGAGGGGGACGAAGCATGAGGTGACCCTGTTCCGTGGGGAGCTGATCACGCAGGTGTCGGGCAAACACTCCACCTACATCTACCAGCTCATCATCTCCACCAGCCATGGGCGCATTTTCTTCTTCGGCCAGCCCTACGGGACGTGTTTCAACGCCTTCCCTCTGGACTGCACAGACGTGCTGGCCTTCCTCACCGGGCACCACAATGGGGCGGGCATCACGGGCCTCGGGATGCACTGGGCCGAACCTGAGAAGCGGGAGTGAGAATGCCAGGACTAGACCCCAGTGGCAGGGATTTCCCCAGGCGAAGGGTGTCCTGGCTACAATTAGCAGCTGGTTATTTAGAAGTCAGTTGTTGATCTGTTTGATTTCCAGTGACATCATGTGTGTGGGAATTCCCCTCGATAGCAGCTTTTGCTCTATTTACACTTCTTAGCTTCCAGTCCAGAGATCTTGAAGCCAATTCCTTACCACAATTCGCTGTTGATTAATTAGAGACCAGTTATATGATCTCCTGAAATTAACAAGCAGCAAAATCAAGTGGCAGGATGTTCCACAGGCTAACATGTATGTTTACCTCCCTATAACCTCTCCTTAGGGCACTGTGATTCCAATGCTTTGCCGTAATTAGCTGCTGATTATTTGCATCCTGCTTGTTTGCTCTGAGGAGGCGCTCATTAAAATGATAAAGAATCAAACTCTGCTCTCTTGTGTCTTGGATTCTCAGAGGTTTGTCACCAGGGGCTGTTTATTTTGTCAGTGACTGGGACGTGAGTGGCAATGGGTAGGGTTGGAGTCAGGCCTAGTGGTTAGCATGGACATCTTTATCCAGGAAATGGTGGCAAGGGTCAGAGTCAAGGTGAAAGGCTGGGTGTCCTAGCCAAAGGTCTGTTGTCATCACTGGCCCCACAAATTTACCCTGAGCGGGGCCCCATTGCAAAATGTACGTAAGAGTTGCTGGAGTGAAAGGATGATCTCAAATAGCTGAGGTTCATGGAAGGAAGGTCATGCTCCGTTCAACAATAAGTGCTATAAACCACTGCAAGAGAACCTGAGGGAGACTAAATTAGCCCAAATGAAGAGGCCAAGACATAAGAATGGGGGTGAAAGGCTGGGTGTCCTAGCCAAAGGTCTGTTGTCATCACTGGCCCCACAGATTTACCCTGAGTGGGAGCTCCATTGCAAAAAGTATGTAAGAGTTTCTGGAGTGAGAGGATGATCTCAAATAGCTGAGATTCATGGGGAGTAGGTCAGGCTGCGTTCAACAATGTAAACAGGTGCAAGAGAACCAGACAGAGACTAAATTAGCCCAAACAAAGAAGCCAGGACATTATTCAAAGCCTGGCTTGAAATGACACAGAGTAAAAACAGAGAACATGAACTCAAGAAGTCCCGACCCGAACTTGGTGTGTCAGGGGTGGGGTGCAAAGAGGGGACGGGCTGCTGCAGCTACCGCTGCCACCGGGGTCCTTAGGGAAAGGGACGTTGGGGGGAGAATGAGGAAGAACACGTCACTGTCCTGACTGGCACCCCACCGTCTCCTGGGACCTTCGTCTTCCTAATCCTGGGAGAGAATATGACGAGCGGGACCCAGACGACACCGCCAGAGCCCCCGTGGCTGGATCCCAGCCCAAGGCTGTTGATTGGGGAGCTTGCCGTGGGGCTGAGCAGGTGGAGGGCACTAGGTACCAAAGCCCAGATTATGTTTAACACTGCTTCATGTTGGACAGGGACAGGGCTAATTTAACACTTTCGGCCCTTTGATTGCATCTAAATTAAGCAAAGTCAGAACCAGGTTAGTGGGCACAAAGCAAGCCAAGAGCACGAGCTATCGCAGCCAGGGGGAAGCGCTCTGCGCAGCCGCTGAAGGTTTGCTGGCTGACTCTTCCCACACGCCAGGCGGGGGAACTGATCTGGCAGTCGGCTCGAGGCTGTCTGCTCCCATTAGGCTGCCTGGGAGCCTGACTCTGCGGCAAGGCCTGGTTCCTGACACACACGACACAAGGTTTTCCCTTCCAGTGTCTGCAGCCCAAACATGTTGTCTTTGCGCTGCTGCCTGCAACCCAAACAAACCAGTTTTCCTGGCCTGTCTCTGCAATGCAGACGAAACCAAAGTGATTTCCCCTTGGCCACCCAAACAAATCAGCTTTGTCCTGTGTTCTCTGCAACCCAAACCAAACCCATCCTCTCCTGCGCCCTTGACATGCCAAACAAATTGGGATTTTCCCCTTTGCGGTGTCTGCCGCTCAAATTAAACAGCCTGGACTGTTTGTTGCATCCCTGGGCTACTGTGTGAGATCCCGTCTTCTCCTTAGCCAGGACGAGGGCAGTTGAAATCTGGGTCGGCTCAGGGCTGTGGCCTGCCCTGGGTGAACGCAGCTGGCACTGGGGAGCGGTTTCATAGAAACAAGGTAGAAAGTTGGCTCAAGATATAGCACAAGACAAATATAATCTATGTGTTTGCAGGCAAACAATGTGGGAACTGCCCAGGAGACACAGGGAAACAAGAACCACCTCCACCCAGGAATTTTAACTCCAACAGTTGAAACGTTGGCTGTCTAGGTGCTGAGAAATGCTGGAATTTTGTTGAGTAATCCTGAGATCTGCGTTAGAAAGCTAGAGATTTGGGTTAAAAATCCTGAAACGTGTCTGAAAAAAATTCTAAACTTTCACCTAATATTCGCCAGAGTTGGTTCAAACACAGTGAGAGTGGTCCCATTAACAATATTCTGCTGCCGATGGTTTCCTTTGTGGGCTCCTGCCACCATCTAGTGGCCACATCAGTTCAATGTCCTGGTGCATCTCCCACATCAGGGCTGGGTTTGTGTGTCAGCGTTGTACGGGGTTGGGGGGTGTAACGATCTTGAGGGTTCATTAAAGACCACACAATTGAATGAGGAAGGAATAGAACTTTAACAACACAGATTGGATTGACCCCCAGGTGTGCAGCTGGGAGCAGCCATGTTAGATCTGATGTAGGGCACGTCTCCCAATTCACTGCAGCTGGATGACAGCTGGCACCCCCTAGAGGGGAAAGACCCCATGCCCCATTCATCCCCCTCCCCTCCCGCCCGAGCCAGCCAGTCCTCCGCCCCGGGGCCGGATAGGAGCCAGAGCCGCATAGCGGGGAAATACATACATATAAATACATATATTTACTGATATATAAAAATATCTGAATAAAGAAAACAAAATAACAAGAAATTAGAAGTGACAAAATTGGTGACAAAATACTGGCTCATGAACGATTAGGAACAAATATTGGTGAATGAATAACTGGAGGGGTTTATTATTTAATTAAATGATAGAAATGTGATAATCAATAACAAAGCCGTGCTGTGACCTCCGTTGATAATATCGGGGCAGTGTGATGGTGTAATAACAATATCGGCTTGTTCAAATCAAATGGTGGCTGAGGCGCGGTGGTGAGATGTTATCGCCTCGCAGAGACAAACAGAAACAGCGTTAATGGATTACAAATTAGCTTTTCATACAAAGCAGCATCTAGGTGCTTCTGGAGGATGGTGCCGGGGAGCTGGTAGGTTATATTTATATGGAGGTGTGGAAGGATTTAAATTCTGTCGGTAAATGTCAGTAAATGTCATCACACACACACAAATCGAAAAATGTATTTCCATCCCCAACTGAAATTTACAGTGAGGCAAAGTGAGCAAAATGCTGCCTGAGAACATCTTAGAGCTTGGTTTAAGGACGTTGGTTTGGTAGATTGTGACATGGGAGGTTGACAAATTATGTTTTAATGGTTATAAATTTTTAACTCTTCATTTCTCCACCTCTGCTGTCATTACATCACTGTCTGGTCCCCCCGATATTTCCCGCAGCTGTGAACGTGGAAAGCAATAAAAATAGAAAAAAATGCTTCAAAATAACCCTGTGATGTTGTCCGTCAAAATTATAAAAACATCAGCACTGAATTCTGCCCAGCCTGTCTGTCTATAGCTATCGGTGTCTCGTGTGACATAATGTATCTTCCTGGGAATCAGGGAAAGAGTTTCCCAGGAAATGCTCCAGCCAAAAAAACCAAACCTGCCAGCAGAGCTGCGTGTCTGGGGGAGACAGGGGGAGAGGTTGGGGGTGCAGGATGCCTGGGTCCCATGCTCGTGTTGGCACTCTGAGGGGTTGGAGTTGGGGGATGCAGGACGTCTGGGTTATTGCATAATATACTATTGCAGCTCGTCATAGCGGGCTGTACCAAAGGCAAAGAGCAGACAAGACGGAGCTGAGACCAGAATCCGGTCCTGACCACAATGCAGTCAAGGGGTGACTTCAGATTGATCTTGGGGGAGCTGAGATCAGAATCTGGTCATGAAACATTTACACAGGGGCCACCTTCTGATTCAGATCCCTCAGAGTAAATCAAGAATTTTTTTTTTTAAAGAATATCTTTTTTTAAAAAAATCCCCTGATTAGTAAACCAAATCACAGAATTTTCGGCCAAATCTCAGGCCTTTTTGGTGCCCAAACTAGTGATTATTGAGCACTTAGGAATCCCATGCTGGGTCGACTCATGTTTCCTTGTGTGTCCTGGGCAGTTCCTAGGTTATTTGCCAGCAGTCACGTAGATTGTATTTGTTTTTTGCTGCATATTAATCCAACTTTCTCACTTCCTTGTTCTGAGAAACTGCTCCCAGCTGCCACCTGTTTCTCACTTTGCTTGGGTTGGCCAGAGGGAAGTTGGGGTACAGAGAACACCAGAGATCGTTTTGTTTGGGACTGAACCCAGCAGGGCGTGCCCTCCCACGCTGAGACAGGCATGTCCTGCCTCCGTTTACAAGTCAGCCCCCGCACTGCCCCGCTTCTATACCATGGCTCAGACCCTCAATCATGTGTCTCACTCATTGGGAAAGGGAGATCGTCTTTCTCCGAGTCCAGTCCCCGCCCTGCTGCCGGGCATCGCTGATTCATTTAAATTCCAACCTTCTGCAAATCCCTCGGAGTGAGATGATTCTCGGGAAACCTCCAGAGATGGGTTCAAACCGGGCTCTTCCCAGCCCTGATCCAGAGTCCCCGAGTCCCGCCCAAGAGTCTCACACGTCCCAAAGCAAGACAGGTTCAAAGGCAGTGGATCTCCAGGCCCAGGGCACTTGCCTAAGAGTCAGGGCAATTCTCCCAGCTTCTTGTGATGCCTCTTCTGCTGCCCTTAACTCAGGGCTCCTGCCAGAGGGCTGTTCCCAGTGCACTACCCCCAGACCTTTTCACCTGGGTTGGACCCCTGTTGAGCTCCTTCGCACAGGAAACACCCTACAGAAATATCCGTCTTTTTCCTGGTCTTGGCCAGCCCTGGCTCAGCTGCTTCTTCCCCTTCATCTAGGGGGCTGCAGGAGTTTTCTACCCAGTTGGGTTCCCCAGCTTTGGCTAGTTTTCTCCAGGAGCTCCCATAAAATCTGTCTCTGCTCTCAGGCAGCTCTCTCTTTTGTTCTCCTTTGCTCAGATGCTGGCGGGGTCTTTCCCAGAGGCCTTTCTCAGGCAGCTAACCAGTCCCAGGTGAATTAGACCTTAAAGAAGCAGTCACCATGGGGCAGGGTCAAAGACCCCCCGCAAAGGGGAAATCCACTTTCTGTTGGGTTTGCCAAGGTTGAGGAATGCCTAATTTTGTTCAGGTCTCAGAGAGCCCAAGGGAAAAGTCCATGTTGTTGGGGTCACAGACACAACAAAGCAACATTTTTTGTATCTGGGTTGTAGACATTGCACCGGGGTGTCTGATTTCTCTGCATCGCCAGCACAACACAGCAATGTCTGTTTCATCCATGTCACAGACAACCCAAAGGGCAAATCTAGTTCTGTTTGGTTGCAAAGACCGACAAGGAAAGTTTCTTGTGTTTAGCGCACAGGGGAGATGGGGACGTTTGTTTTGTTTGGGTCCCAGACAGAAAATCTGGATGGTTTTGTCTGGGCTGCAGAAACAGCCCAGGAGAGTTTCATTTTGTGTGGCTCTAAGGCGCTACCTGGCATTGTCACATCTGGTCACGGGCACAAAGCAGCAGCATCTATTTTCTCTGCATCGTGGACAGCATGTTTTCTCAGCATCTGGCCTGGGACTGTTGGACACACACCCCCAGGAACTCAGGACTGTCCCAGACCTCCCCACCTTCCGCTGCAAGTGCCAGATACCAGCCTCCTCCACCATAAACACAGAGCCCATCAAATAGACCCTACCAAAACAAGGAACTCCAATGCACATGCTTCTCTCACTGGGGCAAAGACAAGCGAGCGCACCACATATTGTGTCTGCAGATGATGCCCAGCTGCCACGGTGATGAGCACCAGGGTAAGAACCACTGGACAATCGGACTGGACACAGATCAAAGTCCGTTTGCTTTGGGATGGGGCCGTAAAAACTCTTGGCTCTGGGTTTCCAGGACAGACAAGGAAAGTTTGTGGCAGAAAATGTGGCTGTTTTTGTTTGGCTTCCATGCACCCGCAGCCAGGTGTTCCCACCCACCACGGAGCCCTTTGGCGACCTCCCTCCCCGTAGCTATTGGGCTAGTCAAACAGGAGTGGCACAAGTGCCCCTTATCAGCCAAGCTCCCTCCCTAGGGGCACAGGAGGCCAGGCTGAGAACAACAGGAGCTGGTGTGTCCAAACAACAGGGTAAATCTGGGTTGTGTTGCACCCACCTACGGGTGGGTATATACAGGTGGAAGCCCATATAAGGAGGACATGAACTGAGGTCTCCAGCTTCAGCACTCGGACGTGGGAAAGGTAAGGGCCATCGCCGAACAGTTCTTGCTCTGATGTTGGGTGCAGCTGCTGCAATTTAGGGTTAGAGTTGGCTCTCTCCAGTCAGCCATTCCACCCCAGAGGAATGTGTCGGGTGAGGGCTCCCTATATAAACAGCCCCTGAGCCCCACCCCAGAGGAGCCGCATCTCAGATTCAACTAATGGATATGGTAGGAATTTTCCAGTTCCCGGTGCCTAGAAATTAGCATTTGCAAGAAACTAATGGTTTGAAAATAACAAACCCAGCAGAATTTTCTCCCCTCTGTCTGTTTTTCCAGCCTTTATGCCAAGAACCCCTGCCATGATGCTCCAGTTCCTTTTCCTCACTGTGGTTGCAGCCAGCGTCTGCAGAGGTAGGAGCAGTGGGTAGGAGTGGGTAGGAGTGGCTGGGTGGAAAAGGCTGTGAGCAGGGTGATGACCTGTGCTGGGTTTGGAGTGGGACAAGGGCTCGCTCCTCAGACTCCCCGCAGCAGTGCTGGGCGAGGAGTCCCTTTATAACCAGCTCCCACAGCCCACCCCAGAGGCGGCTGCATCTCACGTCTGATTTATCGTCCTCTAGGTCAAGACCAGTCGGTAACAGCCTCATTCTCTGGGCTCTATGGAGGCACCGTGGGGGATGAATTCTCTCAAACCTCTTATGAGATTGTCGGTCCCATCACTGCAGTGAAGATCTGGACCGGTGTTGCGACTCTCCATGGGTAAGATCTGGGCTACCAGGGGGCTGCAGGTCAGAAGTGAGGGTCACTGGCAGACCTGGGGAAGGGGGTAGCCCAGGGCTGGGCTAGCAGGGGGCTGTGGGTCGGGAGTGAGGAGTGCTGTGCCATCTCCCCAGGATCCAGGTTTCCTACGGGAATGTGTGGAGCAATCTGAACGGGGCAGCCTGGGGCACGATGGTGGAGATGTACCTGGAGCCGAATGAGAACATCGTGCAGGTGCAGGGAAGCTACGCCTACTGGGTCGTCACCTCCTTGACCTTCATCACCAGCCTGGGGCGAACCTTCGTCTTCGGCAACCAGAGCGGCAGCACCTTCCTGGCACTGCCCCTGGACCAGGGCGCCGTGCTGCGGGCTGTCAGTGGGCGGGCCGGGACATACCTCTATGCCATCGGCTTCCATTGGGGCGCCTACCCCACCAAGGCGATGCCCTGCAAAGCTTGAGCCAAGCCAGCAGCCGACAGGCCACCCTGCCGGGCCAGGGGTGCCGGGGAGCCAATAAACACAGCAGCTGCAACCAGCCCCGTGTCCTGCGTGTGTTTGAGATGCGGAGTGGCCCGCATGCACTGTAAGGAGAGCATCAACCCATCCTGCTGCCTAGGGCTGGCAGCCCGGATGCCTGGGTCCCATTTCCCATCCCGGATGCCTGGGTCCCATTTGCCCTCCCTTCCTTCCTCACTGCTCTGGACACCTGGTTCCTATTCCTCCTCTGTTCCCTCCCCACTGTTCTGGACGCCAGGGTCCCATTACCCATCCTTGTCTCTGGGGACACTGCAGGGCCTGCTAGGGGAGCTGTCCTGGACACCTGGGTCCTATTCCTCATCACGGTCTCTGGAGGACTGCAGGGTCCCCTAGGGAAGCTGTCCCAGACACCTGGGTCCCATTCCAATTTTGGTCTTTCTCTACCATTCCTGGGGTGTTGTGGAGCCTCTAGGGGAGTTGATCCAGACTCCTGGGTCCCATTCTCTGCCCCAGTCTCTGGGGGTGCTGATAGGAGCTGTCCCGGATGCCTGGGTTCCCTTCCCCATCCTAGTCCCTGGGGTCACTGCGGGGCCCTGAAGGGAGCTGTCCTGGATGCCTGGGTCCCACTCCCCATCCCAGTCCCTGGAGGGCGCTGCGGGACTCCTTAAGGATGCTGTCCTGGACTCCTGGATCTTGTTCCATGTCGTGCTGTCTCCCCCACCTCCCCACAGAGGCCTAAACACATTGCCCTGGACACCTGGATCCCATTCCCAGTCCCCGTCGCTGTCCATCCGCGGGGTTATGTCCAAAACACAAGCACCAGTGTACACACCCCCACCCCTGCTCTCTAGCCTAACAACGTCACAGGTGTAGGGACCAATGGGTCCCAGCCCAGGGGGCTTCTCCGCATAATGGCATGACTCCAGAGGGGGAAGGAAATAGCTCTGACAGAGAAACTGCTAAAACCCTTGCCTTTTTAGACACTATAACAAAGGTCATTGGTAGTTACTGGACCTTAGCTCAGGCTAGATGGGCAGTTAGGCCTGAACCCTCTTTTCTTGCTCAGTCAGGACAAGATTAATGATCGTGCTGGGCGCCGTTTCCGAGCACCTACCGGAAAAAAATAGGGGGTGCTCAGCACTCTTTGGGGCTCGCCTGGCCAGCGATCTGGCGCTGCTCCAGTGGTGCCCTTAGTGCTTCGCAGCCCATCCGCTGATTGGTGCGGAGTGGGCTGGCACAGGTGCTGGCCGGGCACCAGTTGGGGCTGGAGGGAGAAGGGGGATGTTTTGCGCTGGCTGGGGCTTGGGGGTGGGGAGGGGCTGCTCTGCTCTAGGAGAAGGGGCAGGATGGGGGGCGGGGTCTAGCCCCTGAAGGGGGAGTGCACGCGCTGCCCACTGACCAGAGATCCGGGCCAGCCCTGACTGTGGCCCCGTTCACCCCCCGCCTCTTTCCCCCCAACTCCATGTCTTCCCCCAGTTCCCCTGCCCCCAGGCACCCATGGGCAAAAGGAGGAGTTGGCACCTTTTGCTTTCTCCCGGTCATCTTCTTATCCTATTTTGTCATATTTTTTCCCGACGGCTGGACTAAACATCTCGAATCAATTAGTTATGACACTTGTGCCCCATTATCCACGGTTTCTTCATTTTCATCACCTCAGTCCTAACCTTAGATCAGAGGAACGTTGGCACTTCAATGGTTGCTACAATTGTAACCTAAATGACTCTTTTCTTTTGCCTGATCTCAGTCTTTGGGTCACATGTTCTGGGCCCATTGCTCATGCTATCCCAACTCAATTTAAAACCATCGTTCACTTTCCCTTAGGTCCGGTGCAGGCCTATATTCCTGCAGCTTCTAAGTGCCTAAATCCTTTTCGAAAATAGGATCGAGACTTCTAAATCAGTGATGCAGCGCAATGCTGAGCGCAGCAACACCAGAATACCTTCGCAAAACTGGGCCTATGGGGGAAAAAATCAAGCTTTTCACCAGCTGAACTGTCGTATATTTTGAGATGCCTTGGTTTCCCAAACTTTCCTAAAGGACGTCACATCTCAGCGAGCCTTCCCTTCTTTTGTTCTGTTTTCTTTGGATCAGCCTCCTTGGTTGGATATGTACGATCCCCGAGGACTGACTTCATCTACTGTCTCTGCAGCATGGCCGTTAATTGTGCTTTTGTCCTGTTTTGGATAGTCATGTCAATGTGCAGGCATTTTGTTTTTACCGCGTTCACAGATGACCCATATTCCTCGCTAATCCATTTTACAGACTCCAATATTCGCTGCAGTAAAGTATATATATATAAAAACCAACAGGGATTTAGATCGAAAGTCAATGAGTCCCAAATACTGGTGGTTATATCTATAAATGAGATTCCCCCAGCCAGCAACAAATAGCTTCTGATCACCTCATTGGTTATTCAGAAGACAAAACCACAGTTCCCTTAAAGCCATCCAGCCCTATGGCTACCACCCAGACAGCCAAGTCAAATATGACAGGGCTTACTGAAAATCTTGTCTATCACATATAAAAAAATTTCTACCCAGCCCAAAGGACTGGACACATTAACAAACAGGTCAATGAATAGTTCAGAGCTTACCCAAATACATGCTTGAAGCCAATGCTTATTAACTACACTAATATTTATTTAAAAAAGAAAAAGAGAAAGAAAGAGAGAATATTGGTTGAAAGATCATTATCCATACAAATGCGAATCAAATTCATAGGTCAGTTTCCAAGTAGAGATGATAACCGAGTTGCAAAGTTCTTTTAGGATCAGGTTTGTAGCAGTGGTGGAATAAACTACTAATTTGCAAAAGTCTCTGCAAATTACCCATACAGTTTGGGGGTCATTTGGGGGTTGTTTAGAGCTTCCTTGTTAGAAATTCAGTGCAAAGAAATGAAGCAAGAAATGAAGACAAAATGGAGACATTTTCAGGGCCTTGTATACCCTCTGCCATGTGGCTGGAAGTTCTTTGTCTTAGCTTGTGGAAATTCACAGAAACAAGATGGAGTCCAGGGTCACAGGATCAAGTCACATGTTTTGTTGAGTCATACGAGCCGCCATTATTCTGGCTAAAGCGTCCCCAGGAAGGCTCACCGGAGGGGGATAGCTCCTTCTATGTCTCATTGTGAGAGCTGTGTTCTTTGTCGGGCCATTAACTGGCCTTGTTCATTCACAAAGCAACTAGACTGGATACAAACTGTTACCCCAGGAGCAAACACTTCAGAAATCCAGAGGAAAAGTCATATTTATAATTTCAGATACAAAGATGATACATACATATAAATAGGATAATTGTTCTCAGCAAATCATAATGTTTTCATCGATACCTTGCATGATGTACTTTGTATAAGATTTGTTGCAATTATATAACTGTGGTAGCAACAATGATATGCATGGTCATATTTTAATCATACGTCACAGGGGTGTACGTGCAATGGACAGGCAAAGTGGAATAAAAATTCTTGCATTTTATCCCCAGCTCTAGGAGGGGAGTGGGGTTTAGTGGGTTAGAGCGGGGGGGGGGGGGGGAGGAGGGAACTGGAAGCCAGGACTCCTGGGTTCTATCCCCAGCTCTGGGAGGGGAGTGGGGTCTAGTGAATCAGAACTAACTGTGATCAAAAGAAAATAGATTTCCTCAATGTTCTTGGCAACCCAAACACCAGCAGATTTCCCCGCTGGGATGTTTGCCACTCAACCAAATCCTCTGGACCACACATCGCACCCCTGAGCTAATGCCAGAGACCCCACAATGTCCTTAACTCGCCGCTGCCGGCTATGGAAGATTGCAGTCTCTGACACTGGGAGTGGTTATTTAGGAACAAGGAGGTGAGAAATTTGGATTAAGATATAGCCAAAGACAAATACAGTCTATGTGTCTTCTGGCAAACAACCTGGGAACTGCCCTTGATACACAAGGAAACGTGAACCGCCCCAGCATGGGATACGTAAATGTTGAGAAATCGCTAGTCTAGGCAACTAAAAGGCCTGAGATTTGCTTTAATAGTTAGGAGATTTAAAAAATCTTAGTAAAAATTAAAGGTATTTTTTATTTGTCTTCTGTGTGGGTAGGCGTCACCTGTGAGAATTCAGGATTTAGTCCAGGGGATCTGAGATTGAAATCCAGCCCCAGTATAGGTGGAGTCAGGGCTGAATTCTGATCCCAGCTCCCCTGGGGTCAATCCGAAGTCACCTCCTGACTGCGTGGAGTCAGGGCCAGATTCTGATCTCAGTTATCCCTTCTTTGTGTTTGGTACAATCAGATACGATGAGTTGCAATAATAAAATCCGTAGTAACTTCTGCTGGCAGTTTTGCTGGGTTGGGTTTTTTGGCTGGAGTATTTCTTGGGAAAAGCTCCAGCTCCCAGGGAGATGCGTTGTACCACGAGATGCACTCAGAGCTACATATATATACATGCAATGCAGATAGATTCATCAGCTATCTAGTCCCACTTTTAGGTGCTGCTTTGTCTGAAAAAGTAATTTGTAATCCGTTAGCGGCTGGGCTTGTGGGGCCATAGGCGTGACTTCATGGCGTTTCTTTGTTTGTCTCTGTGAGGCAATAACTTTTGAATGCCACTCTTAAACCCCCATTTGTTTTTAATAAGCCTATATTATTAATTATTGCACCGCTATTGTATTGTCATAATGCATGGATAATTATTAATAGGGGTTGTTGCATTGTTTTATGATCAATTATCACATCTCTATTTCTGTCATTACACGATAAACCGCTCTTTTTATTATTTATTAATATTTTTCCTAATCTTTAATGATCCAGTATTTTATCACCACTTAAGACATTTTATTTCTTATTATATAGTTTTCTTTATTAAGATATTTTTATATATAAGTAAATTAATACTAAATGCATTTCCTCCCTAGGCTCCAATCTGGCCTACGGAGGGGAATTGGCTGGCTCGGCAGGTGGGGAGAGAGATAGGTGGCTTTCAGCCTGTCACTTGTGTCCCATCCAGGATGCTGCTGCAAATCCTAGTTGTGACCCTCGTCCTCCTGGCTAACTTGGTCTCAGAAAATGCAGGTGAGTAGAACAAACATACAGCTCTGCCAGTGCCCCTCAGTCATGACCCGCAGCCCCCTGCTGTTCCCCAGGCTCACCTGCGGAGAGTGAGGACATCTGCCCAGACCTTCATTGCTGTGTTGGGACCAACAATCTCCAGTGACGCTTTCCCCATGAGCCCAGAGATAGATGCTGTAACGGGGTAGGCCTGACTTATAGGAAACTAAACCAGACATGAGATGTGTCCACCGCTGGGGTGGAGCAGCTGTTTAGACAGGTGCTAAGTCTCACTCTAAATTTCAACTGCAGAAGCTGAGATTGGAGCAAAAGAATGTTTTTTTTCTCCCCAGAGGAAACAATTGGACTGAAGCACTGAAGATAGAGATGTCATTTAAAGTCTTCCTTAAATCGATTTCCACCTGTACATACCCATGCTGTAGGTGGGTGCAACACAGCTCAGATTTACCCTGGCACTTGGATATGCCAGCTCCTGTTGTTCCCAGCCCGGCCTCCTGTGCCCTGAGGAAGAGAGCTTGGCCAATAAGGGGCATTTGTCCCACTCCTGTTTGACTAGCCCGATAATTACGGGGAGGGAGGTTGACAAAGGGCTCTGAGGTGGGCAGGAAGCCCTGGTTGCAGGTGCATGGAAACAGCCACATTTTCTGACACAAACTTTCCTTGAAACCCAAAGCCAAGAGTTTTTATGGCCGCATCTCAAAGTGAACAGGCTTTGATCTGTGTCCGGTCTGATTCTCCAGTAGTTCTTACCCCAGCACTCACCACCATGGCAGCTGGGTGCTATCCACAGACTCCACTTGCTCACCTACCCTCTCCCCAAAGAGAGAAGCATGTGCACTGGAGTTCCTTATTTTGGTAGTGTATATTTGATGCGAGGCAACTGGTGCTTGAAGTGGAAGATGGGGAGGCTTGGGACAGTCCTGAGTTCCAGGAGGAGTTTGTCCAACAGTCTCAGACCAGATGCTGAGAATGTGTCTTGGGTACAACCTGGAGGCAACAGACAATACCATGTTGGGTCCAGGGCCCAGACAAAACAAACAGTCCTGGATGTTTTTTTCAATTAAAAAAACCCCAAATGAACAAACTTTCCCATGTGTTTCCCACGTCCAAAACAAAATAGATTCTCTTTGATGGTCTTTGCAACCCTCTGTGTTTTCTGAGACAGAAGAATAAGACATTGCTGTGTTGTGGGTGTGACACAGACAAAATAGTTGGGGGAGAGATCTGATGCAATCTGTTGGAGAAAACTGGCCGGAGCTGGGGAACCCAGGAATAAAACTAAAGGACAATCCCATTATCCTGAATAAAAGGATGGTAATTAATGTCAATCAACATGTGTTTATGGAAAATAAAACCTGTCAAACTAACTTGGTATCTTTTTGTGATAAGATTAAAAGTTTGGTTGATATAGTGTGGATGTATTCTGCTTAGACTTCTGTAAGATATTTGGTACCACACAACATTTTGAGGAAAAAACTAGAACAATATAAAATTAACACAGCACACAATAAATGGATTAAAAACTGGCTAACTGATAGGTCTCAAAATGTAACTGTAAGTGGTGTTTTGTCAGCAAGTGGGTGTGTTTCTGGTGGAGTCCCACAAGGATCGATTCTTAGCCCTACTCTATTTAATATTTTATCAGTGACCTGGAAGAAAACACGAAATCATCACTGATAAAGTTTGCGATGACACAAAAATTGGAGGAGTGGTAAACAATAAAGAGGGTGGGTCACTGATTCAGAGCAATTTGGATCACTTGGTAAACTGGGCACGGGCAAACAATGTGTGTTTTAATATAGCTAAATGTAAATGTATTCATCTAGGAGCAAAGAATTTCAGCCATATTTACATGGGGGACTCTATCCTAGGAAGTCGTGATTCTGAAAATTTGGGGGTCGTGGTGAATAATCAACTGAACACAAGCTCCTATGCAAGACTATGGCCAAAACAGCCAGTGTGATCCTGGGATGCATAAACAGAGAAATCTCGAGTAGGAGTAAAGAGGTTATTTTACCTCTATATTTGGCACTGGTGTGACCACTGCTGGAATCCTGTGTCCAGGTCTGGTGCCCATAGTTCAAGAAGGATGTTGATAAATAGGAGAGGTGGCAGAGAAGAGCCACGTGAATGATTAAAGGTTCAGAAATCCTGCCTTCTAGTGACAGAAACAAGGAGCGCAATCCATGTAGCTTAACAAAAAGAGACGGTAAAGGGGGTGATTTGAGTACAGTTTATAAGTTTCTACATGGGGAACAAATATTTGATAATGGGTGCTTCTGTCTCACAGAGAAAGGTCTAACACGATCCAATGGCCAGAAGTGGAACCTAAGTAAATTTAGATTGGAAATAATGTGTAAATGTATAACGGTGAGAATAATTAACCAATGGAACAACTTAACAGGGGTCATGGTGGACTCTCCATCACTGACAATTTGTAAATTAAGATTGGATGTTTTGCTCAAAGCTCTTCTCTAGGAATTGTTTTGGGGAAGGTCTCTGGCCTGTGTCACACAGGAGGTCAGACTAGGTGATCACAATAGTCCTTTCTGGCCTGTACACTGATGCCTCTGATGCAGGGAGAAAATTGTCCTTAATACACCTGACTCTGCCTAGAGAAATTTTCCTGATGACATTCTATGAGAACTATGGAACCCAGCTGGGTAGAAAGCTCCTGCAGCACCCCTAGCTGAAGGGGAAGAAGCGGCTGAGTCAGGGCTGGCCAAGACCAGGAAAAAGAGGGATATTTCTGCAAAGTGTTTCCTGTGCGAAGGAGTTCAACAAGGGTCCATCCCCAGGTGAAAAGGTCTGGGGGCAGTACACTGGGAACAGCCCTCTGGCAGGAGCCCTGAATTAAGGGTGGTAGAAGAGGTGTCACAAGAAGCTGGGAGAATTGCCCTGACTCTTAGGCAAGTGCCCTGGGTGTGGAGATCTGCTGCCTTTGAACCTGTCTTGCTTTGGGGTGTGTGAGACTCTCGATTGGGACTCAGTGACTCTGGATCAGAGCCGGGAATGGCCATGTTTCAACCTGTCTCTGGGGTTTCCTGAGAATCATCTCACTCCGAGGGATTTGTGGAAGGTTGGAATTTAAACTAATCAGTGATGCCTGGCAGGATGGTGTGAACTTGACTCAGAGATGGATGATCTCCCTTTCTCGATGGAGTGGAGAAGAGTGTTAATGTGAGGCCGGAATGGTAAACTGAGGCAGGCTATGCATATTGCACTGTTGGAGGGCATGCCCTGCAGGGGTCAGCCCTGCTACATCCCCAAATCAAATCAACTTTCCCTTATGATCTCTGCGACCCAAAGAAAATAGATTTTCCTCAGTGTTTTTGGGAAACCAGACAAAGGAGATTTTCTCCATGGGGCATTTACAACTCAAAGAAACTAGTCTGGCCCAAGCTTCACAGCTCTGGACTAATGCAGGAGACCCCACGATATCCTTAGCTGGTCTGAGGAGGATTGAAGTCTGTGCCAAGGCATGCTAGGGCCATGTCCTGTCCTAGGTGATTGCAGGTGGCAGCTGGGAGCAATTTCTTAGAACAAGGTGGTGAGAAAGTTGGATTATGATATAGAGAAAGTCAAATAGGAAGGAAGAATCCCATGCACAGCTATAGACTGGGGACCGACGAGCTGGGCAGCAGCTCTGCAGAAAAGGACCTGGGGGTAACGGTGGATAAAAAGCTGGATATGAGTCAGCAGTGTGCCCTGGTTGTCAAGAAGGCTAATGGAATATTGGGCTGCATTAGGAGGGGCATTGCCAGCAGGTCACGGGAAGTGATTATTCCCCTCTATTCGGCATTGGTGAGGCCGCATTTAGAATACTGTGTCCAGTTTTGGGCCCCCCACTACAAAAAAGATGTGGACAATTTGGAGAGAGTGCAGCGGAGGGCAACCAAAATGATTAGGGGGCTGGAGCACAGGACTTATGAGGAGAGGCTGAGGGAACTGGGCTTGTTTAGTCTGCAAAAGAGAAGAGTGAGGGGGGATTTGATAGCGGCTTTTAACTACCTGAAAGGGGGTTCTAGGGAGGATGGGGCTAGGCTGTTCTCGGTGGTGGCAGATGACAGAACAAGGAGCAACGGTCTCAAGTTGCAGGGGGAGGTCTAGGTTGGACATTAGGAAAAAGTTTTTTACTTTGAGGGTGGTGAAGCATTGGAATGGGTTACCTAGGGAGGTGGTGGAATCTCCATCCTTACAGGTTTTTAAGCTGCGGCTTGACAAAGCCCTGGTTGGGATGATATAGCTGAGGTTAGTCCTGCTTTGAGCAGGGGGTTGGACTAGATGACCTCCTGAGGTCCCTTCCAACTCTAATATTCTATGATTCTATGATTCTATGAAATACAATCTATGTTTGCTGGCAAATAACCTAGGAACTGCCCAGGACAAATAAGAAATATTAACTGCCCCTCCGGGGAATCCTTACTTCTTGAGAAATTGCTAGTCCGGGCATCAAAAAGGCCTGAGATTTGCTTTATTAATCATGAAGTTTAAAAACAAAACAAAACACATTCTTGTTATTTGCCTTCTGTGTTGTGAAAGGATACGAATCACCTGCAAGAATTCAGGATTTGCCTGGGGGAACTGTGATCAGGATCTAGACCCACAGTAAATGGAGTCAGGGCTGCATTTTAATTTCAGCTGTCCCTTGTTCAATCTGGAATCACGCCCGACTGCAGTGGAGTCAGGCTGGGATTCTGGTCTCAGCTCCCGCTCGTCTGCTCTTTGTGTTTGGTATAATGAGCTGCAATAATATGGCATACCATAACTTTTGTTGACAGATGTGCAGGGTGTGGATGTTATTTTTGGCTGGATATTTGCTGGGAAACACTCCAGATCACAGAGAGATGCATTATATGACGTGATGCACGGAGAGCTCCATGCACCTATATATACAATACAAATGGATTCACCGGCCACTGCCGGAGAGATCCAGAAACAGGTAGGGGCAGCTCTGTTTTGTGTGAAAAACTGGCTGGCTCAGAGGGGCAGGAAATGGGACATGGGACCTTTCCCCTTTCGGGGGCACTGGCTTTGATTCGGCCCTAGGGCGGGTGGCTGGCTGGCTCAGAGGGAGGAAAGTGGGACACAGGATTCCCAGCCTGTCACTTGTACCCAGTACAGGATGCTGCTGCAAATCCTAGTTGTGACCTTTGTCCTCCTGGCAAATTCGGTTTCAGAAACTGCAGGTGAGTATTACAAACACACAGCTCTGCTGGTGCCCCTCACTCCTGACTCGCAACCCCCTGCTCATCCCCTGTATGAGCCAATCTCTGACCCCAGCAACACCAGATTCACTCTTTCGTTCTTTCACTCCCTTGTTCCAGCCCAGGCCCGAGTCTCCTATTCTGGGGAATACGGCTCGGCCGTGGGGTCTTCTTTCTCTTATTCAGGAGACCACCTCTGGGGCCCCATCACAGCCTTCCGGATCTGGGAATATTCTAACAGCCTCATCAAAGCGTAAGTGATGGGGGATCAGAGGGAGATGGAAGGCGCAGGGGGGCATGGAGGATTGGGCGTAGGTCCAGTGTCAGGAGGGCAAGTGGGTGGGAGGTCTGGGATTTGGGGAGCAGAGAGGGGGATGGGAAGTCAGAGGGAGACTCAAGGGTTGAAGGGGTGGAAGGGGGATTCAGTGGACAAGGAGAGGGATGGGGGTTTGGGGTTCTACCCAGAACTTGGGGCGGGGGAGGCTGATCTCAATCCTCTTCCCCCTCTTCTCCCTCCAGCATCCAGTTCCAATTTGATGGCAAATGGAGCAAAACGTATGGCTATGAGCAAGGAACCCATCACGAGGTGACCCTATTCCCAGGGGAGGAAATCACGCAGGTCTCAGGGAAACACTATACCTATGTCTACCAGCTCATCTTCATCACTAGTCATGGGCGCATCTTCTTCTTCGGCCAGCCGGCTGGGGAGAGCTTCAACGCCATCCCCTTGGAGTATGGCAACGTTCTGGCCTTCATCTCCGGGCACCACAATAGTGTTGGCATCACAGGCATTGGGATGCACTGGGATGTCTCCAGCTGGCATGCGTTAAAACTGCACACCTAGAAACCAGCAGTGGGGAATTCCTCTGGCTAATAGAGCCCCCTGTGAACGTGGGAGACCCAGGCATTGCATTTCTGGCAGCAATTAGAGGTTGCTTTGTTAAAGGCTGTTTGCATGCTCTACAGATATTAAATGCCAGCAAAATCATGTGGCGGGGAGTTCTCCTTGTTAACTTTCATCAGCATATGACCTCTCCTTATGGCACTGTGAAGCCATTTGCCTGCTGTGATTAGTGGCGGATTAATTAGAGCCAGATTGTTTGATTTACTGAAGTTCTAATTAAAATGATAAAGCATCAAACTCTGCTCTCTGTTTTCATCAAGAACATGATGTGACTTTTTATATTGGGTTTGGTGTGGGGGCTGTTTATACAGGGACACCTTGCACGGTGCTGAGATGCACCCACCTCCTGGATGGAGCATGGGGGTTGTTTATACCTGGACGCTGAGATAAAGTAGAGCTCAATTTTTGAAAACAAAGCCAGACCTGAGAGTCTGAACATGCTTATTTTGTGCAATGAGAACGTCATCAGGGAAATGTCTTTAGGCAGAACAGGTGAGTGAGTGCAAAATTTCCTCCCTGCACAGAGGCACCAGTGCGTAGCCATATAGAAATACGAATATTTAGCGTGGGGCCGGGCTTCTTCCCAGCTTCCAAGCACACACTGCCCTGCCCAGTCTCCTTAAACAAACACAAACAGTTCCGCAGCTCACCCTTCACAGCCACTCCGCTCTCTGATGGCTCTGTTACTCTTTGGCAAGTCCAGGGCAACTTTCTTGGGCACTCAGCCCCTTGCTCCCAGGCCCCCCACCACAGACTAACACTCCACTCCTCTCCCGGGCCCTCAGTCACCCCCCACCCTTCTTCTTCTTCTGTTTTACAGCGAAGCAGACTCACTTGCTGAGTCTCCAACCGCCAAGCACGTGACACCAGTGTAACAATCTTGGGGCTCATTAAATAACAAACCAATGAACGGGAAAGGAATAGAATTTGAATAAAGCAAACCAGAGAGAGCTTCTGCAGTGAATGATCTGCAGCACACAGCCATGTGGTGTTCCACTTCCCGCCTACCTGCCTCCAGGGCACATCTCCAATTCCTGTGTTCACAATACTATTGCTCATGAGGGAGTGTCTCTAAATTATAATCTTTTACAAACATATCTCTACATCTTCCCTCTTATAGAAAACAAATAAACTATCATATACATATATATAAACAGCTAACAACTATCTAATAACACATGCATTAAATTCTCAACTCATGTAGTACATTTCCACAAAGCCAATGGGTCAACTACCTAGAGAGGAGAGATTACCAGCACATCACTCTCGAGTGAGTCTTTACCACTCACTTTCCTCAAATACCCCTTCTCCAGGCAAGTTAGCAAGTCTCTATCAGTTTTCAGGACATTTAATCTCCGCTCTGATCTTCTCAGTATCACTCTTTCAATAGAGTCTGATTTGTTCTCTTGTTCCTTGACAGTTTCTCCTTTGTGTGTTGATGATAAAGGATCAGTCAGAGGGGAAATGCTAGAGTCCACAGCTACTGTCAATGTGTTGGAACTGTCTAGATCCCTTCGATTATATCAAAATGTGTCCTCCTGGTCTGTCTGGACTACATAAGACCTTGGATGCAGCTGTTTTTTAATGGTACCTCTTTGACCCCAAATATTAGAGGCGTGATTTCTCAGGCACACTCTATCACCTGGGTTAAGAGATGGGAGATCATGGGTCGTAGTGTCAAAATAATATTTCTGCTTCCACTTCTGATTGTCTTTCATCTTCTGTATGGTTGCATTGTTATGAGATTTCAGCAAGTTATCAATAATTGGTAAATTAGATCTGATTCTTCTTCCCATTAACAGCTGAACTGGAGACAAGCCATTCTCCAGGGGTGTACTTTGGTAAACCAGTAATGCTTTATACAGATCACCCCCACTGTTAAAAATCTTTTTCCGTGTAAACTTTTTCACAAGTCAATTTGATTGGGGTTAATTTGGATTTGATGTTTTGTGATGACAATCCCAATCCCTGGCAAATTGCCTAAAATCTGCTCTAGAAAATTGTGGCCCATTATCACTAAAGACTTCATCTGGAATTCCATGTCTGGAAAAGATTCCCTTCATGCCAGCTATCACTGACTTACTATTAGTACAGTGCAGTGTTCACATTTCTGGATATAGACTATTAAGTAATCCTTTGACTGCCAGGTAAATAAGTCAGTGCCTACCTTCTCATAAGGGCTTTGCGGAACTGGATGAGATCTCAGGGCTTGTTCACACTGACCACGTGATTCGGCGGCGGTCGACGGGAGTTACGCAAACTATGCAGAGTAGTTTGAGTAACTGACGTCGACTGCTCAGCTTCCCTTCTGCGCGCTGTTTACACTGCGCTGAGCCTTCCTGTCGACTCAGCGCTACGCTACTTGAGGGGGTGGACTTACTCAGTCAATTGATCCTGAAAGATCGATCTGGCAGTGGCGATTTTGCTGCCGTCAGTGTAAATGTAGCCTCAGTAGTACTGCCTGTTGGCATGGCTTCTATTTCAAGCATGAAAAGCAGTTTCCTACCACATTAGCAATGTTGTGATTGATCTGTGGTCAATACAGCACCTCTCATGCTTGCTGTTTGCACTTTTCAATTCCTAAATGACCCTCGTGGATCCTCTGTAGTATTTCTTTTCGGAGGCTCATTGGAATTGCAACCTTACAGCCCTTGAAAATTACCCTATCTATCACAGTAAGTTCATGTCTGCAGTTCAAATAGTCTCTTATACCTGGACAGCAACTGCTTTTTTCTTCAGGCCACCCTTTAATTATCACTTGTTTAAGGATTTCCAATGATTCATCTTCCTCCATTTCCTCTCTTATCTGCTGCAGTTTCCTGTTAGCTATAGGAATTGACTTTACAATCAGATCGACATAGGCTTGCATCTCTGTCTCTAAAGTCTTCTCTGGTTTCTTGGGTGCCACTGCTCTGGAAAGTGCATCTGCTGTGAACATGAATTTACTGGGCATGTAGGTCACAACCAAGTCATACTTTTGCAGTGTTATCATCATTCTTTGAATCCTTAAGGTACAGTCATTTAGCCCTTTGCTAAACAACGGTATCAGGGCTTGTGGTCCATTTCAACTTCTACAATTGGTACATAAATATACTGATTGAATCACTCACAGGCAAACAATATTCTTAAAAGCTCCTTTTCAAACTATGAGTATCTGGTTTCTGCCTCAGTCAGTGATTCGGATGCAAATGCTACTGGTTGCCAACAATCCTCATGCTTCTGTGAAATCACTGTATCCGATCCCGACTATGAAGCTTAAATTTTTATAGGTCTTCCTGGTGCATAGAACTTCAGTACTGATTCTTCTTGTTTTTTAAACCTTCCCATGATTCCTTCTGTTCGGGTTCCCAACACCATTCATTTTTATTCTCTGATTCTTCTTGTTTTTTAAACCTTCCCATGATTCCTTCTGTTCGGGTTCCCAACACCATTCATTTTTATTCTCTAGGAGTTTTCTTAAAGCTGCTGTTTTGGTAGATAGAATAGGTATGACTTTTCCAAGATAATTAACCATTCATAAGAGCCGTTGTACATATTTCTTTGACTGGGGACATGGAATCATTTCAATGGCTGAAATCTTCCTTTGTTGGAAATAACGTCCCCAACAAAAGCCAGTTCTGTAACCCCTAAAACACATTTTTCTCTATTTAGAAGTTTGCATCTCTCATTGCATCCAGGACTTCCCAAAGTCTACAATCATGCTTCTCTTTCGTTGAGCCCCAGATGATGATGTCATCCACTGAGTGTTAACACCATTAATATATTCATAGATCATATGTATGGTTTTGTGATACACTTCTGGTGCTGAAGCTATGCTGAAGGGTAAGTGTAAGAATCTGTATCTTCCAAATGGGGTATTAAATGTGCATAATTTTGAATTTTCTTCAGTTAATTTTAGCTGCCAAAACCCTGTGGATGCATCCAATTTACTGAAGTATTGAGCATTTGCAAACTGAGCCGTAATCTCTTCTCTGGCTGGTAGTTTGAAACGTTCTCTTTTTACAGCATTGTTGAGGTCTCTGGGATCTAAACATATGCGTAGCTGGCCACTACTTTTCTCCATGATGACTAGAGAGCTCACTCATTTTGTTGGCTCCTCAATTTTTTGTATTAGTTGCGTTGCTTCCATCCTTGCAAGCTCAGTCTTGAGTTTATCACTGAGTGCAAATGGCACCTTTCTACATAGATAGACAACTAGAGGGATCTGCTTGTTTATCCAGATTGTATGTTCTCCCTGCAAACAACCTAACCCTTGAAACAGGTCATGATATTTCCAAAAAAAAGTGTCTCAAAGCCAGGTTCAGTATGATCTTGTGGTGAGAACACCTGTTTTACTAGATTGAGTTTCTCACATGAAGCCAGGCCTAAAATTTATGTCACCTCCTTTGGCATGACAATGAACTGGAGCCTGTACATGGTGTTTTTATGGTTGATGCTAGCAATGCACATTCCTTTCACTTACCTTTAACTTAATTTGTTCCAGAATAACCAGTTATTTTATTTTTGTTGGTCCCAGTTTTGGTCTTATTTTCAGTCTCTCATAATCTTATTCAGACAGACTATTAACCTGAGCTTCTATGTCCAGTTTCAGTGGAATAATTTTTCATTCACTGTCATAGGCAATATCCAGGCCCTCTCATCATTTTTAGCTTTCTGTTTTTTCTTTTAAGCTAGTCAAGCTACTATTGTGCTCACCAAACAATACATGCAAAAGCCTCTGTGCCTGGTGCTCTATGTGCTTCTTTGGTGCCTCCCTTTGTCTCTGCTTTCAGTTGCAAACACGGGAGTTAACGTCAAAATCACTGCAGTTTCCTTCTCATTCAGCACTTCTAACACTATGGAACAATCTTGGGGTTCATTAAATAACAAACTAGCGACTGAGAAAGGAATAGAACTTTAGTAAAACAAACTGGAGAGCTTCGGTAGTGGTGATCTGCTGCACACGCACAGCCAGCCATGTGGCGTTCCCTCCTAACCTCCGCCTTCAGGGCACATCTCCAAATTCCTATGTTTGCAAAACTTATCAGGGTGCATCTCTAAATTATAATCTTTTATAAATGTATGTCTACAACCATAAATAATTCAAGAATGAAAGTCTTTCACCTTTCCTAGTATTCTTAAAAAATTGCAATATCGCTTTTCTTTTAATATGGCCCCTTTTTTCTGATGTGAAAAGTTTGATACATTAAGACTTCTAAGCTTTTCATATAAATACCCCCTTTGCTGGTGCACTCTTGGCACTCCCACAACAGATGATCAGCCATTTCCTGGACCTTGCAGGTCCAATGTAATCCATCTTTGTGTTTATTTATTAGAAACAAATGACTATGTAAGCCACAATGGCCAGTTCAAATTCTAACCAGAGCCACTTCACTTTTTCTCTCAGGGCCTTGGAGTATATCAGCATTTTCAACTCTTGGGCATATTTCATGGAATCTTTTCTCCTTCATTTCTTTTGTCCATATTTCCTGCCATTCCTCTTTTAACTCATCCTTAATTAGATTTTTACACTCCACTTTACTTAATCGGATCTCTGAATCAACTTGCTCATGTTTGACAGCAGCTTTTGCCGATTCTGCCAGCTCCTTGTTCACTACCCCACATGCATTGGGATCCATGCTCTTACCATGATTACACCCAGCTCGGTCAATTCTGTTAAACATAATATTTAATTAAGTATATCATTTCGGTTATGTGAAATGCCATTTCTGATTGCCAGTAGTCCTGATGAGGAATCAGACAGGATGACCAAGGCAGCTGAGTGCACGTCTGTGACCCAATTTAATGCCAGCATTATCTCTGTCAGTCCAACCATCAAAACAGGTACAACATGCTTTTCCCGCTCTTCTGTTCTCACATCTTTGGAGCTGTTGGTAGACATTTAGCAGTAGCATTCCCACTTACCACAAACATATTGATTTGCTATATTTTGCAAATTTAACACTCCTTTTCCTTTTTTAATTTCATTATACAATTCCATATGTACTTCAGGTGGTATAATTTTCCAATTGCAATGCATTTCTCCAAAGCTATAGATATTAACCTTCTAGGTCTTTCTTTTCACTCAGATACTTTGTCCATGCTTTAATCCTACTTACATAAGGCATTTTGAGTTTATGCCTTTCACATCAACAACTTAATTCCCAGCATTCGTCATATATTAGCTTAGTGTTTTCATCTTCACTATTTCCAATGACTTTAGCCCAAACAGTTAAGTCTAAAAGCTTCATTCTTAAAGTAAGAGGCCTTTCACCAGTAGCTCTCTGCAGTACAAAAAGAGGCGGTTCCCAACAGCTGAGCCTGCATCGAGTTAATTTTCTCAAATTCATTTTGATGCCACACTGAAAGCCTGTCACCATACTCAATAACTGGATCTTAGTAGCGTTCTGTATAGCATTGTCACTGCTTTCTTATATGCACTCCAGGAAGCTCCAGAAATACTTGTAAGTAAGTTGATTCTGCCTTTACACTTATCTCTAATAGTTTCAATATGATTCTTCCAAGTGAGCTTGCTATCAAATACCACACCTAAAAATGAGGAGTTTTTAACAGTTTTTAACAATTGCACATATCCCTTACTGTTTTTCTATATTGCCTATATATGCCATAAACAGGGATTCTATTATATAGATTCCCCCTTAGCCATATTTCTTGAATGCATATAACATCAAATTTAGTTTTCATATCAACAATATTTTTCTTTAATTCTGCCCATGTGCTATCAGGCCAGGCAAATTCCAACCAAAAACTGCCACCACCGTTCAATTGTAACCATCAATACATCCTTCACTTAGCAAAGCATGGAATCAATCTACTGATAGGTTGCTAGCATGTAAATACTTTTCAGCTACTTTAACTATAATTCTTATTTTCTCTGTTTTCTTTCTTGTTTGAGATGTGCGGTGTTTTTCTTCAGTCATAAATGCTATGAACTCTCTCCATAAACAATATGTCATCTTAGTTATCAGTAATATCACTCATAACATCCTTTCCATTACTGTGTGGCTTTATTTCTTTTCCCTTACCGCACTTCCTTTCTTCTTGCCCTTTTTTCTTTGATGTCTCCTGACTGCTTCCACACATGGTATGTTATTAGTGATCTTATTTTTTTATATTTCCCTAGCTTGCTTTGCTCTGGTACATCCCCCACATGCTGAACTATGTTTTCCTCCATAATCTCTACATTTTAATTCTGTCCCTTTCCCACAATTGTTGTATGAATCCTCTTCTCCATATTTACTGTGCTCATTTTTCCTTAACAATTATTGACCATCTGTCCAAACCTTTGACATTCATAGCATTTCAAAGGGGGAGGGACGAATGGCTTAATCCAGAAAATCTGATACCCTATTGTTACTCTTTTTGGCAGAGATCCTCCTTTAAATGTAACTCAGACAGTTGTTGAGGGCTTGCTTTCACCTCTATTGCTGATTAACTGCTTAGCATAAATCCCTTTTCATCCCCTATACCTTGCTTTCTTTCATCTTCAGTCATTTCAATAGAAACACCACAAACTACCCCTCTTATTTCCATCAGAAATGTAGGGCGCTGACAATTTATTTTCAGTTGTCCTAGAACCGTAGTTTTCTTTAAGTTGTTTCCCGCTTGTTCTTTGTTGCTACGTTTCACTAACAAACCTTCACCTTGTAGTTTCCTAGTTTTTACTATAGTACCAGTGCATTTTTGATCCATGCTGCTGCTCTCGTAGGGTTAATATCTCCTCTCTTCATATCCTTCATCAGGGGTTTCACAATTATAAAGTGTTCCCTGCTGTTCATTCCTATCCCCCTACTTGCTGTTCCCTCTTCTGGATCAAGCTGATCCACCCTCTTCTTTTTTCAAAGCTGTAACTAGTCTTCCTCCCTGCCGTCCCCTGCTACCTTTTCTAAATTAGCTTCAGTATCATTCATTAAATCTTCCGTCTCTGTTTGTCCTTCCTTCTAGTCCTGCCAGGACCCCGTTCCCAGCTCCAACCCAATCCCTCCTCCTCCTCTGGACTTTCTCTCTCTATCCTAACCATCCAGTCTTGTCCAGTGACTCCTCCTCCTCCTCTTCTTTTTCTTTTTTTTAATAGCAAAACAGACTTATCTTCCTCCCTCTGACAGACTTTTATAGCAGTTAAGCCTGACTGTAGCTCTGCCTCTCCTGCAGTCTGGGAATATTGCACATGCTAGTACTTCAGACAATGGTGTGGGCCTGCCCCTGCTGGTGTGATCTCGCATGCATGGGGCATGTGCGCTTTTCAGAATGGTGCCCTCCATCTGGTACCTGACAAAACCGCCTCCAGGTTTGTCTCAGCACCAGACGGGGACAAGCATTAGGAAGCAGGATTGTCTGGTTTAAAATTGGACAAACAGCCTGCCTGGCCAGCTCTGACACTGGGGATCTGGGCCTAGTCTGCTCCCAGGGACCAGCTACCCTGTGACACTGGCACTCCGTAATGCTAATATTGGCAGCATTTTCCATCGAAAGGTCACAAGGCCCTTTACCAATATCTCCCTGGCTTCCCCCCTCAGGGACTCAACAATCCCCCTCAGAGACTTCCAACATCTGCACCCCAGACACCCCAATATCTCCCCAGCTTCCCCACTCAGGGACTCAACAACCCTCCTCAGAGTCCCCAATATCTTCACCCCAGACCTCCCAATATCTCCCCAGTTTCTCCCTTCAGAGATCCCCAACATCTGCACCCCAGACCCTCCAAAATCTTCCCAACATCCCATCTCAGGGACCCCCAAAGTCCCCCACAGACCCCGCCCCCCAGCAACCATTAACTGCGTTATTCACCTCAGCTCCTTCCCACACTTCACAGGGGAAGGCAGGGGAGGGGGAGTAACGGCCTCAACGGTCTCTGGGGGGAGGGAGGGAGGTTCCAGGGAGATGTTGGGGGTCTCTAAGGGCATTTTGGGGGTGTCTGGAATGATATTGGGAGTCTCTGAGGGGGTTGTTGGGGTTCTATAAGGGGGGGGGTTGGGGATGCCTGGGAAGATTTTTTTTTCCCCACACTGTTTTGGTTTTATTGGTCGTAGTTACAACATTCTTACCGATAATCACAAAGATGTTAACATCGGCAGGTGATAGTCCTTCGTTCTTGATTCCCAGTGGCATCTTTCTCATGTCTTCTTGTCATTGCAGGCGGTGGTATCTGAGACATGATGGTCTGGAGGCATGGTGGTATTTCTGCACTCCTGTCTCGGCATCTGCATTGGTAGTGGGCATCAGTGGGGTCTCCATTACAGGGAGCACACCTCTTCTCGGTCAATGGTTTCGAACTTGATAGCAAGTCGGGGGCTAGAAGCGTCAGATGATGCACCTACCCCAGGGTACAATCATCTTGAGTACAGCACAAAGTGAGCCAGCCGGCTTGGGTCAATCTGGGCACACGTAGGTGCCGCCATTTCTCTTGGTTTATACCTTTAATACTATTGCCTGGCTGGTACCAATGGCAATAGGGGGGATACCACGTCACAGCTGAGCCTGTTTTCACCGTCTCCATTAGGGAGATGTTTCCAGCAGGAACCACGTGGAGGTTCAGGTCTCAGGCTGCGGCCCTATAACTATGTGTCGGGGAGATATAGGGTGAGTGTAACTGGGTGCACAGGCCCTTTGATGCCACCTGCTGGAGGTTTTGCATTCCTACCACACCCACCCCAGGGGAGGAGCAGTGAAGGTGGATCCTCCAGGCCTGCCTAGAGAGGCTGCAGGGAAGCAGCCAATCAGAGCACAAAGGCTCACTGAAAAGGAGCTGCAGCTGAGCAGAGCACTGGCTGGCTTGGGGCAGAATGCAGAAGGGGGGTGGGGGGCTCTAGGACTCTCCTTGGAAGGAGGTGGGGGCGCGGCAAGACACCCTGCTCAAGCAGGGACCAGGTGGAGAACTTCATCCCTGAGGTCAGGGTGAAGAGGGAGGGGCTATCTGGGAAGTGGTCCAGGGAACAGCAGAGGCAGCAGGTGGCTGCTATTTGTAGGGTGCCTGGGTTGGGCCTGAGTCCCCCTATGGGCAGGGTAGGCAGAGCCCCAAGAAGGGACAAGTTTCATTTAGAGGCTGAAGCACTGGGCTGGAGATTAAAGGGCTCAGGGATGGGGCTGAAGACTCTTCAAGGGGCCACCACTTGTTGCCATATGTTACCCCAGGAAGGGGATTGAACTTGAAGGAGTGACCTGGCTGGTGAGCTGGGGCAATAGGAGCTGATAAGGCAAAGAGGCCCCAGGGAGGAAGCTCTGGGGTCCGTGCTCGATACCAGGGCAGCATGGACTTAAAGATAGCCCTGAAAGGGCTGAGATCTGAGCCCAAAGAGAGGTTGTAAACACCAACAAGGGCACAGACCCAGTCCCTGGTGGACCTTTGTCCCCCTGGAAGGGGGTCCTTCCTTTGTTGAGACTGACTTAGCTGGAAGGCTGAGCCACTGAAAGACTTGCCTGATGAGTGACAACAGACAGGGAGCACTGCAAGCAATGAGAGTGCAGGTTCCCACCCAACCAACAGGAGGTGCTCAGGAGAGGTGAGTGTTTCCTGTCACCATGTCTCTGAGGGGGATATTGGGGTACCTCTGAGGGAGAGGAATTTTGGGGGAAATCTGTAGAGATATTGGTGATCTATGAGAAGGGATGCTGGATTTATCTGAGGAGGAGATATGGGGATGTGTGTCCCTGAGGTGTAAATTAAAGCAGATTCGCTTTCCCACATGGCGTTTGCCCTCATTCACTAAAGTCACAAGTGAATTGACCAAGAAACCAGTGAGATGGGCGATCGCAGGATCAGCGATTGAGCTGTAAAATCCCTTTCATTGCATTGCAAAATCTCATGATTTTATTGTGAGGCTTGTGCTATTTGTTTTTTTCCCCTGAGTAACATGATTACAGGAAAGCTCAGATCTATTATTTTAAAAAGATAAGTTTGTAGTAGATCTGGCTGAATCATCAAAAAATGCAAATTTCGTCACACTGCAACACTTGGCAAATTCACGTGGGTTTTGCCAAATTGCTTATTGTGAAAAAATAAACAATTTTTAAAAATCAATGTTTTATGTAAACATTTTTTAAAATTCAATTCTTTTGGTGTAGTTTTAAATGACTTTTTGTTTCAAAATTTCTTTTCCTCCATTTGAAAAAAGATTCCAAAAATATTTTTAGATCATAACAAAATGTTTCAATGCTGTTGAAGTGAATTGTTTAGTTCCAACCCCAATGATTTTTTGATTTTTTAAATTTTTATTTGAAATTTTTGGTGTAGCGAAAGTTTCCATTTTCAGGCTGATGCAAAATGATTTTTTTCTCCTGACTTTTCAAAATCACTAAGGAACTGAAAAAATGCATAATTTTCTCAGCTCTAGTTTCTATCTCTTTTGGTTACAGAAACCATTGGAAAATGTGAAGCTGCAAATACGAACAAACCAGAAAACAAATCAAAAGAATCAAACATTTATTCTATTTTTTAAATGTGATTATTTCATAGGTAGGTCTCATGATTTTGGTGGGGACTAACTTTTCGGAGTGTATTTTTTTGCAACCTCATGTTGGGAAAATGTGAATATTGTCAGCGAATCTGTCGAATATGACAAAGCACTATTATTTGACTAGACAGTTCACTGTTCTCCATGCATTCCAGCAAAATATCATTCGACAGGGAACTCCTGTTTCTGGGTTCAGTCTGGTTCCTGCATTCTTCATCCCTCTCATCCTCTTCCTCCTTTCTCAGGCATCCACCTAGGCAGCAGCTTCTACTGATGTTGACAGCATGGGCAGATCAGCAGAAGGTAAGGGGCAGAAAGTGCATCATCATAGCTGCATGGAAAGAGGTCCAGAAAGAAGTCTAGAGGGCCTTCAAAGATGGCCTGAATGATGTGGTGGTGGATTAGTTCATCAGGGTTATCAGCATTGTAGAAGGACAATGTTCTTCCCGTTCTCATAGTCTACAAAGACCATGAACTTTCTGAGGACAATGCTTGAGAGGATTTCCCGCCTACTTGATAAAATTCTTCTCCTTTTTCTTCCTTGTATCTGATCCTCCAACACCCTTGATCTCAAAGGTATCTCCTGAAGGAAGGGCCTTGGACCTTCCTTCCCATTCTGTGGCTGAGATGACTCCCAGGTGCCACTGGGCTTTCTTGCCAAAGACACCTCCCAGTGGTGCTGCCCCTCACTGAAACTGTGCTCTGACAGAACGCCATAACACGAAGCTTCGCTCAGATTTGAGTAGAGGAAGAAGAACCTGTTCTCCTCGAGTCTCTCAGCCTTGCCACCCTTGACTATTACCAGGGCAGGATGCTCCATGTGTGGATCCAGAGTTAAATCTTCTTTCTCTGCAATGCACAGAGGATGTTTTCCCCCACCCCTCATCGGGCCTGCTTAAGTCTGTCACCCAAACTCTTGTGTTTCTTTATTCGGTGTTGGGGAAAGGTAATGGTTCAGATCTGCTCATTCACCCACCCACCCATCCATCACATATAAATGCACAAAACACAGATTACTCCTCTGCTGGGCAGCAGGGACACACAGACGGCAGGGCTCATGGGCAGCAGGGACACACACTCACACCCTTTAACCCTGGCCTGAGGAGACACTTCTCTGGGATGGAGTTGGGTCTCTCTTGCCTATTCAGCACTTGGCCTCTCTGCTGAGGGCTGTTGGGAGAGGCTCAGTCAGTGCCTGTGGGAAGGAGAGGGCAGGCTGGCTGACAGATGCAGCTCATATGAAACCTGTTAAACTCATTTCATGTGAGGGTCACAGGAGTTGGTGCCCCCTAGAGGCCAAAAGCCCCATGTCCCATTCCCACCCCCATGAGCAAGCCAGTCCCTGCTCTGGGACTGGATTGGAGCTGGCGCCCCCTAGAGAAGAAAGGTCCCATGCCCCATTCCCTGGTGTGACTGTCATTCTTGGCACGATACATTTAGAGGTATCAGCAAGTGGGCGTGGCCTGTACTTCTAAATAATTGTAGCTTACCTGGGCGGGCCTGTGTCATTTGCATGCGCCACATATTTATATCCAAGTTCTCTGGAACTGATATAGACTCCGGCTTGGTGGAAGTTTCCTTCTGTGAAGGCTGATCCAGGGTGTTTCCTAAATGACGAGGTGATGAAGGGATGAGAGAGGGAGACGGACTGAGAGATAAGGCTCCTGCTATGTCTGGACTGGAACATTTTAATCTTGGAGCAGGAAGCCAGGTCAGGCACAGAGAGTGCAGGGAGCTGAGCCAGTTGACCAGTGTTTGCTACTTATTTATTTCTACCTCTTGAAAATAGACAGATCAGAATAGTCTCACGGTTACACTGTCTACCTCTTGCCTCGCATCTTGGACATAGACGGTAAGATCTTTGGGGTAAGGATTGTTATATATTTGTGTTTGCTAGTACATCTTACCTATCTATTCATTCTGCATCTATCTCCATACATTTCCCTCTTGATCTTCTTTTTAAATGACATCATGTGGCAGAGAGTTCCACTGGTTAATTAGGTATTGTCTAAGTATATATCTACTTTGAATGACACTGAAAGGCAACCATTTTAAAGTGATCCATGTTCCATTGCCATTGGCTTAGTCCCTTCTTGGTACCATTTTATATACCTCTATTATGTCATCTCTTATTCATGTCCTCTCTAAACTAAGCAGTGCCAGCTGGTTCACTCTCTCCATATAAAATCCTTCTAACCCTCTGTGACAAAGTGGAGATAATTGTAATGTTTTCTCTGATACTGTGCCTCAGTTTCCCCTATGTGTTACTCGTGTATTTTGGCGATTGGCCAATAGTGTGTGGTCACAGCAGAGTCGCTAGGAGGTGGATGGGCCTCTCTCCAGCCACATGTACATAGACAAAGGACAGGACCTCTCTGCCCTGGGCCAACCAGCTGCAACAGGTTGTGGCAGGTGGAAACAAGGAGAAGTGGCCACCCTGCCCAGGAAAGAGACAAAGGACTGGGGAGGGGCAAGGGGGCATGTCTAGGGGCAGCTGGCTCAAAGGGTCAGTTTCCTGTGGGGGGGATTGGATGGGGCAGAGCCCAAGAATGGGACTCTGGAGCTTCCTAGTGGGTCGTGGCTGTAACCTTTTGATTCATCTTCTAACCAAGTCTTTCTACGCTGGGATCCTGAGAACTAATAAACCCTTCTGACTCTCATACTGGCTGCGACTCATTTCTGATGGCTAGGAGGGTGCATGGCCCTTTGTGGGGGGGTGTAGGAGCTTCCCAGGCATCCATCCAGGGGGCCTCACAGGAGGAGCTCAGGCGGAGCAGGGGTGCTGGATCCTCCAAGGTCGGATTCAGGAGGCGGTTGCACTGGTGTGAAGGGGCCTGAGGGAGACCCTGACCACTAGAGTCCTGCCTGGCTTCTCCCCGAGTGGTTCCTGAGCCTGTGGGACTTTGTGACACCCTCTAAATCATTCTCATTGCCTGCCTCCAAACCACCTCTATTTCTGCTGGATCCTTTTTCAGGTGGGCTGATCAGGATTGAACAGAGGAGTCGAGTTCTGTATATTTTATTTAAATCCCTGAAGAGGGAAGAAGAGCTCTTAATCCATATTTGTCAATCCATTTTTATTACGCATATACCGTTGGAAGATGGCTTGTTTTCTAGTTGCTTGCTCACAAACCGAGGAGGAAACAAAGAAGAGAATGGCTGAGATTTTGAAAGCCAGACCTATGCATCCAGTTCTCTTTTTGAAATCTCAGCGTCTATATTAATTGCTAATGGTAGTTATACATGTCGGTGGGGAGTTGTGGGTCAGAACTGAGGAACACCGGCAGAGCTGTGTGGGAGCTTATACATGTATACTCCCTGAAGCTATCTTGAGAAATGTTTTAAATAACCACACTGGTAACGTGGTGCTAACGGTTATTGGAAATCTAACCAGGGTCAAGAAATGTGGTTAGATCTGTTCTGTTTTTCCTTTTCTGCCCAGTTATTTTGTCCTACTATGGCTCCATCTCTGTTCTTTCCTAGTCAGAGATTTGGCCGTACTAGCTGGCACGCAACGGCACTTTGGTTAATGCACTGTGAGAGAGCTTCATTGTGAGAGAGCATTCATTCATTCTGGGTGGAGGAGCAGCATTGGCTAACTGGTTTTGTCCAGGGTCAGATGGCCTATACCAATTAGCATTAAGTAATTACAGCCGAAAGTGTGGAATCACAACATCAGTGAATCCTTTTTCCCTTGAGAACCAACTTCCTTTACCTGTGCTGCAGGATCCTTGATCAGCATGTTCTCAAACTTTAAAGCTTTGTACATCTTCTCCAGCGCCTCAATGTCGTCTTCTGCTCATAGCCGATCTTTCAGCACGCGGAGAGTCAGGGCCAGCCGGGCTCCTGACATGTTGTACTTCTACAAGAAAGATGCTCGTTGCTAATGTCTGCTTTCAGATCATTGCAGGTTATGTAGCAAGACTCTAATAGCTATCCATATGTCTCTCTGTTTATCCCACAATAGACAGATAGCTAGCCAGTCAGGCAAAGGTTATAGCTATGTCTACACTACAGATCTTCAGGACACTATGTCAGGTCAGGTCAGGGCCCAAACATAATTTTTTGGGTCCCAGTACAAACTTGTAACACAAGTCCCCTCCCACACACATGGCCCATGGGGGTTGCAGCCTGGGCAGGGCCCCCCAGTGCCTCCAGGCCCTGGTAAAGTGTACCTTCCCTCCCCGCCCCCATGTGGGGGCCCTGGGTCAGGGGAATGAATAGGTGTGATCCCTGCCCTATGTAGCTGTACCAGCAGAGATCCATAGTGTAGATACAGCTATGCTGGCCAAAAAAAAAAAGGCTTTTACTGGTGTAGCATATTTCCCATGGGGAACTGGTTTAAACTGCACTTTCCAAAGAACACCTGCTGGTGTAAGCTGCATCTCCACTCAGGGAGTTGCTGGTATTGTTGTACTGGCAAACACTTTCTAGTGTAGGCCTAGCCTAAGAGAGAGACCAGCATACAGGATCTCGATAGAGATACAGGAGATACAGTACGCAGAAGTTGAATTGGGCCAGTTTCTATATTTGTTTGGCAGCTTATGTAGCTGCTATCTTATGCTCTAGAATCTAGCTTTTCAGTGAAAACAAAATGAAAACATTTCTAACTGAAAATCAATTCTCTCCCTCTGGTTTTTGGGAAAATTCTACTGTTTTCGAAAGCTGACTTTTTTTAAACCAAAGTTCCTGATTATATTTTAAAATACGATGTTTTTTACAACCCCCAGAATATTGTTTTTTTCAGACACCACCCAGAAAATTTCCATGAAAATCTTCTATAAAAAAATCGCAAAATGCCCCACAATTTTATTTTATATCCTGTTGCGGGCCTGTGGCAAATACAATTTTCCAGCCAGCTCTGCATTATACCTGGTAAAACAACCAGAGTCGGGCACAAGCTGCAGTGTGTTAACTGCTTGTCTACATGGGGAAACTTACTGGCATAGCTGTCCAGTATAATTGCACTGGCATTTCCCATGTGGATGCTCTGCTGGGTAATCAAAGTAACTTTGTTTTGGTATGCTTACTCTATTTTGGTATAATTAGTGGGTTGCCTAAGTGGAGTAGTTATATGAATATAAAGGCACTTATTCTGTGTCTGCATGGGAATTTATATCCATCAATATAGCTATAGCATGATAATATTGGTCAGCCTGATGGGCAATGGTCTTAACTTGTTTCCTTGTACTTCTCCATCAGTCTGTCTCCATCTGTTGTCTCCTGTCTGATACTTTGCCAGCTGTTTGGGGCAGGGCCATCTTTTTGTTCTGTGTTTGTAAAGTACCTGACACAATGGGGTCCTGATTCCTGGCGGAGCTCCTACGAGTGGCAATAATACAATCATACAATAATACAATCTGTTTCTCTGTGCAGAAAAAGTCCTTTAGGTGAATTACACAAGCAAACAAAACAAAAAACCTCCACCCCCAACATTTCTGATGGATGGATGTTTCTAGCCTAGTGTTTTTTTCTGGAGTTAACTGATCAAGGTAGAGAACACACTTATAATTGCTACTTTTGGCACTTCCCAAATGTTTGTTCCAGGCAACAAACGTTTCTGGTTTGCCCTAGGGATCGGAACTCTGCTGCCATTGCGGGAATGCTTGGAGTGAAGATGCCCGGGGGAATGCAGGTGAAATGGGTATCAAAGTAATGTAGTGAAAAAGGAAAATTTTCCAGCAATTGCATTTGAGGCCTGTGAACTGAGTTTGCACCCGAGTTGGATTCAAAATACAGGAGAGAAATGTCATTAGCCAAAAGTACAAGGGGTGTGCAGCATTTTAAAATGACTATCCCAGTTTTGAAGTTACTAACAATTCTAATAGTAAAAAATCTGCATTTTTAAAGTAGGGAAATCTCAGATATTAAATATCTGTTTTTAAACTTGGGTCATCTCTAAATACATAAGTTGCCCTGCTTTAACAACCCTGGTATAATTAAAGTGGTAGAGTGTTCCTACTGTGGCTGAAATTATACTGGTATAAAGGTGCAGAGCTCTGAACAGCTTTGAACCGAAGGACAAGAGGTGTCAGGCTGGTGCCACATCGGCCAGCGGAGGGCAGTGCAGATTTGTTGACTTGGATGATGTTTTCCAACAGGAAAATTATTAATTGAAACCAAACGGTCAAAAAAACCAGTTGTTTAGTTTCAGTTTTTGGAAACTAGCAAACCAAAATTTTTCAGTCTGGTTTTCAGGATATTTTTGGTTCCCCTGTTTCTCTTCCCGCTGGAAAAAGGGGCAGATGTGTGTATACATGATGATAATGTGGGTAAAAAACGCTCCTTTTCACACTTTCTGATTTCTAACTGGAAAAAGTTCTGAAAGAGTAAATAGATGTGAAAGATTGGTTTCCTCTTCAATTTATCACATTTTTAACCTTTCCACCCCTTTTTCCTGTGGGAGAGAAAGAAAGGTGGAAGGCAGAAAAAATGGCGGTGGGAGGAGGGGAAAACCAAATCCCCAAACTGGATTAGAAAACTAAATATTTTGGAGTTTCCAAAATCAAAATGAAACACACACATTTTATTCCATTTCAGTAAAGCAAAATGTTTTGTATTAATGTTGTGACATTTCCAAATCAAAATTCTTCAGAACTATGTTTAGCGAAAAAATTTGCAGTTTCCACATTCCTTTGGGATGAAAACAACTTCTGAAATGGTTTTTTGTTTGTTTGTTTGTTTCTTTTTGAGAATTAGATTCCTTACTGGCCGCATTGATACAGAACTTTGAATACTAATTCCTTTCAACTACAAGCCAGAACCGTATTTCCCACACCCCTCAGAAGCAGAGCAAAGGGTTGGGGGAGTTGGGGGTCATGAAGAAGCTGAATGGGAGGGAAGTAATTGCTGGGAAGGAGCCTGGGTGTGAAACTGGAGCACTGGTGGGTGTGGATGAGGTAAGTATGGAACCTTGGGGGTGGAGGGAATGATTTTTAGGGACTTGGGGAGCATCCCACATGCAGGCCCTGGCTGAACCCTAGCCTCTCGCATTCAGTCAGGCACATCTGCCCGTGTCCCATTGTCTCCCTGTACCCCCAATCCAGTCTGTCCCCCCCACTAGCCCTTCTGATCCCCAATCTGTGTGACCCCCTAGAAGCCCTGTGTGCCCTGCTCTGTCTGTCCTTCCTCTCCGCCCCCCCCACTCCTCATATCCCGTGTCTCCTCACCTGGCCCCGCAGGCAGGGCACTGTGAGGAAGGCACCCCCTGATCCCTTCATCTCAGTGGCTGGCTGCTCCTGCTATGAGCCCACTGCCATCTCTTCTGACACCACAGCAGCCCCTGGTGGGCAAAAGGTATAATTGCAGTACTTCCCCAGCAGAGTCTATTATTCTGTGGGTGGAAAAATAAATCTATGGGGGACATGAATTCTGCACTTGCGCAGTTGCGAAGAATTCCACTGGGAGTAAAGTTTATACCAACGCTGTTGTTCAGCAGTGAAATGTCGGTGCCGAGGAAGGCTAACAAGCAGCAGATTGAAGTTTTCAATTCTTGTCAGTGGCTCCCTATCAAATGGCAGTACAGGCCTGGCAATGAGGCTATTCATGGCTGAACCCATCAACCACCTGCATCAGCCCTGGTTTGGATTTGGGAGCTTTCTTGATGTATTACTAGGATGGAAGACCAATTAATTCCAAAGTGTGTTTATCAAGATCACGGCCAGTGACCATGTGTTCACCAAAGGCTTCAGTGGTGTGGTGAGATCTATACCACTGTCCAGTGATGGGCATGGACTGAACAACCAACAGGACCATCTGAAGGACCTCGCTAGTGATCAGTTTGGGTGGTGCTTGATCCCTTTGGGATTTTCTCTAATGATGATGGTGTCGTTCTGTTGGCCTAGGATCAGCAGAGCTTCTCCCCCATCCTTTATTCTACGGCCATAGACTTTCACCCAGTGACAGGAATGGGCTTTTTAACTGCAATTTTACTGCAAGCGTCTTCTTTCCCTTAAAGTCCCAGCTCCTGAAGTCCTGTGATTGTGGGAGAATCTCAGCTGCCACTTACAAAAAGAGGCAGTCTGTAGGCCTCATGGCTGAAGAATAAAAGCTGCAGAAGGTGACCCCATAAAGGCTGAGACACCAGAAGAGAAATAAAGAGGACCTCAGCATTTTGATTTATTAAAAAAAAAAAAAAAATCTCCTGATGTTTCAGCCAGCCTCATGATGCTGGGGAACTGGGTGGGCACACGAACAGCTGCTTCTCTGTGCATCATTGTCTTGATGCAGGAGGAAGGGGAAATGGCTCCGATTGCACTGTGTGGATGGGATGTCCTAGCTCCGAGAGGGCTGAATTAGGCCAGGCAGGCCCAGTCAGTCATTTAAGCAGCAAACAAAGGCGACGGGGGCTGGGCAGAGAGCCTTGGTTAGAGGAAAGCTCGCCTGAGCACAGTGAAAGATCTACTGGGAGGAAGCTTGCGGTTAGAGAAGGCAGGCAGGAACCCAGGCAAAGAGCAGGCGAATGGGGCTGGGCCCTGAGGGAAGGACCCACCCTGAAGACAGCTAGGTGGAGAAGAGTGCCTGTGGGATACACTGTAGAAAGCAGCAAGGCCTTGGCTCCCGATGAGAGAGCCCCTGGGCTGGAACCTGGAATAGAGCAGCAGGTCTGGGTGGTGGCGTACCCTGGGTCACCAGCGCCTGGGGGCCAAGCCTACATTTGTGCCCCTCCCCACGCAGGGCGGGAGGGGTCCTGGCACCGACCCCCAGCTGCCCCGGGGAGCGGGGTCGGTACCTGGGTGGAGGGATTGTTGTGAAGGGCCAGCCCACCACCTCCTCCCCACATTTACCCGCCACATGGCAACAGCTCGGATGGGGTGGCCTCACCCCTGGCCTGGCGAGGGGAGCCAAGCTGGCCCTTCACTATGCGCAGGAGCAGGGGGATGGGGGAGCAGGAGCAGCCCTCCTTCAGCCTCCTGTGACCCCCGCCCGTTGTGAAGGGCTGGCCCGGGGCCCCGCCCAGGCCAGTACCCGGGGGCCTGCCCCCCCTCGGTATGCCACTGGGTCTGGGTTCCCCAGGGGAAGTGGCACCGGCGGGGCAGTGAACTGGAAGGCTGCCTAGAAGAGCCCTACAAATCCACGGATATCCGCTTCATATCTGCAGACCCATTTTTTGCGGCTCCTAGCTCAGCTGCGGATACAAATTTTATCTGCCCAGGGCTCTGAACAGCATCAGGCACTGCCGGCTAGTCCCGCCCCCAGCTGTTCCTCGGGATCCGTGAGTCCTGGCCCATCAAAGCTGTATATTCAGCAGCAGTGGCCAATCCCCACACCGAGCTGCTGATCAGCTGATGATGGGCGGCTGCCATCCCCTTCCCCTGCTGCCGGCCACTTGATCAGCTGATGGGCAACTGCCCCCCCCCATCACTGAAGAGCGGAGTGATCGGCAGCCCCCGCTTCTCCCAGGTTGCCAACCTTGCATCTGAGTTTTTACTGACATGAAGATCTGAAGTTGATTTTTTTTTTTTTACTGACATGGTAAACTTTTTACTGATATCACTAAAAATACCCTAAAAACACAATAATGTCACAAATGTGTGTGGCTCACTCGCAATATTCTGTACACAGGAATTCAGAATCTCACAATTGTTTTAGCTGCAGTTAATTGATCAAGCAGGTTCTTTGGGCGTGGGCAATGATAGATAACAGGAAATTGATAAAGTCCTGGTCAATGTAGTTTTATGATACAGGAAGTGATTCTGAATGACGACAATCAATGTCCAAATAGCATATGTTTTATTTCTACCCAATTTCATGGACATTTTCATTTATTTACGGATTTACAGACAGTGTTAAAATTGTACATTTTTTTTAACCAACTGTCTGTAAATTTACGGACAGTTGGCAACCCTCCAGCCCCAGGCAGAGTAACCATTGATCAGGGCCAGCGGGGGCTCTGAACAGCATCAGGAGCTGCTGGCTAGTCCACCCCCAATCCCCACAACCTGTTCCTCTGGCTTGGTGAGCCCCAGCCCATCAAAACTGGTCTCTTGGGGGTGGTCCGCTGCCCAACAGCTGATCGAGGGGTGGGGGACTATCCGCTATCAGCTGTTCAGGGGGTGTGGGATCTGTAGCTATTCAGGGGCCCAGAAAGCAGCGGGGGTCAGTTGTTAGGGGGGCAGCTGCTGCTCTCTAGCAGTCCGGGAGCTGACACAGGCAGCTGCCCCAGAAGAAGTTGCGGAGGACATGCAGCTGCGAGAGGGCGCCGGTGCGGGGTGGATGTGGATAAACATAAAATGGGGCTTGCAGATCGTGGGTCTGATCCACACAGACACTGACGGAAGCAGATTGGATGCGGATCCACATCTGTGTATCCGTGCAGGGCTCTACGGAAGGGTGAAAGATGCCTTGAAAAGGAACCCGCCTAGGGACCTGGCCAGAGGGCCGAGTCAGGAAGATGCAGCAGCAGCTCCTGGAGTGAGAGAGGAGCTGCAGACCGAGAGAGAGGCAGAGTGCAACCATAGGCAGGAGTGTCGGCCTCAGCAAGCTAATCCACAGAGCAACCAGGAGGTGGAGCCATCCTAGTGGTGAGTCGAGTGCCCCGGCGCATGCTGTGACAAGGGGGTATTAGTAGTTGTCCGGTCGCGGCATTGTGACATCATGCAATGGCTGGCTTCTTGGTGGGATGGTTCAGTGGTTAGCTCAAGGGAGGGGAGTGGGGTCTATTGGTTAGAGCGGGTGGGGGAAGGGGGAGCTGGGAGCCAGGACTCCTGGGTTCTCTCCTTAGCTCTGGGAGGGGAGTGGGGGCTAGTGGGGTAAAGTGGGGAGGGGGCTGGATGTAGTTAATCCACCTGTCTTCCCCATCCCTGTGTGCCATAGCTATGTCCATCTAATGTTTTAGGCCTACGTGTGAGCTCTTCAGGTAAGGCACTTTCTCTCACTGTGTGTCTGGGCAGTGCCCAGTGCGATGGGGCCCCCGCTCTCGGTAACAGAAATAACAGAGCAGACACTGAGGGTCTCACACACACGTGTAGTTGGATAATACATCTTCCACGCACGTACCATGAAAGTAGCTGCTGGGACCCACAGACACCCACTCCTGGTCCTGCACTGCTGATTTCTTCCAAACAGAACTCTGACAGTTCACAGCAAATTCCCCCTGCTGATCTTTGCATCAGTGGGGCAGGCCGGGGGAATGTGTGCACAATCATTTTGATATAGCTGTATAACATACACCCAAAGGTGGGTCTCTGAAGTGTGTGTATGGGTCCAGTTGGGAGGGAACTTCTGGGAGATCAAATCAGCCCTCAACTTCCTGGGAGAAAAGGAGTTAAACAGTTTTTAACAGGGAAAATAAAGGACAAATGTCCAGCATGCTGCTTACTCCACCTTCGGGTGTCCTCTGAAAGCCCTTGGCTATGACTGGGTGTGAGTGGCTGGCTCTTCTGGAGTTGTTCCCGCACACGCGCTCCTCGGTTTTGCTTCCACCCTCTGGCTTCTTCACAGGATGGGAGGAAAAAGGGTGCGAAATTCAAGTTGTCTTTAAATAGCAACTAGCTGAGTCATTTTCATGGAGCTGTCCCAGGGTCTGTCTGAAGACATCCCCAGACAGCGGCTGGGTTTTGACACTTCGGCCTCTTTGCTGTTTCTGAAGACCTAAAGAACATAGGAGACACCTCCCGCAGCAGGAGACTCCTGATTTTGGGTGCACCTCCCTCTCCCCAAAAAACCCCAAGGAGCCTCTTGGAAAATATGCATGATCTCAGTTGCAGATGAACAGATTAGGGCATTTCCATGATTTCATTATAGCCTCCAAATTTTCAGACCAACAACCTTATCAGGTTCCAGACTGGGACATATTTACAAATAACCTCTTTGGCACTGACCAAGAAACTTTGGTAATGCAGAGTTAAGGTTGCCCAGTACTATCTCCTTCCCTTTCAGCACACTGAGTTCAGCAAACTGCTGAGCACTAGGAAATACCAAGTTAAGGTGAACATCCAGCATAACCTTAACTCTGCCCCTGGGAGCCGGTGATAGCCACTGGGAATTACCCACATGCCTGCAGCTGTGTTAACTGCATTAGGTGGAGCTGGACTGAATGGTGGAGGGAGCAGATGGAGCTTGTGTGATTGGGATATGAGATTTTGGGGGCCCTGCTTCTTTTGGGGTCTCTGAGCCTCTCTCGCTCTGCCCTGCATGTATGATCAAAGTAAAGCGGTGCAGACCTTGGAAGATCCAGTCCCCCTCCTTTTGTTGCAGGGCACTTGCTATGACCAGTATAAGTTACCAGTGAGATGCGGCATGCCCAATTTGCAGATCAATAAGGTTTAAGGTGCAAGGATTTCTTAGATCATTAGTTCAATACAAAGCCAAAAATTAACTACGACATATCCATACTCACTAGCCCCAAAGAGTTATGTGTTCACTTCAGAGACTATATACGGGAATGGCCGTCTTCAGGACCCCGCGTGGTGATCAGTCCAGCAGCATCTCCTGCAGAATCAGGTGGCAATGGAGCGTGCTCCTTTGGCTGGGTGATGGCTTTTTAATACCCTTTTTCTATACAGTGTCCATTCATTCACTTATCTTAAATGATGTTTTTAGGTCCTTCCCTTTCTCTATCCTTTATTGTTAGTAATAACTAATATTCATGTTCTCACCATGATAAGTTGGGCAAAACAACCTCCGGCAGTGGGAGAGGTGGTGGGAAAGCTCACCCCAAATAATGGGAAACATCACTCCTTAAACAGAAAATGTATAAATTCATGCCCTTGTGCATTTTTCTCTCTGTGCAGCTGCAAACTAACAAGCTACGTGCTGTATCATATCAAATCCTACCATAGTTGTTACTTGCTGTCGTGTGCAGAAATTGAGGCACCACAAGGTTACTCAGCAATCTATTGGTGTCTGCCAAATGTAAAAAGCTGTCAGGATGCTGAGGTTTGAGCCTCAGACAGTGATCAAGTAATCTTACCGGTGATCAAGCAACTCTGTCAAGGAACTCAGGCCACGCTAGGCCTCAGCACCGATGATCATCGAAATGTACAGGTAGCAAAGCAAGAAAAATGCTGCTTGAGAACTTCTGAGAGTTTGATTTAGGGACATTGACTCGGTAGCTTTTGCTGTAGGACATTGACAATGTGTGTTTTAGCTTTGAATCTCAGCATTAAATAATTATTGTCTGACCCCTCCCTCTTCTGCCTACAACGTTTTGCACAACTGTGAAAATTTAAATCTGTAGTCTAAAAAAAAAAACCCCACCTTAAAACCTACTTGTTTCTCATTTGAATGTGTCTGGCTTTAACTTCCTGCCATTAGTTCGTGTTCTGCCTTTCTTTGCTCATGTAAGAGCTCGTCTTCAGTAGCCAGGATTTTCTCCCTGGGAAGGTGTTTATACACCATGATCATGTTGCTTCTCGGTTTTCTTTTTGAGATATTAAATGGATTGATTGCTTTAAATCTCCCACTGGAAGGCATTTTCTCCAGCCATCAAATCTGTTTTTGTTTCTCTTCTGTGCACCCCTTCCAATTTATCTGAAACAATTGCTCAGGGGTTGCGGGGTGTTACTCAATGTGGTGTTAACTCTGAAACCTACTGATACACATGTAAGCATCGTCATTAGTGAATCGTAATGATTCATAGATTCCAGGGGCCATTGTGATCATCTTGTCTGACCTCCTAGATGACACAGGCCAGAGACCTGCCCCAAAATAATTCCTAGCCTGTTGTGAAATATTTGTTATTTCATGTAGATAGAGATTGGGATTGAGCCACCCCTTAGCCTGCTTTGTTAAGCTAAAGAGGAGCTCGATCACTGTAATGTTGATGGATTTTAGCATGATTTTAAATGGGCCTTTGCCCTCCAGTGACTGAGCTGTCCAAACCAGCTGCTGCTGCTGACTTCTACGGGGCAGCAAAAGCATCCACCTGAAAATGGGAATGTCTAAATCCATCCATCCCCCTCTACTAGAACCTTGCTTTTGGGTCTGTGCTTGAACCCCTCTGCCCCTTCAGTAGCAAACTGAATTAACAATTAATGGCAAATTATCCAATTCATAATAAACAGCAGGAGATTTGGGAAGGAGAAAGTGTAATCCACAGATCTGGGTGAAGAAAATGAGAGAGACCCAGCAATCAAGGGATGGGGGGCCAGCTGCGCCTCACTTTGTCCTGGTCCCCCCTGCACTGAGATTCAGTGGGGCTTGAAGTAGTGGAATGAGCTTTTTCTTTCCCACTCCCTGAGGCTGGGGAGCCTGTGATGTGCAGCGAGCCTGCCCGTTCTCAGCTCTTGGGGCATATGCCGTACCTGCCCTTTTTCAGCTTCTCACCTAGCGCCACATCCTGGCTTACATGGAGGGCAGGGAGGGGGCTCAGCCCTCCCCCAGATCCTGGCACGCACATGGTTGCCTCCGTCCCTGTTCTCTGCCTCTTCCCGGTGCCCCCTCCTTCCCTCCAGCTTCTCTCTCTCAGTTCAGTGGCTTGCAATCACACCCACCAGCTGCCAGCTGTGCCATTTCCCCCTCTTTCCTGCCTCCCTATGCCCCTCTGGGCCAGCCTTTCCCCCACGGCAATCTGGACACCAGACAGCTGTTTCCATTGGCTTTTATTAGAAAACTCTGGGTTGGACAATTTCATTGGCTCCCCTCAACGTCCCTCGGCCCAGCTGCCCCATCCACACGTGGCACTCCCCGGGCACAGTCACCCAGCCAACGGGGCAAGGGGAGAGCGCTGGCAGATCCCCCCTGCCTGGATGCATTCCTGTTTTCCTGGGCACGCTGTGCTCTCTGGTGGTAGCTGAGGGACACTGCACACAGACTACCACCTCCCTGAACACCGATGCCTTCTGGTGCCAGCGGTGGGATAAGGTGGGGCATAAAATGCATTGGCACAGTGTGGTGGGCATCACCGCAGGGCCCATGCCAGAGCCAGGATCCAAATCAGGAGGGCTGGCAGAGGGCCTGGCAGGGCTCCATTGCAGAGGCACTGGCCCCCTCCAGGGTCCCCAGGCCCTCCTCGGGACCCAGGGCCTGATGATGTGGCAGGTGAGCCCGGGCAGTACATCCAGTCCTGGGGGACTGATTTGGGGTACCCGCTCTTAGCCTCCACACTGCCCCCCAGAAAGCGCCAGTATTGGGTGCCCTTGAAAAAGTAGGTGCTTCCTGCAGAGGAGGGGGAGAGAGAGAGAGAGAGAGAGAGAGAGCTGAGAACAGGGCACTCGCTGCAGGGTTTACTTTAAATGGATGGCACCACAATACCGCTCTGTGCCACGAGGGAGCTGGACACCAGGCTGCACAGCTCTGTGTCAGCAGGAGGAACCCTGCCTTGGGAACAGCATTAGCTTGGGGACTCCCCATTGGTGGGAATGTTGCTGGACAAGCTCCGTTAACCTGGGGAACTCCTTGCCACTGGAAATGCTGCCCAGGGAAGTTCCCACCCCTGGGAATGCCACCTACCATCGTTCCAGCTGATGACATCATCCAGCCCTGGGGATATCCCCTTCCAGAGGGTCAGTGGTCTGGGGTACCCAGGCTCCACGGTCCCAGCCCGGTCATCAAAGCGCCAGTAGCGGGCGCCCTCGAAGAAGTAGGTCTTGCCATTGTGCCCCCAGACGAAGGCTGCCTCCACGGTAACCCCCGAGGGCAGTCCCAGGTCGGTGATGGGGCGGGGGGACCCTGGATCCGCGCGGGTGTCAGAGAAGACCCAGAAACGTTGCCCTGTGGAAGGGGAGGAGAGTCAACATGGAGGGTGGCATAGTGGGGGGGAGGCTGGGGGGGGGTCAAGTTGGGGGGCTATTGGGTGCAGTGGAGAAAGTGGGGTATGGTCAGGGGGTGCAGTGTTATGTGGGGAGGCTGGTTATAGGTGTCAGGTTGTGGGGGGTCTATAGGCCAGGCTGGGAGGTTATGGAGTACCGTGCTATGTGGGGCAGGCTGGGGGGTTATGGGAGCCTGTGTGGGGCATCACTGGGAAAGTCTCGGTCCGTTGCCCTGTGATGCCCAATTGGATTGTGGGAGCTGCCGCTGTGTGTGAAGCGAGGAAGTGTTGCAGGGCGCATGTCACTGAAATATGCTGGGAGGTTGGGAGATGCCCACAGCTGGCCTTTGGGTGGCGACAAAGGAGCAGCCGGCGCTACCCAGACAGGCGTTGACGGCCCATCAAGAAGAATCTGCTCTCCCAAAGCCGTAGGCAATGGGGACTGTCTGGCCCCATGTCACAGCCAGGGTCTCCCTAGCAGCTGGAAGAAGGTATAAAAGAGGGGCAGCGACCTCATCCCTTGGCCTCTCTCCTTCCCCATCACAACACCTGCAAGATCATCTGGAAGACAAAGACTTTGAAAGGTCAGACAGGTCCCCGGCTGGGAAGGGAACCCAGCCCATGTACTGAGAACTTGCACCACCTGGAACGTCCATTAGGGTGGGAGACAGATGGATTCAAACCTCTTGAATTTGAATGGCGCATTTATTCTTATTTCTTACGTAACCGGCTCTGATCTCTCCGCCTGCCATTTATACGCATGGGAAACCTTTTTGTGCTCAGTAAATCTGTTTCTATGTTTCACCTAAAACTGGGGGGGAAGAGGGGGGCTTGGTTGCAGCGCTGGGGGAATCTCAGCTCAGATTAACAAGGCTGGTGCAAGTCCACTTTCCTTTGATGAAATGGCGAACTAATTAATGAGCTTGCCCTGTCCAACGGATTCTGGAGCCGTGTGAGATGGGATATTGCTATTAGCCTAGGGGAGTCCCCTGCACTGGCATCACTGCCAGAGGAAGTCTGATAGCCTGGGGACTCCCCAACAATGGAAATGTTGCTGGACAAGTCCGTTAACTGGTCCGTTAACCTGGGGAACTCCTTGTCACTGGAAACGCTGCCCAGGGAAATTCACACCACTCGGAATGCCACCTACCATCGTTCCAGCTGATGACATTGTCCAGTCCCGGAGGATCAGCAGTCTGCGGTACCTGGGCTCCACTGTCCCAGCCCAGTCATCGAAGTGCCAGTAGCGGGTGCCCTCAGAGAGGCAAGGCTGGTGTGATTGGCGGGTGCCTCTCTCTGTATGATCCATGAGTAGCTAAGCGAGCCTTCATGCAATTTCATTGGGTCCCTCCACAGGCTGACGGCTGAGTGATCACAGAGCCTGGAGGGGTTTTGCTGCTTCTCACTGGCCTAGCTTTGTGAGAGACTGCCCTGGCTGGAGATTAAAGAGGCACGGTGATCCCACCGTGCCAGGTTGCACTCCTGGGATCCTGTCGCAGTGGCGCAGTGAGCAGGGTGAAATGCATGGCCTCTTGTTCTGAGTGAGATTTGCACCTCACACACTGGCGCAGAGATTTTAAGCGAGGCTTTACAGGTGGTGGCCAAGAATGGTCAAAGAGAAGGTCGTCTGTGTGTTCGTTTCTGTTTGCTTATCTCGTGGAAAGGGCAGGAGGAACAGAGAAAGCAGCAAAATGAGCGAAGGGGAGGCAGGTGCGAGGCTGTTTGAACTGCAAGTCACAGAAAAGGAGAAGGAACCTTGGTGCTAAAGCTGCAGGAGGCTGAGGCTGAGGAGAAAGAGGCAGAGAAGGCCAAAGAAGAAGTTGCACGTCAAAGGGCCATGGAACTAACAGAACTGGAAATAAGGGCCCAGAAACCAGCCTAGGAGTTAGCCCATCAGCGGGCCTTAGAGCGGCAAGCCAAAGAAGCTGCAGGAAGCACAAGAGAGCGGAAACATCAACTGGATCTGGCAGAGAAGCAGAACCAGAACCTGCCTCCCCCGATTCCCATCTCTCCAAAATCCAAACGGGCCAGCAGTGTCCTGCGTCCCAGGGGACGGACAAGGGCAGGGAACGAGTTACTAGAGCCCTGCAAATCCATGGAGATCTGCTTTATATCTGCGGATGTGGACGCCCGCAGACCGTTTCTTGCGGATCGCGGGGCCACGGGCATAAGAGGCGGGGCGGGGAGCTAGCCCCCCACCCCAAGGGGAAGCGTCACCCACTGCCCATGGTGGTTACCTTCAGCCCTCCCTTTCGGGGAGGGGGTGGCACTGACTGCTCTGCCCTGGAGCCTGGGCCTGCTCTCGGCAGCCTGGCTGCACAGGAGATGGCATCTCTAGCCGATGCCTTTGAGTAGACCCAGGCATCTATTGAGAGTGAACCATGGGGGCGGGGAGGGAGCAGGTGTTTAAACCAGGTGGGAAGTAGGGTCACCATTTTACCCCCAGCAAGGAGGGCAGCTGGGAGGCCAGGCACTCATCTCCCCAAACCCACTCCCCAAATCCCATCCCAAACCTTCTGTGAAACCAGAAGAGCCCCAAGGTGCCATCACCATCATTCCACTGACGCCTGAGACAGATGTGCCCGGTGCTGGGAGGAAGCCGGCAACACGTAGCCCATGGGAATCCTGCTGGCCTCGGCACAGAAGCCTCTCAGGTGACTGCCGCTGACCCCACTGACTTGGTGGGATGTCCAGGCTGTCGAGATTCACGGCAGGAAATACACAGGAGGGGCGGACACCGGTGTGGAGGGGTCTGGGGTTAAGCAGAGTCTCCTTCCAGAAGCTGACACGTTGCCAGGACAAAGGGCAAAGCTTTTATTAGCAGGAGCTGTCAGGATTCTTGTGCCTTTGGCCAAAATGCCCAGAGAAGCTGATGGGTTAGAAAGTGGATGAAAGGTGGAGGGGAGTGGACAGTATCCCCGTGATTATGCTTATTAGGAATGATTTTTTTTCCATGTAGCTCAGGCTGTTAAGCTGTTTCCTCACAGCAAGGAGAGTTCTGCCAGGACCCCAGAGGGGAAGGGGAAAGTCCCAGGAATTGCTTCAAGAAAGGGAGAACGTCTCTTGATTCCTCTGCAGCGGAGGGAAGCAGCGCAAGCATGCTTTCAGGTGTGTGTGTTTGGGCAGGGGATCCTTGAGACTGGCTCTTCCCCACAGCTGCACCTCCTCAGTCCCTGAGAGAACTGTCCAGGCTGTTAGCTGCCAGCACGTCGCAGCTGAACAAGGGATAGTTCCCACTCTGAAGAGGGTTGATCGCGAGGGGACCCCAGAGAAGAAAAATGGGGGAAGAAGAGTGGGAGGACAGGAATGTCCTTGCGCGTCATTTGGGAGGAAATGCCCAGGCCAGAGGTGCTGATTCAGCACCTGTGCAGCCAGGCTCACCTCCTGTGACTCGAGTGCAAAGAGGGAACTGTGTCACTGACCTCTCGGAGGGGAGCCGTCGCATGGCTGACCTCTCGGGGACAGAGAAAGGGGTGACGGAGGGTCCCTCAATCCAGGTCCCACTTTTCCAGGACGCCGGCCCTGACCTGCTTGTGAAAAGGGACTGTCTCTCTTTGACAGGCTCTTCTGGTTTCACAGAAGAAGGGGCTGCTCCCACGCCTGTCACGGCAAAGAAGTTGAGTCTGGGCATCTTCCAGGCAGGGGCTGTGTGTGAGCGTGCAAATGACCCAGCGGGCAGAGTGGATGGGGTTTTCCTCCGGGCTGGGAAGACACAGAAAGCAGCTGAAGGAGAGCTGCTGGGAAAAGAGGCATCTGGCCAAAGCGTAGAAACTCCTAGCCCAGGGAGCACGGCTCACAAACGATCCTCTAGGAAAAGTGGGCAGGGAAGGTCCCAGTGCTGGGAGTGGGGAACACAGGGTGACCCCAAGAGGGGAGATGGATATTTTGCACATGCATAACCAATAGGGCCAGCCCATAAGCAGGATCCCCCTCACCAGACCCAGGGGTGCTAAAGCCCCACAGGAGGTCTTGGATTACAAACCCGCGCTGAAGGGGACACAGAAGGGAAAGAAAAGTTCATCGCTGAACAAAGGCTCAAGTTCCGGAAGGAGTTGAAATACACCGGACTGGCTAACCACAAGGCCTAGTGTGACCCAGATACTTGGAAATGCCTCCTGTGGGAAAGGGTTTGAGAACACCGGTAAACCATGTGATAAAATAAAATCTGAGGCGAAGGGCAAACCTTATGAAAATCACAGCTGGCGGTAAGAAGTCCAGCGGTGAAGCTGCTTCTCAGCTAAGGCCTGTAAACGGGCTTGAAGCTTGTCACACCACAGAAAAAACCATATCGAACCCAGTCTGTGGTGTGGAAAGGGGAAACTGAGGCACACTACCTCATGGCATTGGTGGTGCTGGCCTGACGCTGGTACTCGAGAAAACGTTCATGTCTCCTTTGGCGCTGTCCTAGCAGTGTGTGAGACAGCCTGGGCTGGAGCGCAGAGGGAGCCCAGCGGTCCCACAGTGCCTAGGGATCCCTTCACAGAGGTGCTATGGGGTGCTGTTATGTGGGGCAGGCTGGGGGGGGAGGCTATAGGGGTCAGGCTATGAAGGTTATGGGGTGCAGTGTCACCTCCTGTGTGGTTATATGGGTCAGGCTGTGAGGGGATTATGGAAGGCAGTGTTATGTGGGGCAGACTGTGGGAGGCAGGGCTGTATGGGGCAGGCGGGGGGGTTACAGGACATTGCAGTGTAATATGGGGTCACTCCCACTCACCGATGAAGAAGATTATCTTGCTGTCGTTAGTCCTCTCATAGACAGCATCGATTGCCCCAAAATCCGTGGGGAGCCCCATCCAGAAACGTTGGATCTGCGCTGGCTCCAGTGAGACCAGATTACGGGCTGGCTGCATCCTCCAGAAATGTTTCTCTGTCAGGGAGGGGAGACCCAGACTTTGGGGGGGCACACATGACCCCTCCCCAGCTCCTCATCCCCCTCCCCCATTTCCCAAAGGGCTCCAAAAGTGGTGTTAACCTATGGAACTCCTCGACACATGAATTGGGACATTGAAGTGTATTTAGCCTGTGGGATTCCCCTCCAGAGGAACCTCCCCCTGCAGGCAGCATAGAAGGGCTGTTATCCTGCAAAACTCTCCTCTCTCCACAACTCCTCCAAGAAACAACCCCCCCCCCCCGAAGCAGTGAAGAAATGTAACCTGTGGAACTTCCCCACACAGGAAATTGTGTACATTTCACTTCTTGCCACCGGAAGGTGCGCTGTGCCAACTGAAAAACACCCGTAATTAGCCAGACTTCTCACCACATGAAATGTGCCCCAAGTAGACTGGGCAAATATCTGTGCTGCTAACCAACAGATCAGTCTGCAAGATGCCCAGAAAACAGCGTGAGCCAGTGGGAATCCGAGCCACATAAAATGATAGCGAGATTGTTAGCCTGTGGGACCCCCTGCCTCATGAAATTATTGTGAGATCGCTAAAAAAAAATGCGTTGTTACCCAATGGGACTTCCTGCTACAAGGGATGATAGTAAGATTGCACTGCTCCCTTGAGGCACCACGGTCACTGACTCCCATGATGCTCCTTTGAGAGGAGAATGGGGGGAATGTCATTAACCCATGGGACTCCCCACCACATGAAATCAGGCTGCCGGGAAGGGGACAGAAGCAACTCACTCTTGAAGAAGAAAACCTCCCCGCGGATGTTGGCGATGGCATCAAAATGGGCCTGGCAGCGATCGGGAGCTGGTGGGCGTGGCCTGCGGGGACAAAGAGACAGACCAACAAAAGTGGGGTGCGCTGTACAGTCCCAACAGACACGGGGAAGGAGGGAATGAGGAACTGGAGGGCCCAGTGAAGCGGGGAGCGAAGGAGTGAAAGAGGAAGGGGGAAAGGTGGGAGGGGAGAAGGGGTGTAGGGCAGAGTGGGGCTGGGGAGCTGATACTCACTGCTGGGTGGCTCTATGGGGTGGCAGGTCGGGGATAGGAGGCTGGGTGGGGATGGGCCGTGCTGGTGAATCTTCTCCAGGGCGAAGTTGTCTCCTTCCTGAAGCAGGGAGAGAATGAACGAAGGTGTGAAATAGCAGACAAGAGACAGAGTGAGCAAAGAAACGGATGAAAGAATAAATGGACAAGAAAAAGAAAGAGAAAAATGAATGAATGATAGAGAAGGCAAAAGAGGGGAATGAGGAAATGGACAATGAAAGAACAAATGAAGGAAAGACTGAACAAAGGGAATAGAAGATGAAAGAATGAATGGACAAGGTGAAAAAGAATGGAAGAAAGATGAAGATGAAAGTATCAAAGAAGGAAAGAACAGATGAACAAAAGAATGAATGAAAAAGAAAGCTGACGAATGAAAGATCAAGATGAAGGTTTCAATGAAGAAAGACAGAACCAGTGAAAGAAAGAAAGACAGACCAAGATGGACATATCAGTGATCAATTGAGCAAAGACAGAGGAAAGAAAGAAAGATCCAGATAAAAGAACGAATGGACAAAAGAGAAAACATGGAAAGAAGGGGTGAATGAAAGGACCAAGATAAGCCAAAGGGACAAATGAAGATGAAAGAATCAACAAACAAATAAATAATGGAAGAATGAACCACAAAGAACAAACGAAGAGTGACTGAAAGTGCGAGGGAGCAAAGGAACGAAGGAAGGGAAAGGATCAAGGAAAGAGGAGACAGGAGAAAGGGACAGAATAAAATGGGGAAGGAAAGAGGCGAAGACGCGAATGCAGGGAAGGGGAGAACGGAGCAAAGAATGCATGCGGGGGGGAAGGGCAGTTGCTCACCGTACAAGGTCTGGATGCCCAGGGTGTCGTCAGGGGGCAGCTGGTAGAGGTGGGGCAGCCCTACGGGACCCTGGTAATAAGGCATCATGATGGACTCCTTGGTGGAGGAGTGGGCCAGCCCCAGGGCGTGACCGAACTCATGCACTGCCACGGCGAACAGATCTGTGCCGGCACCTGGGGGAGGAGTGGGGAGACTGAAAGAGAGCCCAGTGCTGTGCCCCAGGCCGCTACCCGCCACAAGCCCCAGCTGACCTTGCGCCTTGGCCTGGGGGTCATAGATCCAAGTCTCCTCGTCGTCGAAGTGGGTGTCTCCAGAGATGGGGTGCTCCCCAGGGAAGAAGGCGTGCGCCAGGGTGCTGCCTGGCCCGTCAAAGGGGTACCCGTCCTGGTGGAAGGAGCGGCTGAAATCCACCAGGATGTCGGCGCTGTCGCTGAGCTCCTCAAGGAACGTCAGCGCCGACACGTTGCTCCAGGCCTGCAGGGCGTAGAAGAGCAAGTTCCGGACGTGGCTCTGGGACAGGCTGGAGCTTTGGGGGTAGGAGCGGATCCTGCCGGGGATGGGGAAAGAAAATGAAAGAGTGAGAAAACAGGGGAGAAAACAACGAACCGGGAGGGAAAAGGAGCAGAGGAAGGAGATGGAGACCACGTGCCTGTAAACGAGAAAGGGAAAACGACAGAATGAGACAAAAGGAGAAGAGAAGGAGACAGAATATGACAGAATGAGAGAAAAGACGAAACAACCTCCAGATGCCTGGAAAGGAAGCAGCTCTCCGAACCCTCTACCTTTCCCAGAGCCAGGCAGGGAACCCAGGCGTCCAGCACTCACCTCCATGTCAGCTGCTTCTTGGGCCAGACGGTGCCGCTGTGGGCGTAGCGCTTTCGCCGGCGCATCAGCTCCGAGGTGCCGATGATGTCGGGGAGGGAGCAGCGTGGCTGGTCCATCATCGCCAGTGTCCTCTCGTCTGCAAGGAGAGCGTAGAAAGAACCCAGGAGTCCTGGCTCCCAGCCCTCCCCCGCACTCTAACCTACTAGACCCCACTCCCCTCTCAGAGCTGGGATAGAACCCAGGAGTCCTGGCTCCCAGCCCCTCCTGCTCTAACCACTAGACCCCACTCCCCTCCCAGAGCTGGGATAGAACCCAGGAGTCCTGCCACACCTACCCAGAATGCCTGTCTCCTGCAGCCCTGCGAACTTCTGCATCATTCTGACTGCATCGCGCAGCCCTTCCTGGGTCTGGAGTCGGGCCTGCATGGGGTCCGGGGGGGGCAGATACCCATAACGGGTCAGCCAGTCCTGGAGTGGAGAGCAAGGAAAGGGTTAACAGCCTGAGAGAATGCGGGGGGGGTGCCCAGCTACGGGCCTCTCCCAGCAGGGGGTGCTGTGGGGGGCGGGGGAAGGGGCTGGCAGCTCCCCCCCATCCCCTCGTGCGCTCAGAGCTCCCATTGTTCAGCCAGAGGAGAGCAAAGATCAAACAGACGCCCCCGGGTTTCCCTCACCCCCTCACCCCCCATTTCCTCTCCCTCCCCCCCCCCACTCGCTGCTAGTTGAGGGGCGGGGAAGGGAACTGGCTTGGGAAGAAGGGGCCAACGACCAGGCAACTCACATTGCACTGGAGGGGGGGGGAACGGATGGACCTAGCAGATCCCTCCCTGGGGAGTAGGGTAACTCTGGGATCCATGAGGTCTTCCCCCAAGTGGTGGGTTGTTCTGGGATCCAGTAGATCCCCCTGCAAAACTGATCCAAGAGATCCCTCCCAGTCCCACCACCGGTGGAGCTGGAATCTGATGGCTCTCTCCCTGGAATACTCAATGGATCCCTTCCACAAGAGACCAATGATGATGCCTGGATCCAATAGATCCACCCACAGTGGATGGGACCCACTAGATCCCTCCCAAGGCACAAACAGCATTGGGACCCAGGAGATCCTTCCCATGTTGTGCAATGGTGGGATCTGGTAGAGCCATGTTCTCCCTCATGCCAGAGGCAGACACAGGACCGGGTGATTGTTGGATCAAGCTGATCCCAATGGGACCCGTATGGAGAAGACTAAAGGCAGGAACTTGTTGATTCTCCCCACGGGGGTAGGGATCTAATAGATCTTTCCCAGGGGGCAGCATGTGGGGCACAGGATCCAGCTGATCTTTTCTTCAGAGCCAGGCAATAAACACTAGGATCCAGTTGATGCTTCCTACCCATGATACAGATCGGATCAAGTGTGGAATATAGAAGATCCCCTGTGAGAGCCAAACAAAGCAGCCACCCAGTGGATCACCAGGGCAGCAAATAAACACGGGGCCTAGCAGTTCCTTTGGCAGTGGCAGGTGGAAGCAGGATCTACTGGGATCTACCTCCCCTGGGTGCCCAGCAGCTGTGGGATCCAGTTGGTCCTTTCACAGGTAACAGGTGGGGGCTGGTTCAAGATCCCGGCGTGGGGCGGTGGCTGCTGGGACTGAGTCCCTGGGACTCCCAGGGCCGGGTCATGGATTGGTCCCTGGGGGACCTGGGATCCAGGGAGTCTCTCCCAGGGCCAGGCACGGTGGGAAGCAGCCAGGAGTTGATGGGTTTATTGTCTTGCTTTCCCGGCGCCTGCGGTGAGGAGTAACTTGAAACCCTGGTCGATTCCCATCATAGAGCATCAGCCAGGGGCTTCCCTCCCCCTTCCCTGCTTCAGCCTACCCCTTTCCAGAGAACCCAAGAGTCCTGGCTCCCAGCACCCTCCACCCCCCTCCCCCATTCTAACCACTAGACCCCACTCCCTTCCCAGAGACCTGACTCCCAGCCGCACTGCTTCAAGCTGCTCCGCTACCAGAGAACCCAGGAGTCCTGGCTCCCAGCCCCCCCGAGTCCCGGTTTAACCCACTAGCCCCCACCCCCATCCCAGAGCTGGGGATAGAACCCAGGAGTCCTGGCTCCCAGCCACCCCTCCCCGCTCTAACCACTAGACCCCACTCCCCTCCCAGAGCTGGGGAGGAACGCAGGAGTCCTGGCACTTACCACGCCCTTGCTGACCCGCTGGGTGCTGGGGTGACTAGCTGGGCTTTGGGGCTGGCACAGCAGGGCGCCCAGCGTGAGCCATAGGGTCGGGAGCCGCAGCATCGCACGGGGCGAGGGGGCCGCTCTCCACCCCGCGGGGCGCTGAGATATGAAGCGATGCTGCATCAGCACCGCCTCTCCCCTGCCCTAGTGCCCTGCCCTATGCACCAGCCAGGCCCCTTCCCTGCCTGGCTCCGCCCCCCAGACCCCCAGCCACGCCCTCCACACCCAGGGGCCGAGACGCCTGGATGGGTTCTCTCCCCCGGCTGGGGAGGGGGGTCTAGTGGTTAGAGCAGGAGGGGCTGGGAGCCAGGACTCCTGGGTTCTCTCCAAACTCCCCGCCACCTGGGCTCGGGGGCGGGGAATTGTACTGAAATCAAGAGGTTTTGTGAACTGGTTCAGCAGATCCCAGAGCCCAGGGGAGTTGGGGTGGGGTCTGTTTGTTTCTCTCCTTCTCAGGTCACGACCCCAATTAGTCGCTCCACCCCCCTGGAGGAAATGGCCCCCCCACCTGCTGCTTTGATCGCAGCCCTCCTGCCCCTTTCTTCCTTCTTCCCCACTCATCTCCTTCTATTTCCTCCCGTCATGCCCGGCTGCCCCCAACCAGCACCCAGCTGGCAGGGTTCAGAAGGGGGGGAGGGTAACCCAGAGAGAAGACCCCCCAAAAGGAACAGAGTGTTGCCCTCTGCTGCCCTCCAATCTCCCCGCCATGCTCCAGTCACCCCCGATTCTCCCAGCCCCCTAGATCTGCCTTGAGGCCCTGACTTCCCCAAAATATCCCCAGCCCCTTAGATCTGCCTCCAGCCCCCTGGCTTCTCATGCCCATCCCCCAGTCCCCCTAGAGCTGCCCACAACCCCCACTCACCTCATCACCCCCAATCCCCCCATGTCCTCCCCCAATCTCCCCAGGGCCCCAAATCACCCCTGCCCCCAACCCAGCACCCCAAATACAGTCCCACATCCTGTGCCCCAGACACCACAGCTGGCCCCCCCCCCCCCCTCTGCTTCTTCTCCCACCACCCACCCGTAGGCGGGCGTCTGCCCTGGCAATTAACCCATGACTGGGCAGATCAAAGACTGGGGCCCCATCCCCTATCACCATGGCCTCAGGGGCTGGAGACCACCAGACTGTGTCCAGCACCATGTGAGGGGTCCCTGTGTACCCAGTCCCCGTGCCCCACCCCAGAACCAATCACATCCCGGCGCTGCGCAAGGGTTTCCCATGTATCCAGCCCTCTGTGCCCCACCTCATAGGGCCCACTTTTCAGTGCCAGGCCAGGGGTCCCCCTGGCTTCTCCAGCCCTGGGCGTCCCACCCCAAGTGTCGGGGGGATGGGGGAGGAGGTTTCCCCAAGTCACAAGGTTGGGAGGATGTAGGGAGCTCTCACTGATGGCATCTCCAAAACATTTACTAGGGGGATAAAAAGAGCCCCAGCCTGAGGCTGATGGGAACAAGCGAAAGGCAAAGAGACCAACTCCGGTCCCGCTCTAAACACCAGACCCCACTCCCCTCCCAGAGCTGGGGAGAGAACGCAGGAGTCCTGGCTCCCAGCCCCCCCCGCTCTACCAACTAGACCTCACTCCCTTCCCAGCACAGGGGCTGTTTCCGCAGCTGAGCCTGGTCAGGTTTGCCCAACAGTCACTTTGGGCAATACCCAACGAAAAACAGGATGAAGGGAGCTGTTACCCCATAGCCCCAAGCAGCCCAGGGAGGTATGCGGGGGGAGGGAGGAGGTGCGTGGGGGTGGGGTATATAGGTGAAGCACAGCTCAGGCTGGGGTCCCTCTTCCCAACCCCCCTAGCTGGGATGCCCCTCCCCCCCACAGTGGGGTGCGTGGGGGATCTGGCTGGTCATTGATCGCTGCCCCCTAAATGATCAATTCAAGGACCCAGCCAGACCGGGACAGGCCCTCCAGGGCGGGGCGCTGGCTGGCTCCGGGCCCCCACCCCCACACCTGCTCCTATTGATCACTGCCCTAATGCAGCCGCCTCCCAGACGCGGCCTGTGGCGGGAGGGTGCCCAGGGGACCCCACTAATGGATGGGGGAGGGGCTGGAGGATGGCAGGACCGGGGAGGGGGGACTGAGGGAGTTCGGGGGTGGGGGAAGTTGGGGGGCTGGTGTCACCAGTGATTTAGGGGGCATCTGGGTGGGCCAGAGGTTTGGGGAGCTGGAATCGGGTGTAAAGGGCAGAACGTGGGGATCTGGGGGCAGGTATGTGGGGGGTGGGGGTGGGTTTGAATTTTGGGGCTGGGAGGGGGATTTTGAGGGGGGTTGGTTGGGGGGCTGGGGGACCAGGCAGGGGGTCAGGGAGGGCCATTTGGGGGGGCCAATGGGTGGGGAGGCAGGAGAGGGACTTCGGTTGGGAGGTTCGGGTCCTCTTTGGGGCTGTTGAAGGGAGATAGGGGAGTGGAAGGCAGCTGGGAAGGGGGGCGGAGGGTGGAAGGAGGGAGGGGGTAGGGCTGGAGGAGGGCTGGGGGAGGGGTGGAAGGCGGGAGGGGGCAGGGCCGGCAGAGGTGTGGCACAGACTCGCTCACCTGTGCCTGCCCCTTTGGGGCGGGGAGGGATCAGGAAATAAACAGGAACCGAGAGACCTGGGACCCACCGGCGGCTCCAATCCAGAGGGGGATGAGAACCCAGGAGTCCTGACCCCCACCAGGCTAAGTCCCCCCCTACTCCAGACCCTCTCTCCCATCTCCCTTCCGCGTCCCAGGGGGTAGAAATCCCCCTCTCCATCCTCATCCTCAGATAGAACCCAGGCGTCCTACCCCCCAGCCCTATCAGGGGTGATAGAACCCAGGTGTCCTGCCCTCCCCCCCATATCCATGGCAGCCACCTCTGCCACCCCGCTGTACCCTGAGGAGGAGGTGCGGGGTCCCCCCTTCCTGCCAACGCCTCCTGCACTGGGTGAGGAGTTCTGCCCCTTTCAGACAGAGCGGCGGGGGGGCCCTGGGGCAGAGGGTGAGGGGGACCCCGAGACCGACGACCTGGGGGTGCTGCTGCAGTGTAAGGAGCAGGACCTGCTGCTGGCCGCCGGGCTGGGCAAGATGCTGCTGGAGCAGAATGAGGAGCTGCGGGGGCACTGCCAGGCGCTGGCACGGGAGCACGCCGATGCCCTGGAGGTGAGACCCCCCCCCCCGGGCACCCAGCACCCTCCTCCACGACAGGGCCCAGACCAGCTGTTCCCGTGCCACACCATGCATAGGCCTCTGGCCCTGTCCTTTGAAATAATAACCGTTGAGGTCAACCCTGCCAGAGCCGGGAGAGAACCCAGGAGTCCTGGCTCCCAGCCTCCCCTGCTCTAACCACTAGACACCACTCTCCTCCAAGAGCCAGGGATAGAACCCAGGAGTCCTGGCTCTCAGCCACCTCCCCCACTGTAACCACTAGACCCCCACTCCCCTCCCAGAGCTGGGAGAGAATCCAGGAGTCCTGGCTCCCAGCCCTGCCCCCACAGCTATTTCTGGCTTGGAGAGGTGGCTGGCAAATTGGGTGTGGGACTTTCTACCACCCATGACTCACCCTCTGACCCTCCTTTACTCTCTGTTTCACTCCCTTGTTCCAGTTTCCGTCCGCCCTTGTGGCCCCATAATTACCCCCTACCCAGCCCGGCCCAACTGGTCTAGCCAGCAGCTTCGACCAGGCAGGAAGCTGGTAGCGGAGCCTGGCATGACTCCAGGGCAGCCGGCCCCGATCCGGCCCCAGGGCAGGCACTGGCTGGCTCAGGGAGGCAGGTAATGGGGCACGGGGCCTTTCCTCTCTAGGGGGTGAGGACCCCAATCCAGCCCCGAGGTGGGGGGGCAGGCTGGATCCAGGGGGGCTTCCCAGGGCTGGTCTCAAATACCCTCTTTCACCCACCACCCGCACAGAGGCTGGAGCAGGAGAAGTACGAGCTGCGGCGGCGGCTGGAATCCCAGGAGGCAGAGTGGGAGACACGGGCGGCGGAGCTGGAGGGGGACCTGGCGGCCCTGCGAGACCAGCTGGGCCACCAGCGGCTGGAGCAGCAGGACACCAGCCGGGAGAGCTGCCAGGCTGTGCAGGAGCTGTCGGAGCAGAACCAGCGCCTGGCCGAGCAGCTCAGCCAGGTCAGCCTGGAAGCCTGGGTTCCTTGGGAGGGAAGTGGGGTCTAGTGGTTAGAGCGGGGGCGGGATGGAAGCTAGGACTCCTGGCTTCTCTGGGAGGGGAGGGGTGAGTGGTACTGGCTGCTTGGACATCCCCTCCATATCCCATGATCCTATTGGGCTGAGATCCTTTAAGTGGCTCAGGATCCCAGATTAGATGGGGGGAGGGGGAGGAGTTGAGAAGGGGCAGGGGAGGAGTTTCCTGAGTGGGGGGGTTACAGGGCAGTGCTGGGTCCCAGAGCCCCCCAAATATCCCTCCAGGCAAGCAATGCAGGAAGGCCTCCGATGCTGTGACTGACCCCTCTCCCCCGGGGCCCAGTTCACTCCCCGTTTATGCATCCATCTGTCTACCCCAGGCCTCTCAGCTGGAGCAGCGGCTGCAGGAGGAACTGATGGCCTTGCGGGTTGAGCACCGGATCCTGGGGCTGAGCAGCGCAGAGCACGCAGCCCGGACCCACAGCCTGCAGGCCGAGGTGAGCTACAGACCCTCCCCTCGAGGGGGCACTGGCTCTGCACTGGCCCCAGGGTAGGGCCTGGCTGGCTCGGGGGGTGGTGGCAAAGGGGACATGGGGCCTTTCCCCTTCGGGGGGGAACTGATTCCGACCCGCCTCTCGTTCCCCAGAACCTGATGCTGCAGGAGCGGAAGGAGGAGCTGGAGCGTCAGACCCGGCAGCTGCGGGACGAGAACGACGCTGTTCAGGGGCTCATGGAGACGCTGCATGAAAACCTGCTGCTGCTGCGCCGGGAGCTACATGAGAAGGAGCTGCAGGTATGGCTAGGGGGCGCGTGCTGCAAGGAGGCTGGGGGTGGACCGGGGCTGTATTAACCCTTCGTTCCCTTCATCCCCCACCCCAGACCCAGCGGCTCCGGGCCGAGGCAGAGGAGCTCCGAGTCTCCAACAGGCAGCTCCAGCGCCGAGTGAGGGAAATGACGGAGGAGATGCGGCTCCGCGACTTGGACACCTCGATCGCCTCCCTGCAGTCGGAGATCGAGCAGAGTGTTGAGGAGAGCCTGGCGCAGAATGGGGGGACCACTGAGGTGTGCGGCGGGGCATCAGGGCTCTCGGGGGGAGGGGGGCTCCTCGACATCCTTTTATGGGCTGAGGTACGGGGGGATCATTCCCCTTGGTTAAACAAACAGGAGCCCTGTGTTGGGAGACCTAGAACCCTCCCTCTTTAGGACCTTAGACATTACCCAAAAACCCACCCCAGGCTGAGGAATCTAGAACAGACCCAGTGCTGGAAACCAAGAACCCCCTTTGGAGGTATAAGAGTCACCCAGAACCCAGTGGTGGTTGTGGAACCTAGAACCTCTTTGATTAACACAGACAGTGCCTAGAACCCCCCAAGTGATGATGGACGTGGAACCCTCCCTCTTTGGGACCATAGAAATTACCCAAAATTCATCCACTGTGGGGAACCTAGAACCTTCTCCTTTGAGAACCTAGAAACTGTCCATCTCAGCACCAGGCGTGGGGTACCCATATAACCAGCCCCCATGCCCCACCCCAGAGGTGGCCGCATCTCGGTGCCAGAGACGTTCTTCTTGTGTTGCATTAGCCCCTGGCCGGAACCATCTCGGAGGCTGCCCCTGGGGGCCCAAAGACCCCGGCTCGGGGGTCGGAAGAAGAGGTTGAATATGCTAAAAAGGTCTTGGCTCTGACCCCGCTGGATGAAGACCTGCTGAGACAGAAAGAGTCAGAGATACAAAAACTCCACGATAAGGTGAGTGTGTGTGTGGGGTGGGCGGTATCCACAGCAGGGGGCGCTTTCCCTGAGGTCTGGGCCCTAAGGAGGACCCCAGGGTTGGGGTGGGTTATGCTCCCCCAGGTGGGGAGCCCTGGGGGTCTCCCCAGAAGGAGGTGCACTGCCTGCCCCATCCCCTCTCTCTCTTTGCCCAGCTGACCCTGCAGCACGTGGAGCTGAGCAGCCTGCGGGGAGAGCTGGTGAGCCAGAGGCGCCTCTTCCAAGAGAGTGACCGGGACGAGATCCTCAAACTGGCTGTGGCTGATCGGGACGAAGCCATATCGAAGTGAGACGCCGATGCTGCCTCCTCCCCTGAGTCAGCCAGTCCCCCCCGCCTCAGAGCTGGATCGGGGTCGGCACCCCCTAGAGGGGAAAAGCCCCGGGCCCCATTTCCGTCCCCGCCATAGCTACAGACAATTGGGGAAGAGGGACCCCTTGTGTTCATAAGTGGGAACTGCCCCCAAGATGACAGTACCCAGGGAGATGGGGCTGGGGGGGGGGCTGATCAGGGGAGGGTAGCGGGTATGGCTGGGTTCCAGGGGGGAGCTGATCGGGGGAGGGGCTAAAGCGGGTTCTGGGGGGGCTGATTAGGGGGAGGGGAGCAGGGAAGACTGGGCTAGAGGGGAGCTGATTGGGGGAGAGGCTGGAGAGGGCACTGAGGGGGGGGAAGCAGGGCAGGCCGGGTCAGGTGCTGGGTCTGACTTTTGTGCCCCACCCTCATCCCAGGAAGGGCCAGATGGAGCTGGAGCTGGCCCGGGTCTCTTTGGAGCACGACTCCATGAGCCAGCAGCTGCTCTCCGCCATCCGCCAGAAGATGGCACTGTCCCAGGAGCTGGAGGCCTGGCAGGTGGGTTACGAGTCGAGTCGGAGGGACAGGATGGAAGGTTCCTTGCAGGACACCTGTGTCCCTTTCTTAGCTGGTAGAGGCCCAAGACAGTAACCTGGACACCTGGGTTCCTACCTCAGTGGCTAGAATCACCATGACTCCTGGATCCCATCTGTGGTGGGTAGACACCCCAGGGCAGGGGTGGCCAACCAGTGAGAGACAAAGAGCCGCAGTTACCTTGCCCTCAGGCAGCGCATCAATTTCACTCCCTCTCCTCTCTCTACTGGTCAGGAACAGTTCCACTGATCTGTCAATTTCGGAGGCAGCTCATCAATTTCACTCCCCCTCTTCTCCCATGCAAAGAGCCGCATGCGGCTCTCGAGTTGCGGGTTGGCCACTCCTGCCCCAGGGCAATGACCTGGACTCCTGAGTCGCATTCCCAGCTGCTACAGTCCCCAGTGCAATGAGTTGGACTCCTGGGTTCCCTCCCCATCCTGTGGCAATTTTCACCTTCATGCCCCCATTTCTCTCCTTAGGACGACATGCAGTTCATTATCCACCAACAGCTGCAACTCCAGCGGCAGCAAGAACAGAACCTCATGTCCTCCCGGACTTCCCCCAGGACCCCGGTGCAGGCCAAGACCTCGCCTTTCTTTCGGCGCGGGAACAGTGCCCCCAATGGCACCAGCTTCCTATCGCTCTTCAGGAAAAGCTGAGATGCTGGGTCTCATTCTGGAAGTTCTAGAGGGTGGAGAGGCAGAGGGGTCAGGACAGGGTGATCGGAAGCAAGACAGCACCAAATGAAGGAAGCAGCCAAACCAGCTAGTTACCAAGATGCCAATGAGATGGGTAACTAGCTACTAGGTGATTCAACTGGATGTTCTAGATCACTCAGCTGGAGAGTCTGTCCAGAAAATTTGCTGGTGCACTACTGCAAGTTCCAGATTTCCTAAACCTTCTCTTCTCAGTTGTCCAAGATGATGTTCTAGGTGGGTCAACAGGGCCATTCTAGGTACCCAACCTACCTGTGTTTAATGCTGCATGTTGACCAAGGAAGAGTCCAACAATTGGCTGATCTATCCCAATTCTCTCCGATTGGGTAATCTGTAGTAGCTGCCCATAGGTGCTAGATTATCCTACTGCACAGTCTGTAGGCTAACCGTAACCAGTTTATATACTTCATATTAACTGGACTAGGGTTCTAGATTATCCTACTGAGTGATCTGTATTGGCCAGTTTTATACAACTGGATATGCTTTATTGACCAATCACGAGTTATAATCCCTGTTACCCTACTGCATACTCCATATTGAACAAACTAGGGTTCTAGGTTATTCTACAGCATTATCCTACCCTTCTCACTATGGCTTGACAAATTGGATGATGCTGATTAGCCAGAGAATGTTTCCAATGAGCCATTTGAGGGTCCTAGATTAGGCTGCTGGATGTCCAAGGATACCCAGACGTCCCTTTATAAATTGTCCAATGGAATTATCTGTGGTGGTAATTTAGTTATGTTCATGATCCTAGTTGGTGTTCTAGGTTATAGTTTTCACTCCAAGTGAACGCACCATGTTGACTAAACCATGGTTCTATGTGATATCCTGTTTGGAGTTCTAGATCACAGAACCCACTTCAAGTGGATGTTTCATTGTTGGCCAATCCTGCCCTTTTAGTGTCAACCAATCGATGGTTCTAGATCACCCTACAGCTTGTTCTAGAGTAACTCACACATCACTGCCTTGTCTATGGATCTCTAGTTATCCAGCTGCTTTGTTCAACTGGTTTTGTCAGATGAGGACTCAGGACTAACGTGTATTCCGCAGAATAGCACATCTTTAAAAATATCTGCTTCAGCTTTGGTCGAGAGGTTCTAGGTGACTCAACACAAGGCACAAAAGGTGGCAAGCCAAGACACTGAAGAAGCTAAGAGAGGCCATGTAATACACTGACCCTTAGCCAACACCTTCCACTTGATTAGCACTTTAGTAACACAGATTGGCCCCCTCAACCATTCCCTGTAAACTGGGTTCATACCATTAGCCCCACTTTACACAGGGCAAACTGAGGCATGGTGAGGTGAAGGGACTTGACCAAGGTCACACAGTGGCAGAAAAGAGAAACCAGGAATCCTGATGCCCAACCCCTCCTGCTAGACCCCCCTTTCCCCTTCCATGAAGAATCCTCTTAACTTTGTACGGGTATTTCCAACACAAGAATCAGAACATTTGATGCCCCAAATTCGCTCACGCACACACAGAGCAGGGCTCACCCCTCTCCGGCAGGGGTCGGAATATTTTGCTACCTTATCTGTTCAACAGGGCCAAATGTGCTCTCAGTGCCTTGGGTTATTATATTACCAAATGTCTATTTATCTACAAAGGGAACATGATCTATTACTAATAATTATTAAGTGTGTGACTCAGAGGACATTATTCTCTATATTTAATATGCTTAGTGTGCAACTAGGGATTTTTCTATCCAGCTGCCTTGTGCGAATAGTATTTATACTGAGCAAGTATAGAAAGAGAGATGATTACTAATTGCTGTGTGTGTGTGTGTCATTTCTACAAGGAGGCAGGCAGGACTCCTGGGTTCTCTCCCCAGCTCTGGGAGGGGAGTGGGGTCTAGTGGGTTAGAACAGGGTGCTGGGAGCCAGGACACCTGGGTTCTCTCCCTGTCCCTGGGAGGGGAGCGAGCAGCTGCTGAGGGTGGGAGAACAATGGGGTGCTTGTGGCACTGTGGGGGGGGGGGGGGGGGTGGGCGGGAGGGAGGAGCTGGAATGTCCTTCCAGGGTGGAGGAACGCGCCACAGATAGACAGATGGTAACAAATGCAGCACGGACACCCCTCCCCCTGTCACATGGAACGGCCTGTGGGAGGAAACCCCAGATATGGGGGGTTGCACTGGGGGGAAGGGAGGAAGTGTGGGTGGAAGTCAGGGGGACCCATCTCCTGAGGGTGAGGAGGCAGGAGTGGGGGCAGGAACTGTCAGCATGGATTCACCAAGGGCAAGTCATGCCTTACCAACTTGATTGCCTTCTATGAAGAGGTGACTGGCTCTGTGGATGTGGGAAAAACGGTGGATGTGATATACCTTGACTTTAGCAAAACGTTTGATACAGTCGCACACAGTATTCTTATCAGCAAGTTACAGAAGTATGGGTTGGATGAATGGACTATAAAATAGATAGAGAACTGGCTAGATCATCGGGCTCAATGGGTAGTGATCAACGGCTCCATGTCTAGCTGGCAGCAGGTCACAAGCGGAGTGCCCCAGTGGTCAGTGCTGGGGCCGGTTTTGTTCAACATCTTCATTAATGATCTGGAGGAGGGGGTGGATTGCACCCTCAGCAAGTTTACAGATGACATTAAGCTGTGGGAGTAATAGGTACTGGAAGGTACCTCCTGGAAGGTAAGGATAGGATACAGAGGGACCTAGACAAATTAGAGGATTGGGCCAAAAGAAATCTGATGAAGTTCAACAAGGACAAGTGCAGAGTTCTGCACTTAGGACGGAAGAATCCCATGCACTGATACAGACTGGTGACTGATGGGCTAGGAAGCAGTTGTGCAGAAAAGGACCTGGGGGTTACAGTGAATAAGAAGCTGGAGATGAGTCAGCAGTGTGTCCTGGTTGCCAAGAAGGCTAATAGCATATTGGGCTGCATTAGTAGGAGCATTGCCAGCAGATCGAGGGAAGTGAATATTAGGCATTGATGAGGCTGCATTTAGAGTATTATGTCCAGTTTTGGGCCCCCCACTACAAAAAGGATGTGGAGAAGTTGGAGAGAGTCCAGTGGAGGGCAACAAAAATGGTTAGGGGGCTGGAGCCCAAGACTTATGAGGAGAGGTTGAGGGAACTAGGTTTGTTTAGTCTGCAAAGAGAAGAATGAGGGGGGATTTGATGGCAGCCTTTAACTACCTGAAGTGGGGTTCCAAAGAGGATGGAGCTAGGCTGTTCTCAGTGGTAGTAGATGACAGTACAAGGAGCAATGGTCTCAAGTTGCAGTGGGTTGGATATTAGGAAAAGGTTTTCCCCTAGAAGGGTGGTGAAGCACTGGAATGGGTTACCTAGGGAGGTGGTGGAACCTCCATCCTAAGAGGTTTTTAAGCTTCGGCTTGACAAAAGCCCTGGCTGTGATGATTTAGTTGGGGTTGGTCCTGCTTTGAGCAGGGGGTTGGAGTAGATACCTCCTGAGGTCCCTTCCAACCCTAATATTCTATCATTCTATGATTCTATGACCCATCCCTTTTGGGGCATGGCTGAGTGGGGGGGGGGGGGGGGGAGGGCAGGGGAAGGGGGAACCAATTTCCTGGGCTGCAAGGGGGCAGAGTAGGGGTGACCCTGTCTCGGGTGGGGGGTCTCTGGGAGAGGTGGACCTGATCATCTATGGGATACAGCCTGAGAGAGGGTCGGGGATTCATAGAGACCGGTTGGGTGTTGATGAACAGGGAATATCAACCCGACTGGGGCGGGGTCTGGGTCACTTGGCCCCGCCCCAATTAGGCCCCGCCCCTTTCCCAGCCCAGCTGGCCTCGGGTTGAGGCCGCAGGAAGGGACAAGGGAGGGGCCGGGTCAGCTGATCCTGGAGTCTCCTCCACCCACTGACCGCAGACGCTGCTGGCGGGAGGGGGGTGCGTTCTTGAGGGGGCTGATTCCTGTCTTCTCCCAGGCCGGCTCTCCCAGGGCTCCCCGCCTGCCTGCAGGGGACCCGGCGTCCCTAGGAGCCCCGCTGCCCGGGCTCCGCGCTCCTCCCTTTTCTCCTCCCCACCCGGTCCCGTTTGTCTGCCGCTTTCTGCACCGCGGGAAGGGACCGGAAAGGAGGGAGCGATCTTTGCACGCACCCCCTTCCCACGGGGCCAGGCCGGGGGGGTGCCGGGGGGACCCCCGTAGAGAAGCGGCTGCGCCCCCAGACCCGAGAGGAGAGGACATCCCCCAGCTATGACCCCTTGAGAAGGACGTTTACGCCCGGGAAGCGCCCAGCGGCTGGGAATTTCCTCTCCCCCCCCCCCCCGAGCGTGTGGGAGCGGGCAGAAAAGTGGGGGGCAGCCCGGGGGAGCGCCGGAGGAAGGAAGGAAGGAAACAGGGCCAGGACGGAGGAGCGAGGCCCCGGCAGGCGAATGGCTGGCAAGGACTATGACCATCTCTTCAAGCTGCTGATCATCGGGGACTCGGGTAGGGCCAGGCCCTCCGTCCCTTTCCCCTGGCGCGCTCCTTCTCTCTCCCCCTCCGCTCCCCCTCGGCCCGGTCCCCCCGTCTCCGGCCCCTTCGTTCCTTCCGTCCTTTCACTCGCCCCTGCTTCGCTCCCTCTTCCCAAGTTTTCTCCCTTCCTGTCTCTGTTCTCTGCCTTTGTTCCAGCTTTCTCCTCGCCCCCGGCTCGCTCTTTCCTCTCCCCGCCTCTGGCACTCTCTGGTTGGGCCCTCCCTCCTTTTCTTCCCGTTTCTTTCTTTCTTTCCCGCAGTTTCTCTCCCTTTTCTGCCCTTTTCTCTCTGCATCCCTCCTCTTCCTTTCCCCCGCACCTTTTCTTTCCTTTTTACTTTCTCTTCTTCCCCCCCGTCTTGTGCTCCCGTCTCTAATTTTCCCTTCCTTTCAGCACTTGTTCTCGCTGTTCCGTTTGATTTTTTTTTCTTTCTTTCCCTCCCTCCCTCGATGCTTATCGCCTCCTTTTCCTCGCCTCCTCTGTCCCTATCGCTTCTTTCCTGCATCTCCCTCCCTTTTTCTTTCTCTTCCCTTTGTGGCTCTCTCGCTTTCCGTCCCTCTCCCTCTTCTCTTTCCTGCCTTTCTCAGTCCCACCTTCTTTCCATCCGCCCTTCCCCCTTCAGCCTCTTTCATTCCCTCTCTCCCACTCTTGAACCCTCCTTCCCTTTTCCCTTCTGCCTCGTCCCTACTAGTTCTCTTCCCAGCGCTCGGCCCGCAGGGCGGGGCTGGGACTCCTGGGTTCCGTTTCCAGGGGTTTTTTTTTTGTGGGGCGAGTGGGGTCTAGTGGGTTAAAGCTGTGGGGGCTTGAAGCCAGGACTCCTGGGTTCAATTCCCTGCTCCATGAGCTTGGACAATTCCCTGCTCATCTGTGCCTCAGTTTACCCGTCAGTGCAGTTCAGTAAATACACACCCCCAGTTTAAAATACATTGAGCTCGACCCCTGTATAAGATGGAGGGGGGAGGGTATTTCTCCTTTCTGTCCCCCTCCCCTCTCTTTTTTTCCCCACTCCTCTTCCTATCTACTCCCTCTGGGATTTGCCCTGGACCTTGTGCTGACCAGACCTGGGGGGGTGGGAGGGGCAGAGATTATATGTTGTGGGGGGGGGGGGGAGAAACCCCAAATCTCGGCTGGTTCCATTCCCCAACCTCCCCTGGCTGCCCTTGGGGGCAAAGTTTATAATAGAGCTATCCTGTGGCAGTTGTTCCCTTCACTCCAGTTAATCCCAGTGCCACTCATCCCTTCCTCCAGTGCAGCTGGGCAGCCCACTGGTGGACTGGAGAGAGACCAAGAGCCAGGTCGCCTGGGTTCTCTCCCCGGCTCTGGGAGGGGAGTGGGGTCTAGAGTTTAGAGCGGGGGGGGGCGGGGTTGGGAGCTGGGACACCTGGGTTCTCTCTGGGCGATGGGACCAGGGTGACGCTCCCTGGGTAAACATGCTGGGCGGCGCTGGGAGGGAGTGGTTGGTGTCTGTTTGCATTGTGGGTGCGGCAGGTGGCTTTGGGATCTGGTGAGTGAGGGGGTGTTTGGGAGGTGGGTCCTGGCTGCTCACCCTAACCAGCCCCTTCTCCCCACAGGGGTGGGGAAGAGCAGCCTTCTCCTGCGGTTTGCAGATAACACGTTCTCTGGTAAGTAACCTCCCATCTGTCCCTCCCCCACTGAGGCTGCCCCCCTCTTCCACCTCCAATCCTAGCCTCCTTCCCTCACTGCCCCCCAGCCCTTTTTGCCCCCCAACACCTTCCCCATCTCCCTCCTGCCCCGACTCCTTTCCCAGCCCTGTCAATGCTCCCCAAACCCTTCTGGCTCCCAAGTTCCTCCCCCTCAGCCTCCTGCCCCTCCCCACTTCACCCCAGTCCTCGAACCCACCCCACTGTTCACTCTCTGCCCCCCGTGGGGTTCTCGAGCATCCCTCTCCCGCCAAGGGCAGGGAGGTTCCTGGCTGCTCTCACCTGGAGTCTCGGCTCCAAAACTTCCTCCCTGGGATGGGCCCCATGGGGGGGGGGGGAAGGGCTGTGTGGTCCGGGGTGTCTTGGGGGTTCCCCTCAGAGCCCCCTGTCCCACGAGCCCCTTGGCCAGCTGCGTCACTCAGACATTTCTCCCTTTCTGCCTCTACTCCCCCTTCCTCTTCCTCGTCCCCCTCCTTCATTCCGCCTTCCCCCCCCCCCCGCCCCATCCCTCACTCCACGGCAGGCAGTTATATCACCACCATCGGGGTTGATTTCAAAATCCGCACCCTGGTGATCAATGGCGAGCGAGTCAAGCTGCAGATTTGGGACACAGCCGGACAGGAGCGATTCCGCACCATCACCTCCACGTGAGCCAGACGCCTGGGTCCTGCTTGGGAGGGGGCTGGGGGCTGGTGCATTAAAGTGGGGAGGGGGGCCAGGACACCTGGGTTTTCTCCCTGGCTCTGGGAAGGAAGAGGGGTCTAGTGGTTAAAGCGGGGGGGCTGGGAGCCAGGACTCCTGGGTTCCCTCCCTGGTTCTGGGAGGGGAGTGTGGGAGGTGATGGGGGCTTGTTCATTGCCTGGACGCCTGCGTCCCATTGCTTGTCTCCCACTCCCACCTGTGAGGCAGGTATTACCGCAACACCCACGGGGTCATCATTGTCTACGATGTGACGAACCCTGAATCCTTCGTCAATGTCAAGCGCTGGCTGCATGAGATCGGGCAGAACTGTGACAGCGTCTGCAAGGTCCTGGGTGAGTCTGGGGTCCCCCCTCGACCCCCCCCTTGGGGTCCCCTGTTCCCCCCAGTGTCTGTGAGGTGCTGGGGGAGTCTGGGGTCCCCCCTCAGCTCCCCAGGACCACCCTCCACTAAGGGGTGTGTCCCCTAATCTGATCCATCCCTTGTCCCCCTGTCCCTCCCACAGAAGACTCTGGGTTAACTCCTCGTGGCCTGACCCCCCATGTCTGACCTTCCTCCACCCCTCTTCCCTGCAGTGGGTAACAAGTGCGAAGACCTGTCCCGGAAGCAGGTGGAGACAGCTGATGCCCGGCGCTTCAGTGAGCAGATGGGCGTGCGGCTCTTTGAGACCAGTGCCAAGGAGAACCTCAACGTGGAGGAGGTACCGGCACCGCTGTGGCAAAGCTCACAGCGCTGGGGAGAGGGAAATGGAGGCTGGGGGCACTGCTGCGGGGAAGCGTGCAGCACTGGGTGTGTGTGGGGGGGGGGGGGAAGCTGGCTGGGGGGCACTGCTGAGGGGAAGCTCGCAGCACTGGGGTGTGTGTGTGTGGGGGGGGGGGAGCTGGCTGGAGGCACCACTGCAGGGAAGCTTGCAGCACCAGGTGTCGGGGGGGCTGGGGAACTGTCGGGGACACTGCTGCGGGGAAGCTCGCAGCACCGGGTGTGTGTGTGGGTGGGGGCACTGCTGCGGGGAAGCTCACCCCCTGTCCTGTTGCCCCTCAGATGTTCAATGCCGTGACAGCCATGGTGCTACGCACCAAGCAGGAGAACCTGGCACGACTGCAGCACCCTGAGGTCGTCAAGATCAACAAACCCAAGAAGAAGCCGCCTGTCAAGAAATGCTGCTGAGGGGCGGCCCCCGGAATCTGGGGGGCGTGGAGCCCCTGCCCCCACCCCCCACAGGGCAGGGACGGACTGTGTATGTACGTGGGGGGGTGTCTGGGACCCCAGCGGCTCAGCCCATCCCGCCCGGGGGCTTGTGGCTGTCGGACGGGGGGCTGGCAGAAGTTGGGGGGAGGGGCGCTGGCAGAAATAGAGTGAGAGGAGGAAGAGTGAAGGGGGGATGGAGGAAGGAAGGGTGGGGGAGGTGCAGGAGACTGTCCCGCCACTGGGGGGTCAGGGCCCCCCAATTTCTCCCCCTGCCATCACCCCACTGTGAAATCCTGTCCCCTTCCCTTCAGGGTGCGGATGCCCCCTAGAGCGCTGGAGTGGGGCAGCACGGGGGGGTTGCTGGTCCCATGTGGGGTGCCTGGGGGAGCCAGATTTCTGCCCCCATGTTCCCCCTACACCCCACTTGTGTGGGGGGTCTCTCTGCCCCAAGCTCCCACCCTCTGCCACAGGTGACACCAAATTCTCCCCAGGCCACCCAAAGTGCCCCTCTGCACTATGCAATCTGACTGGCCTCAAGCCTTGGAAAGGGGGTGACTAGGAAACAGGGGTGCAGGGAGCACCCCAAATCCTTTCCATCCCACTCTGGAACTGAGGAGGGTATAGGCCCCCCACTGGGAACAAGGTGGGGTTCACCCCTCTTTTCAGAGAGTTCCCCCCAGCGGGGAATGGGAATCAAATGTGGGGTTCCCCTCCTGGCTCGGATGTCCCACCACGGTAGGAAAGGGGGGACTCCAGGGGGGAGCAGCCCCCAGCCCGTCCTGGGGAAATAAGGGGAGAATGGAAGTGGGGCTCGCCCCAGCACTGGAACTGGAATAGGGGAGCTGGCTGGCTGGGGAGTGGGTTTCACCCCCAATAACTGACTGTGCAATAATCCTGGCTTGTTTTATACACCCTGTCCCAGCCGCCGAGACGGTTTCCCTTCAATAAAGATGATTTAGGTATGAAAAGTCGCCTGATTGCTCAGCCCAGACGCCTGGGTTCTCTCCCCAGCTGGGCCACCTGGGTTCTGTTTCTCACTGAGGTACCCCGGGGGAGGCAATGGCAGTTTCCCTGTCACTAGGCGGGTACGACTCCGGTGGGGCCCTGGTTAATTCAGATCACTTATGTTTACATTGAGCAGTTCAGCTTTGGCTCACACCTGCTCTGGAGAGGCCATGTGAATAGTCCTGTGAGAGTGAGCGAGGGAAACTGGATTGATCCTGACAGCTGGGGTCATCGTTGTAAGGAAGTTCCCAGTGCCTGGGGGTGGAGGGTGTGTGGGGGGAGGAGCACAACGCTGTGGCAGGGGGGCACGGAGGTGGGGCACAGCGGGGGGGGGTGTGCACGTGGAGTCACAGGCTGGGGGCACAGCTACAGGGAAGCTCACAGCAGCAGGGGGTGGAGTTGCCAGCTCAGGGCACCGCTAGTGGGGAGCTTGCAGCACTGTGAGGAGGAGACTATTTCTGGCTGGGGGTCGCAAACCCCTTTCTAGCGCTTGTGGGGGGGGGCATGGTGTGGGGCTGGCTGGGGAGTGCTTTGAACACAGGCAGAAGGGAGAAACGGGGATGGGCCTGGAAATCTTTCAGGCTGAATGAAAACTGGGGGGTGCCAAATCTCCCTCACCCCTTGTTGAGGGGGCAGCCCCTAAACATTCCAGACCACCCCACATGGCAAGCTCTTTCCCTCTTTATTGATTGCCGGGCAGCGGCAGAGATGTAAAAACTTCAGTCTGGTTTGTCGTGGGGCGGCACTGCTGCAGGGAAGCCCATAGCACTCAGGAGGGGGCGTGTCCACGCGCCGTCTGTCCATCGGGCTGGGGTGAGTCCACAGCTGATCGCCCATCACAGCTCCATCTCCTCCAGGGGGGCCCCCAGCCCCCGGCCCATGGGTGGCAGCGGGGGGACAGCCAGGCTGCGGGGGGGCAGCATGAGGGTGCGGACGGAGTGGGGCACCCGGCTGCCCGGGGGGGTCCACAGCACCAGCTCTGTAGAGGGGTCCCTGGGGAGGAGGGAGAGGAGTCAGATAGCTCCAGCCCCTGGTGCTCCCCCACTCCCCCCGCCCCAGGGAGCAACACTCACAGGCTCTGCAGGATGTGGGGTGGCAGGATGCTCCCCAGGGCATCCCACGGCGGCGCCGGCAGGCCATGGTGGGCGTAGTCGGCCATGCTGAACTCTCCCTCCAGCACCACGTCGCCCTCTGCCGTGCCAGTGTCCTTGTCCCCGCCAGTAGGGGGCAGCCTGGGGGAGACACAGCACTGAGATACAGCCACCTTTCAGGTGTAGTGGGGGGGGGGGGTCACCCGTTCCCTGGGGCGCCAGGCCCCCCTGGGCTCCTTCTCCCCCCCCCCTCCCCCCCGCTCCCTAAGGCAGCAGGGCACATTCCCGGGGGGCTGTGGGTACCTCTGTGCCTGGTAGCGGGCATAGCCCCACAGCTGCTGCGCCCGGGGGGGGAAGCCGTTGGCGCTGTAGACATGGTCGTTGTCCAAGCTCAGGGAGTTGAAGCGGGCGGCCATCTTCTCCTCCGACAGGAACTGCTTGGGGTGGGGTGGCCTGTGGGGAGAGGAGGGCTCCTAGGGTGTACTGTGCCTGCTTGTGCCAAGCCAGGGGTTTCCCATGGTGCAATGCACCAGCTCATGCCAATTCTAGGGACTCCCAGGGTGCATTGTGCCTACTCGCACCAAGCCGGGGCTCCCAGAATGCACTGTGACCAGTCAGGCCAAGCTGGAGATCTCCCAGAATCCATTGCATCAACTCAGGCTGCACCTGGAGGCTCCTGAGCTGCATTGGGCCTAGTCCCACAAGGCCAGGAAACTCCCAGCATGCAATGCTCCCATTTAGGCCATGCTCTGGGACTCCAAGCATGCACTGCACTGAGTTATGTCATGCTTGAGGACTCCCAGCATGCATTGCACTGTTATGCCATGCCCTGGGACTCCCAGCATGCCTTGCACTGTCACATCAAGCTAGGGATCATTCAGCATGCCTTGCAGCCAAGCTGTGGTGAGGCACAAGGCTGGGTTTGCCCAAGAAGGGGGATGATGGCCATATAGGGGTGATCCCCCAGCCCTGCCCATTGCCTTCGCACCCCCCCCCTCCCACTCACTGCTCCTCCTTCTCCAGGCGGCGTTTGAGGGCCAGCGAGGCTGCATGGGGTGGCTGGTGGGCGCTGAAACAAGAGGAGAGAGTCAAAATTAGGGAGTCCCAGTCCCCAAACCCCCTCATTCCATGCCAGCAGCCTCAGGTCCCCACATGCTCACCCTGGCAGTGCCGCACCGGTGAAGCTCACCACCCCCGGGTCCTGAGTGGCCCAGGGCATTTGGTGGGGCACCTCCTGCCTCCAGTCAGGGGCGGGGGCTGTGCAGCGGGGGGAATCCAGCCACAGGCGGCTGCTCCAGCCCATGTCCCCTGCCAGGAAGGGGCAGCGGCGGGGCTCAAGGCTGGGGATCACCGCTGCTCCCGGCTGCCAGGCTGGGGGGCCCATCCGTGGGTCATTGCCTGGGGAGAGAAGGGAGAGAGTTACACACACAGCGACCTACGGCCCCACCCGTGGGGCTCAGCCAGCCCTGCTCTCCCTTCCCGCCATGCATGGCAGCTGGACGGACCAAGCTGCTGGGCTCCCAGCATGTACCAGGGTGGGTCGTGCCAGGCTGCAGGGCTCCCAGCATGCACTAGGGTGCTGGGCCGAGGGCTTCCCAGCATGCACTGGGGTAGGTCATGCCAGGCCAAGGGGGTCCCAGCATGCAGTAGGGCGGGCCATGTTCCCAGCATGCAGCGGGATGGGCCGAGGGGCTCCCACCATGCATTGCATCCGGCCCACAGCCCCCTACAAAGCTGGGGCGGGGCCAAAGAAAGGGGCGTGACTAGAGGCAGGGGCGGGGCCGCAGGTCAGACGGTATTCGTAACACACAGGCGGAGGCTCGGCCAGCGCGCATGCGCAGAGCAGTGCCAGGTGCGGCGATGACCTCTGGTCGCGCGGCTGAGACCGCTTGGCTTGCGCCGCGGGGGAGTGGTGGTTGGGCGGGGTTCGACGCATGCGCGGTACGGACCTGGGCGGAGATTTTTCACCGACCGGGGTCCTTTTTCTTGCTCCCCTCCCCTGCCCCCTCTCCAGCGTCCGCACACCACAGGCCACTCCGGCGCGGCCCGAGTAGTCCTGAGGGGTGCGCGCGCAGCCCCCTCACGTCACATGACGGCGGTCGGGTCAATGGACCGTTGGGCCTGCCGGGAAATGTAGTTCTTGGCTATCCGGCAGGAGGGGCCATGCAGCGCGTGGGGACTCCACTTCCCATCGGGCACCGCTCGCGCTCTCCACCGTGCAGCCTGCTGGGAGCTGTAGTCCTCGTCCGCGGGGCGCAGGGCGATGACGTCAGAGAAGCGCGAGCCGGAGGCGCGGCGCACGTTGTGTTGTGTGAGGAAGAGGCTTCGCGGCACCTGCAGACAGAGGTGACTGGAGCCGGTCAGCGCGGGGCTCCCAGCATGCACCGGGCCGGGTCGCGCCAACCTGGGGGGCTCCCAGCATGCACCGGGCCGGGTCGCGCCAACCTGGGGGGCTCCCAGCATGCACCGGGCCGGGTCGCGCCAACCTGGGGGGCTCCCAGCATGCACCGGGCCGGGTTGCGCCAACCTGGGGGGCTCCCAGCCTGCCGTTGGCTGCGCCGGGTGTGTATCCCAGTACTTGTCCCCCTTACCCACAGCCCCTCCTGTCGCCCCAGATGGACGCCCAGCGCGCGCTGGAGCTGCTGCACATGACCGTCTTCTCCCAGAGCGTCTCGCCCTGTGGCAAGTACCTAGCAGCTGGGAACAACTATGGGGAGATCGCCATCTTCAGGTAACCCCCGGCCCTCCCCCATCACCTCCTGCCTCTCCAGAGGCTGTCCCCCACCCGCTCACCCCCCATCTGCTCCCCCATAGCCTCTCGGCGGCGCTGAGCTCCGAAGCCAAGGAGGAGAGCAAGAAGCCGGTGGTGTCCTTCACAGGTGGGTGCTTCTCGGGGCGGTGGAGTGAGGAATGATGGGGAGGATTCCCAGCATGCATTGGGGCCACCCTCGCCAAGCTGGGAAGCTCCTGGAGTGCTTTGTGCCCTGGATTGCCAAACCCGGGTGCTCCCAAGGTGCATTGGGCCTGGTCATGCCAACTGGGCAGCTCCCAGAATGCACTGTGGCCGGTCATGCCAGGGAGCTTCCATCGTGCACCCAGATCCAGCTGCCCCGGGATGCCCTTCCCCTCCCCCAGTGCTGATGCCCACGTCGCTCGCCTCCGCAGCCCATGATGGCCCGGTGTACACCATGGTCTCCACCGACCGGCAGCTGCTGAGCGCCAGCAACGGCGAGGTCAGGGCCTGGAACTGGAGTGACATCGTCAAGAAGGTGAGACATGCTGCTGCCTTCCCCCACGTGTCCCGGCGTCCTGGGTCCCCCCTGATGCCCATCTCTCCAGCCCCAACCTCCTGGGTCCCTCCTCCCGGCCTCCTGGGTTACCCCTGACGCCCGCTTCTCCAGCCCCAGCCTCCCAGGGCTCCCCTGATGCCCATCTCTTGCCATTTCTCCCTTGCAGGGGTGCAAGGAAGCCTGGAGCCGCAGACCCCCGTACAGGTGAGCCCCCCGTTCCCCTCCCCTCGCCCCGTTGGCTCTCACGCTCCCCTTCTTTTTCCTGTGCCAGGAGCAGTCTGGAGGTGCCCGAGATCAACAGCCTGCAGCTAAATCCCAAGGTGAGCTGCTGTGCCTTGTGGGAAGGGGGACGCCTCCCTGGCCCCCTCCTCACCTGCTGTCTCTCTGTCCTTCCCCTGCAGGATAACAGCCTCCTGCTGGCTGGGGGCGACTGCGCTGTGCACGTCATGGATCTGGAGTCCGGCACCTTCACCGTGAGTCTGTCCGTCCTTGTCCCCTGTCTGCTTGTCCATCCGTCCCCGTCCATCCATCAGTCCATCCATCAGTCCATCCATCCGTCCCCATCCACCCGCTCTGTGTCCTTCTGTCCTTGTCCACTCCCACTTCCAAGCTGTCTGTCCATCCCCTGTCTTTGTTCCTCTGTTCTTGTCCACCCTGTCTGTCTGTCCCTAACCATCCCCTCTGTCTCTGCCTGTCTCCATCCACCTCCTGTCTGTCCGTCCATCCCCCTTCATTGAGTCCTGCCCCCCTCTGTCTCTGCAGCACAAGTTTCAGGGGCACAGCGACTACGTGCACTGCCTGGCGCTGCGGGACCAGTTCCAGGAGTGCCTGTCGGGCAGCGAGGATGGCACCGTGCGCATGTGGGGTGAGGAGCTGGGGGGGCCCCCGTCACCGGCTGAGACCGCATGGTCGTCGTGACATCCAGCCTCCGTGCTGAGCTCTAGGGAGCCACTGGGGGATGGGGTGGCTTGGGGCTTGGGTCCTGCTCTGTGTCCTCCAGGGTGTGGGGGGGCCCATCCGTCTGTCCTCTGCCACAGGTGGGGGGTGTTAATGGCCCATCCAGCCAATGCCTCTCTGCTGGGGGGCAGTTAATGACTGGGGGGGGGTGAAGGAGACGCTGCCCCCCCTCACACCGTGCTCTCTGTCGCAGATCTACGCACTGGGGCGCAGGTCCAGGTCATCGAAGTGCACAAATATGAGGTAACAACAGCTCCCACCCCCCCACCCGCCGCTCTAAGCACTAGGCCCCTTTCCCCTCCCAGATCTGGGAGAGAACCCTGGCGTCCTGGCTCCCAGCCCCTCCCCCCAACCACTAGGCCCCACTTCCTTCCCAGAGCTGGAGGAACCCAGGCATACTGGCTCCCAGCCCATCCTGCGCTAACCACCAGACCTCCCTCTCCCCCCGTAACGGTCCCTCGTTCCCCTCCCCCAGGAGTGCAGCCGACCCCAGAATGGGAAGTGGATCAGGTGCCTGGCAACAGACTGTGACTGGATGGTGAGTGCATTCCCAGCTGGGAGCCCTGGTGTGGGAGGCTCCCCCTGCCACAGTTGGGGTGGTAAAGACACTGGCTCTCCAGTTAGGGGGCTAGGGATATCCCAGCAGGCATTGCGGCCAGTCGTGCCCAGCTGGGGGGCTCCCAGGATGCACTGGTAGCAGTTTCTCCTTCCCAGCTGGCTCGGAGGGGTGGGCCTGAGAAGCAGAGGCTCATGGGATGCCCCCCACCCCTGAGTCTGACCCCGTCTCTCCCCCAGGTGTGCGGGGGGGGCCCAGCGCTCACCCTCTGGCACTTGCGCTCCGTGACCCCCACCACGGTCTTCCCCCTGCCTCCCTGCCAGCAACACGTCATGTTCTACCAGGACCTGGTAAGTCTGGGCCCCCCTGACCCACGCTGTCCTCCTCGCCCCCTCCTACCCCCCGGGCCGTGACCGGCCCCTTCCTGGCGCTCACCTCCCCTGTGCCCCCTGGGCGGGTATTGGGTCCTTCACCAGGGCAGGCAGGCGTGGGGCCACCTTGGGAGGCATTTGTTCATTCACTGGGGAGGGCGTTCATTCATTCTCTTCTCCCGTTTGTTCGTTCGTTCGTTCGTTCTTCCCGTTGCCCTTCTTGCTCTTTTCATTCACTCATTCCTTCTCTTCCCCTCCTCATTCATTCTTTTTATTAATTCCATCATCCCATGGCCTGTCTTTCTGGTCCCTGATTCATTTGCCCATTCGTTCTTTTTATGCATTCTTTCTAGCATTTATTCATTCATTCTCTTTCCCGGTTCGTTCATTCTTTTCTCATTTGTTTCTTTCTGTTCCTCTGTTTGTTCTGTTTCCTGTTCATTCATTTTTGTTGCTTTCTTTCCTTCTCTTTTATCATTCATTTGTTCATTTGTTGTTTGTTTTGTTTTTCCTTTGTTCTGTTCCCGCTTGTTGGTTTTCATTTTTCTTTTAGTTCTTTCCTTCTCTTAGCTCTTCTTTTCGTCTTTCTGTTTGTTCATTTTTTCATTCTTTGTTATTCATTCTTTTCTTCTTTTCCCCTTCATTCTTTTTTGTTTCTTCTTTCTATTGCCTCATTTATTCTTTCATTCCTTCACAACGTCATTCTTTTTTTCATTCTTTCATTCTGTTCCTCTGGGTTTTTTTACTTCACTTTTTCCCCCATTCGTTTGTTTTGTTGGTTTTTTCATTTGTTCTTTTTTCATTGTTTTCATTCTTTTATCCTCTTCTTTCCTTCCTTTGTTCTTTCTCTTGTCCTCTTTCTTCCCCTGCTCATTCAGTTGTTCATTCTTTTTATTCATTCCTTTGTTTTGTCCTTTGGTTCCTTTCTTCTTTCTTTTTTTATTCTTTTGTTCTGTCCCCCATTTCATTTTTTCACTCTTTTTTTCCTTTTCTTTCATTCTCTTGTTTTTTCCTTTTGATCTCTCATGTTCTTTCCTTCTATTCATGTCCATTCATTCTATGCCTGTGTTCATCCCTTCATTCATTTGTCTTTTCGTTCTTTCGATCTGTCTGTCTTTTTGTTCATTTATTGCTGCTGCTTTTTTTCATTTGTCTTTTTTTTTTTCTCTTTTCTTCCCATCTCCTCATTCGTTTCATGCCCCTGTGCATTCATTTGTTCTTTCTCTCTGTTATCTCCTGAGGTCTCTCACTAACCCCCCCGTCTCTGCCCCCAGATCCTCTCCGCAGGACACAGCCCCACCATCAACCACCTGCAAATCAGTGGTGAAATCAGGGCTCAGATCCCCTGCACGCCCCACTCTGTCCACTCGCTCTGCATCAACGAGCACTCCCCAGAGCACAAGGTAGAGGGAGCCCCACTCAATGGGGGAGGAGTTGGGGTTGGAGCAAGGGGGCAGGGTGGGGGAGGAGGGGCCTCAATCTGGGGGGAGGGGCTGAGAGCAAGGCCCAGATCTGGGGGAGGAGCTGGGATTGGGGTGAGGGGAGGGTATTTAATTGGGGGTCTTGGGATGGAGTCAGGCATCTGGCTGGGGGGGGAGCAGCGGCGTGGGGTGTGACGGGGTTTGCGGGGTGCTCTGGGGCAGGGACTTGGATGTACTAATCCAGACCCAAAGGGGACCTTGGGATCCCGACCCCACTGATCCGCCCCCTTTGTGCCAACCCCCAGGTGCTGACAGCCGCTGGGAGCAGCCACAAAGTCGACGTATTCACCAACTTCAGCTACCGGGCCTTCTCCCTCTGCTTTGCTTAGACCCCCTCCCCAGCACCCTGTTGCCTAGAGCCCCCCAGCCCCTCCCCCAGGCTCCCCGATCTCCTCTCCCCACCCCAGAGTCCCCCTTCTCCTGCCCCCTTTTGTTTTTTATCTTCTGTTTGTTCTTTTAATAAAACCCGGGTGAGCCCCTCTTAGAACCCCTGTCTCTGTCCCTGGGGGGCTGCTGCAGCTTGGTGATTGGGCTGGGAGATCTGGAGCGGGGTGGGGAGTTGTGCGGAGCAGTTGCCCCATGGATGTGATGGTGCATTGAGGCTGCATCTAACTTGGAGGGCAGGGAGCCCACGTCGCAAACCTGTGTGACCCCAGAGGTGTGTGGAGCTGGGAGCGGGCACAGAATGCCACAGCCAGAGCCTCGGCATGGGCTACACAGCTGGCTCTGCGTCTGGCACCTCTCCAGGCTCCCTGACTGCGCCCGCCTCTGGTGTGTGGCCTGCTGCTGCTTTCAGCCTGGGATGTGGGTAGGCTTCCCCAGCTTCCTCCACTCCACCCCAGAGCCCGGTGCAATGTGGCTGGCGCCCACCTCCCAGCAAAGTGTGTCTGGTTAGCAGCTGGCATGCAGCTCCAGAGCTGCTTAAACACCCAGTGGCCACCTCTCCCATCTGCTCGTGTCTCATTTGACACTAAATCCGCACACCTGGGCTCTGCTTCCGGCGCTGCCACTGCCTGGCTGTGTGACCAGGGATCAGTCATTGTCTCCCACCCCGCATGGTGCCTCAGTTTCCCCTTCGGCACCATGTGGAGGGTGGGAACGTCCTTCCTGGGTGCAGGGCTTTGAGTTCCACGGATGAAAGTCCCTGGGTGAGAGTCAGGGACAGGGATGGAGCAGAGCCTGCATCCCTGCAAAGCTCAGGGTAGGATGGAAACTGGACCCAGCCGTCTTTTCTCCACTGGGCTGCTGGGGGCATTTGAGTCCAATACCCAGGGGAAACAAACTGTTTTCAACCCTCCCTGTCACTCCCTCTGGGCCACCATCCCGCTAGCCTCCGAGTCCTGCCCTCCCCACGCAACAGGGTGGCCCGGCTAGCCTAGTACACAGCCCTGGCCGGCTCGCCATGGGATGTCCTGCCTTCCATGGCTGGGGTTTTCCCAGTGTCCTGCTGTGAGGGGCTGGACCTGTTCCATCCTCCTGTGCTAGTCCCCCTCTCTTCTCCCCCTCCAGGTGTAACACCTGGCCCTGGGCTTGTCTACATGGGAGAGCGAATCCAAATTAACTCTTGTTACCAGATTTGCCCATCACCTTGGGGTGCGTTCATTTCTGAGGGTTACGTTCTGGGGCCTCTGAAATGTTGTCCATGTGCTGCTTGTGTCACTTGCGTTTCCATATGGAGCGCTATTTCTCCCTTCGGCAAGTCCTCAATGGAGCAACCCTGCAGGGCTTAGTTCAACAGGGATGGGTTCCTCCAGCCTAGAATCAATCGATCTCACACACACACAGCACATCTGAGCAGGCAGGGTCAGTCGGCACCTTCGAGCTGACACCCTCATATGCCCCAGACTTGGCACCGTCCCCTTGATCTCATGTCACACTTCTCCTAGTAGTAACTCCTTTGATGAGCAGGTCCCACAGGATTTTTGGGCGTTACAGGGATTTTTGGCTTCAGTAAAAGAAGGGTTGCTGCAGAGCAAGTTAGGAAAGCCAAGAACACGCAAGAGTAAACAAAGTGTGGAGAGAGTCTGGCAACCAGCTTGACCATAAAAGTTATTTTATTGACGGGTATATAAAACTTATGACACTCGTAGTCATAGCCATACAAGGAGAGAGAAACAACCAAACAGTTGCAATATTACCCGGTTTCTATTGGGGAAAGCTAGCCCAAGTTTGATCACAACAGTCAGGGTTAGAAAGTTATACCTGGAGTGAGAGAGAGATCAAATTGGGTCTGAGGGGGAAAAGTGGGCTTAACCAAAGAGAGTTTGGGTCTTGCCACTCAGCACAGCTTGAACTGGTCGCAGGTTCCCAGGAGACAGGCTGTTCAGCTTAGGGCCGGAGTGCTGGAGATGGGCAGAGCCCCCAACACAATCCGTGAAGGTGTTTCAGTCAGAAAAAGGTGAAATCCCGGTGGAACTGGTGCAGCGTTTGGATCTAAGCACCAGAATAGAAACTTGAGCTCGGGTAGGGGGTTTTTGTAGGGAAGAAACAGTGGTTCAAGGGAGAACGCTGGATTTGTTCAGGGATAAACGACTACTCGAGGGAGCATCCCAGAGTTGTTTTGTTTGCTCTGGACAATAGGAGCGGATCATTCCTGGCCATGGGAGGTATTCCTTTGAGGGAGCTCAGAGTGCAATCATGCAGATTCAGTGTTTGGATGCCCATGGAGAGTTCATTACTAGAATTGGTCTGAGAACTGCTGAGCTGGGGGTGTGCGGGCGTGGATGGATTAACATTGGGAGCATCATGCTGTGCTCCCGTTTCCCTGGCCCCAGAGTTCATTGTGGTCTGTGCCTTGGAATCTCTGTTCTCTGCTCTGAATGCTAATGGTGATGCCTCCCTCTCCCATCTTGGATGCAAATGAGGCTAGGGGAGTTGCCTTAGTCTTGTCACCCTTGTCCAGAGGGGTTTAGGTGCATCTCCTGCTGCATTTTCATTGCTTTTGTAAGTCTTTCTTCTGATCAGTTCTGGTTCAGGCAGAGGTGCGTGCGTGTGGGTGGGGAGTCCTTCATGAGTCAGACAGGCTGGGTACTGCACCAGGGTTCCTCAAGGACACAGCTGACAGATAACAGGGGAGTGGGGTCTGATGCTTAAAGCAGGGGGGGGGGGGCAGGACTCCTGGGTTCTCTGGAGCGGAGTGGGGTCTGGGGGTTAGAGCCAGGACTCCTGGGTTCTCTGGAGGGGCGTGGGGTCTGGGGATTAGAGCCAGGACTCCTGGGTTCTCTGGAGTGGAGCAGAGTGGGGTCTGGGGGTTAGAACCAGGACTCCTGGGTTCTCTCCCCTAATCTTGTCTCTCCTCAGATCACGGAGGTGGAGCTCGTTTCCTATTTCAACCCGTTCCCGGTGATTGTCGGCAGCTCGGTTGGTGGCGTCCTCCTCCTAGCCGTGCTGGTTGGGCTCCTGTATAAGGTGGGCGACGGGCGTCCTGTCCCCCTCCCTTCAGCTGAGACCGGGCACACTCGGTGCATGGCACAGACACACGGCACTGTCTGTCTGTGTGCCACCCTCCATCTAACACTCATCCTCCCCCCCCCCCCTTCTCTCTCCCAGCTCGGCTTCTTCAAGCGGAATCGGACCATGAGCTTAGAGGAGATGCCAGGAGGGGAGACCATGTCTGGGGGTCAGCAGGGAACCGAGGCCCCCCGGAGCCCCTCCCACAGACTCCCGCCACGCAGGGATCCAATTGTTATACCTGTAAAAGAAAAGACTAGCAGGATCTTATTCAGGGGGACAAGGCGATACGTCACGTTTATTGTTCATGTAAGAATACTAAAAAGTCGTCACATTCCCACACACGTTCATACCCAAGAAGTTCTGCGAGCTGGTGTGATATAATGACCAGTCCTTTCATGCCTTGCTCGAGCCAGCCTAGTGGCCAACTAAGCTTGGCATGAGGAGGGAGCCAGGCCTCTCTCAGTCGTGAATCTGATGCACCAAGATGACACTTGCAGAATGAGACCCAAAGTTTCCATGTTTTTACCCCATTTTTTATACTTGCTGCTGGCTCTCATGTAAGTCTGTGGGTCTTGCTGTGTCATGCTGCCTCCGAGTTCAGTATAGTTGTTAATCACCAGCTCATTGAAAGCATGACTAGTCTCTTATTTCTGTATTTTGTTCCCAGGGTGGATCCTTCTGTACTTTAGGGTTGTTAATTTGCACTTTAGGGTCGCTGATACATATTCTTCAGCCTTCAGGGTTAGGATGGCAGTTGGTGTCTTTACTCCCCCTTGTTAGAGCAGTTTAGGTTGGTGTCTTTTTATGCCCTGCACATACATCCCTCACTCACACAAAGGAAATTTGTCAAGATATTTTTAGGTTCAATGGTACAAGTTTCAGGAAAGAACTCACTGCAAGAAACTAACAGGATAGAGTCCACTTATGCCACACTAACCAGTCCTGTACCACCATCATAACAGTAAAGGAAACATATCTACCTCTGTCTCACTTATACAATAGAACAAGGAGTCTACATCTGATCATTTGCATGGCTCCCGGGGGTCCCCCTTTGGACCCTTCAATTTGAATGTATTGAATGGGTCACACCTTATAGAATTGTCTCAGGGCGACAGCCTGAGAGGCAATCTGGTTTCAATGTAAGAGACATTCTTCTCATCCTACAGCACATTATTACAAGGCATAAACCACTTAATATTCAAACAATCAACAGTGGGTGGAACATTATGGATAATATCCCTCTGGCTGTGGGTGACCATCCCATGAGGGCGTGCATAAATAAGCTTATGGGTCTTTTCCTGAAACACAGATCACATCACGTCCACGAGAGCATCAGGGAGCGGGACAGGATCAGGCAAAGGTTGAGCAAGAGGCTCCCTCCTGGCTTAGTTCTGCCATAGCTGCGCAGGCCTGCAGAAAGGCCAACTGATTTTGGCTGCTGTTAGCAACAAATATGATAATTAAAATTTCCCCATACAGTTTCTCTCCTTAAAAGGTCACTTTTTATAGAAGGGGGCCTGTACATAACTGCCGTCACATTTATGCTGGATGCCCCAGAGCTGTGATCCAACGTAAGTGCAAGGCTCTCACCTGAGACCAGGCAAATGATATTCTTGTTGGCATCCCATACTCAGCACACCAGACTGGCAACTGACGAGCAGTCATCTCCCCGAACTCCCATTCGAGACAGGGGTGACAATTCAATAGATTCCTTTCCAGGGCAGGAGCGAGGGTGGCAGTAGCCACTGGCTCCTCTATCAGGGAACGTTGCCAAGTTTCGCACCAGATCCAGCATACCATTAGCTGGTAAAGAGAACCACTGTTATTTGGAACCCCAAAATCACTACAATGAGGTGCAAGGCCAAATTCAAGATTGCCATACCAGTGGGGAGCCATTGCAACAATACCTCCCACCACTCATGTTTTAGAACTTGGCCAATTCTTGCAAATACCCACTTTGATGTTTTGAGGCACAATAACCATGACTTTGCGCCCTTCCTGTTTGGCAGTGCAGCTGGTTCTGCAAATTAGGATGTACAAGCAACATTTGTAAAACAGTCAAATTCATTCCAAGTGGTACATGGAATTTAACACAGACGACTTTTCTCCCTAGAGTTTCTTGGACCTTTGAATCCAATACCGAAGAGAATCAAAAAGTTTCCACCTCTCCCCAACATTCTTCCAGGGCTAACATCACTCTAACCCACCGTGCCCCATGTCTTTCATACAGCTGAGAGGCCCAGCTATCCCAGTATGCTGCCATGGCCATCTCAGTCTGCAATTTCCTTCCTTTTGGGGTGAAGTCTGGATTTTTCCTAGAATTCAGCTTTGAGTGGCTGGAGCCATTCCGCCTTCCTGGGTCAACTCCACCCTCCACCTCCCAGTCTGTGCCTAACGCACAGTCCCAGGGCTTGTCTGCATGGGGACTCTTGGGAAAGTGAAGCAGGAGTCAGTGGGATTCGTGAAAGAGGCATTTAAACCACTGCATGGATGCACTCATCCCGAATGAAAGAGACCTTCATTCGCATCAGCACACGGTCTCCATCGCCCAAGGGCAGGCAGGAGGGCTTGTGCCCCAATTCACCCAGTGCGGGAGAGAACCCAGGAGTCCTAGTAAACCCCAAAAGCATCAGCAGTAAGGGCGACCCCCCATGCCACGTGGAAAAGGTCCCTCCACGGCTTCCCACTCATCCAGCCGTCGGTCCTCCAACCTCCTCAGCTCCTCCAGGGCTTCTTCAATCCCCGGTGAGACGCCTTCGCATCGCTGATGGCCGCTGGTCACTCAGAAACCTCGTTGGAGCATCTCAGAGATCCGTACCAGGCCGGACCCACTGCTGTCAGCTCCCGTCCTCGGTGAGAGCCTGAGGGCCAGGCACGCACAGATCCCCTGCACCCGCCTTGTAGCGCTTCTTGGAGAGGTTAAAGGTGCACAAGAAATGGGGGGGGAGGACTCTCCTTTGATCACATGGTCACGTAGGATGCTCAGGAGGGTTTTCAGGGACCACTCCAGAGTCGCCCATTTCTCCCGCCCTGGGTGGCTTTCTGGGGCCTGCAGCGGCATGGTCTGCCCAATTCATCTGTGCAGCCACCTCCTGACCCTGGCCTTGGCGGGTCCAGCCCCCCTGCGCCGCCTGAGCTCCCCCTGGTGGGCCCCCTGGATGGGACCCTGGGGGGCTCCTACATGCCCCCAAAGGGGCCAGGCACCCTGCTTTGCAGCCAGGAGTGATTCCCCAGCCAGCGTGGGAATCCAAAGGGTTAATTAGATCTCAGGATCACAGCATAGAAAGACTGGTGGCAGCTTGATTAGAAGTTACAGCAGCGACCAGCTGTGGAGTCTCGGAGCCGCGCTCTCGGGCCCTACAACCCAATCCCTCACGAGGGACTGGTCCTTCCATCCAGCCACCAGACAGACACACTTCCCTGGCCCCTCCTCAGTCCTTTGTCTCTTTCCCGGGCAAGATGTTGCAGGTGGTTAACCCAGGAGGGCAGAAGGGTCTGGCCATTGTTTGCGAACGTGTGGCTGGGGAAGGCCCATCCGCCCTCTAGTGGTCTCTGCAATGATCACCCCCCCCCCCCCGGGTCCCATCACCGAAATACACGAGTAACATATAGGGAAACTGAGGCACACACACAGCACTCAGAGGAAACATTGGAGTATCTCCACTTTGTCACATCTCTCTCCCCTTTGAGACCAAACTGAGTAGGGTCACCTCAGCCAGTGACCTGGGGAAGTTTGGGGCCCCCTTCACTGTGATAAAGCATCAGCTATAACGTGGGCTCTCCCCTTAACATAGCATAATCCTGGGGGATCAGACTCCACCCCGTGAGCTTGGCGTTGGCCCCTTTCATCTGGTGTGGCCAGGTCAGAGGTGAGGGGTCCGTGTACACAGTGAAGTGCCAACCAAACAGGTATGGCTGCAGTTTCTTAAGAACCCTTCCCCCTTCCCCCCGCACCCCCCCCCGGCCATAGCCAGGCCTCCTTCTCTAGGACAGCAGAGCTCTGCTCCTGGAGCAGCAGTGTCTTGCCCAAGTACATGCTGGGTGTTTCTCCCCCTTGGCTTCAGTTTGCATCAGCCCCCCCCCCACCCAGCCCTTCGTCTGTGGCAACTGTGGACACTATAAAGGGCCTGTTGAAATCTGGATTGACCAGAACCGGGCCCTGGATCAGAGCTTCTTTCAGCACACAGAGGCTTCCTGGCATGGCACAGTCCAGACCCCCTTGTCTGGCTTCCCCTTCTTACATAGCTCAGTGATGGGGTTGGCTATGGAGCTGAAGTGAGACAGAAACCTGCCGTCACTGTCAGCCCTGCCTCCTTCAGTCAACCCAGCACCCTCTTCACCTGGGACACATGGTCTCCCCAGGCCTTGCTAAAGATGTAGATATCGTCAAAGTATACCAGGACAAAGCCCTCCGTCCCCTTCAGTAATTGGGCCACCAGGCGCTGGAAAGTGGCAGGTGCCTTGTTGAGGCCAAAAGGCAGGACCGGGAACTCAGAGCCCTATGTGGGTGAAGAGTGCAGATTTCTGACTAGTATCTGGGTCTAAGGGCAACTGCCAGTAGCCCTTGGTGAAATTCATAGTGGTGAGGTAACAAATCTTACCCCCCCCCCAGCTTATCTAGAACCTCATCCATCCAGGCATGGGTTGGCATCAGACACGGTGATGGCGTTCAGTTTCCGATCATCCACACAGAATCAGATCATCCTATTTTTCTTGGGGACCAGCACTACTGGAGAGGCCTACGGGCTGGTGGACGGCTGGATCACACCCAGAGCCAGCGTGTCTTGCCCCTTCTTCTCCAGGTCCTGGGCTGTTTTCCCAGTGACTCTGAAAGGGGAACCCCCCATGGGAAGGTTTGCTCCTGTCTCCACCCGGTGCACAGCCAGGTTAGTGAGTCCCAGCTGGCTGGAGAACAGTGGTTGGTAAGAGCCCAGCACCGCTCTGATCTCTGCCTGCTGGGCCAGGGTTAGCTGGTCAGAAAGGGTGTGACACTAGGCCAGAAAAAACTAAGCAAGTTTGCAAGTTGCATGGCCCAAATCTGACCTTTAAAGACATTATAGGAAAATGCAATGGTAGTGAGGGTCATTCCTTGTTATTTGATGTTGTTTGCGTATATCTTGTTAGAGGTTAGCAATGTAGATAAACTGCTGTCCTGTCTATTACTGCTGTTTTATTTGATTAAGTGATCAAAAGGGAATATTAACATCTAGATGGACGTTTGATGTAACAACATCATTTGCCTGTATTACTCTTTGAGGTTTAAGTAAACTGTCTCTTAACTGTGCTAATGCAGATAATTACCTTTGTGTACCTTTGTGTGCCCAGGAAATGAAGGTTTTATTTCAAAAGACAATATATATTATGATTCTCCACACAAGGAAATATCTGTGGACTGTTTTGATCGTTTAAACGGCTTTTGCTGTCCGTATTGTTGGAGGAAGTACCCACTGAGTAAAGGTCAAACATCGCTTTCATCAAAGCCCATGTGAGAGCCTGCAACTGCCCACCTTGCTCCAACTATAAAGGAAGCTTCAGGCCTGATCCATTATATCTCAAATCTGTCCAAGCTTGTCAGGGAAAGTTTGGATCGCAAGATTGGGATTCCAGCACCAGCCTGGATTCACCTCGCTAGTTCTCATGGGAGAATGAGAACAAACTCTGCACATGGACTATTTAGTTTTCATTTCTCTGGACTGGATTTCTAACAAAGAAGCTCTGAACAAGAACTGATGACTCCAAGCTGTTTGGGTAATTTCAAAGACTTTGCAAATTTAAGAACTTTGCAACTCAGTTATCATCTCCTTTGAAACTGGCCTAAGAGCTTCATTTTCCTCTTTGTATGTATACTGACCTTTTAACCATTACTCTCTGTTCTTTTTTATATAAATATTAGTTTAGTTAATAAACATTGGCGTTAAGCGTGTATTTGGGTAAGATCTGAACTATTCATTGACCTGTTTGGTAATGTGTCCGATCCTTTGGAATTGGTAGAACTTGTTTATATGTGATGGATAAAGATTTTCAATAATCATATATGACTTGGCTGTCTGGGTGCTAGCCAATGGGTTGGGTAGTTTTAAGGAAACTCTGTTTCTGTCTACTGAATGACCAGTGAGGTGAACAGAAGCTGTTTGTTGCTGGCTTGATCTACCTTGTGGAAGAAAAACCACCAGTATTTAGGGCTTTGCCTGCCCCATTTTTCGCAGTTTGCCCTGTTTAAGCCATCTCAGCATGGCTCCCCTGGAGGCCACAGGGTCACAGTATGATTATCTTCTGCTCCATGGTGGGAGGTTAGCAGCAATTCCAGGAACTAACACCAATGTGGGGTGGTGATTACCCCTAGGTTTGTTACCAGCTCCTGAGCGGTACCACCTGCTGGGGAGGTTGGTATATACTGGTTCAGGCTGGGTTTTCCAGAGGCGAAAACCTTTTGTTATAAAAGGCTGAGTTTAACCAGCCTCGTGGCCTCTTTTGGGTCCAGCAAATGGCCTGGACTTTTTGGTCCAAGGGGCCCTAATCCTGAGGCAGAAGTGGGATTTTAGCCTTTAGGACTGACTGGGGAATTCTAGGACATTCAGCATGCCTGCAAACCAGTCTATGGTTTATATGTCGTCTCTCGAGGCTTTGATCTTGAATAAGCGCGCTTGCTTTGGAAAAACCCTTTGGGTCACTGGTAAATCGCTTGTCATGTCTATGGAGAGCAACCACAGCACAGATGCTAGCCGTAAGGCAGACCAACTGCTGGGGATATCACAGTGACTACAGGGGGCTGCAAACTAAACCTCTGCTCAGAAGGGAGTGAGACACGGGCCTCTGCCCAGAGAGAGGTGCCCGCCGGAGGCCTGAGACCTGAGCAGGCATTCCTAGAGCAGGTCATGGAGTGGGTCAAAGGCGTGGTTACCCTGAGACGGCGCCAGACTGGACCCGGCTCTTCAGACTTTCTCCTCGTCTCTTTGTAGCCAGATCATGGAGATTGCAAGGCCTGTTGATTTCATCCCAGAGACTCCTCGTGGATTACTTGGCGCATCTCCACCAGTGAGCAGCTGTCCGGGAAGTTACCGTTCTGTTGGGATTTCAGCTCACCAATTTTTGTTTTAGGTTTTTGGGCTTTTTTTTGCCAAAAGTCAAACTATTCCACAGAAATAAGCCCCTGATTTCTGATGAGCTCTATTCAAAACCCATTTACCTGCTGTTGGAAATTTGGATATTTATCTGTGAATAAGCCTCTGAGTTGACATTTACTTACAAGCACATTTGCTTCCCAAAGGCTGGGCTGCGTATACGCTCTGTTAAGCATAACTATAAACCCTACCAGACATGATAATACAATAAACTAACAGCTGGTTACTGAAAGTAGAGCTAGGAGGATCCACCTTTTTATTCAGGCGTCTCATCGGCTCCGGCCACCGACAGATCTTCTGCGCTAAAGCTTGCTGCTTTTTACCCACTGTTTAGATTGTGTGCCTAGGCTCACTTTTTTGTCAACAAGCAACTGCTTGTCTCGTGTTTCCCCACAGTGGTTTTAGCTCGCTTGAACGAGGTCTGTGATTTTGACTAACAAGAAAACAACTCCTTCTACCTTACACAAGCAACCTTCATCTGCCTAAAACTCCAAAGCGAATCATACCAAATTGGACTAATAACTTATTATCTTACTATTCTTATATCAAGCACCAGTTTGAATGACCTAGGCCATGTCTACACTACGAAATTATGTTGACCTAAGTTACATCGGCATACAGCCTCCGCAGTAATTCAATTGCTTTTCCGCGTCCACACCACGTTCTTGTATCAGCAATGCATGCCCTCCCTAGCAGCACTTGCATAGAAGCAGAGAGCAGGGCACCGTGGGTAGCTCTTGCACTGTGCAACTCACCATCATCGGGCGCAGGGTGTTTTGGGAAGGTTTTGCAAAGCCTCATGGGGGCCAAACGAGTCGTGCAGGGGGAGGGGGGACATGATTTCAACATCCCATAATGCAGTGTTCTCCAGCCCATAATTTCATCTGCATCCCATAATGTTTCAAGCCTCTTTTCAAAAATCCCCACAAACCTGCAGATCTGGGCAATGTGCAGAACGCAATGGGTGGTTTTGCGGCAGAGGGGTTCCCAAACCGCGGTGGAGCAGTACACGGCACATGCAAGCGGCCACATTTATAACTGAATGAAACATTATAAATCCAGGGAAAAGACCAGTCATTTCCATTTCCCAAACACAGATTCCCACTGGCTTTCACAGCTCAGTGTGTGTGGCTCTGGGATTGCCTGTATTCTCCCCTGGGTGGAGCGGCAGGGGTCATGCGGTGGCCCTGGATGCCATGGGGAATGGGGGAAGAGCATAGGGAAGTCCTGGAATGCAGTTCTCTATGGGCTGCGTAGGGAGGCAAACACGGGATGGTTGAATGTGAAGAGCAACCACAGTCTGCAGCATGTCTGTTTGCTGTGGGAGAAGATATCGCACGCTAAATAGAAACCTGGTGTACTGGACTCGCTTCCTTTGATCCACAAGTTGCAAGCACGACATTCTCACTTCTCCTTGGGACTCGTACAGCCTCAGCCATGGTGATTATAGCCCGGGGAGGAGAGTTGGGGAAATAAGAGGGCGATAGCCCCTGGACCTGAGTATACGCAGATGGGGTAACTGAACTGAATCCTGCACAGCCTCTTCTCCCCACAGACCCAGGAGCTGCACCACCTCCTGTGTACTCCAGACAGGAGCATGTCTGAGGTGTGGATCCGGGCAATTGGTCACTGAGCTCCCCACGCCGGACAAAGAGGAAATGGAATTTAAAAAATTCCTGGGGCTTTAAAGGGGAGGGGCATGTACCTGTGCACCTGGCCGCTGGGCAGCGGAGTTCAAAACGGTGACCAGAGCGGTCAAGGTGGGGCATTTTGGGACACCCCCTAGAGGCCGCTAGAGTTGACGTAAGTAACGCAATGTCTGGTCTGACACTGCCTCAACCTGAGTACGTCAACCTAAACTCCATGCCCCTCGTGGGGGTGGATTTATTGAGTCGATTTACTGGGTGAGTTATGTTGGCAGGAGCGAAACTTTGGTGTAGACATTTACAGACGTGGATGGACATAGCTGCCTTGTGTCAACCAACTCTGCAGTGTCGGCCAGGCCCTAGAGTCCTTCACCTGCCCAAAGCTTCTGAAAATTCTGGCTGTACGTTCTTCCCTCTGTGGTTTCTAGAGGTAAGGACAAGACTGGATCAAGAGAGAAAAATTAAAAGGAGATTTTTATAGGCAGGGTAGAATTAGTAGAAGGGAAAGGGAAAGCGAAGAAAAGTTAGCAGAACAAACATGCATAGGAAACAAAGCATCTGCTTGCTAGCTATACAGCAATCCTGGGCTCTTATTGGCAGAGACTTTCCAGTCAGCATGACTGCAGCCAGACTGAATATCTATACAAAATTAGTACAAGCCCCGCCCACAGCTCGTCAGATCTTTCTTCAATCAAACCTGTAGCTGCAAGTGTCTGGTTGTCTTCGCGTAAGTCCTTCTCCATGGTTGTTATCAAAGTCATTAGATGACATAACTGGGCTTGAGGAAGCAGCATTGCCTAGTGAATAGTGTAGGAATGAAAGATCTTCATTTTATTATCTACTTTGACTTTATCTCCCTGTGAGAGTTTGGGCAAGTCACTGAATTTCTCTGTGCCTCAGTTTCCCTATCTGTAATCAGGGATCATGATACTGACCTTCACCCGTAAAACCTATTTGAGAGATTAAAGCGTGTTAGAATGTTTTTCAAACAAGTTTTTAAATTATCAAAAATCCTAATCAGCTGCCTTCAGAAAACCTCAGCAAGGCGACGCCTGTTTGCCAGTGTGACGCTGGGCTCTAAGGGAGCCATGCTGAGTGAGTTTAAACAGGACCAAAATGCAAAGAGTGGGGCAGGCAGACCCACAATACTAGATTATTTTTCTGCCATGAGATATCCCAAGCCAGCAGCAAATAGCTTCTGATCACCTCACTGGTCATTCAGAAGATAAAAATACAGTTATCCAGCCCTATGGTTACCGCCCAGACAGCCAGGTCAAATATGTTGGGATTACTGAAAATCTTTATCCAACATATGTAAAAAAAAGTTCTATCAACCCCAAAGAATCGGGCACATTACCCACCAGGTCAATGAATAGTTCAGATATTACCCAAATACACTCTTAAAGCTAATGCTTATTAACTAAACTAATATTTATGAAAAAAAAAACAGAGTACAGGTTAAAAGATCATGTATGTACAGATGAGAATAAAATCTGTAAATCAGTTTTAAAGTAGAGAGGATAACTGAGTTGCAAACTTCTCCATTTTGCAAAAAGTCTCTGGAAACGACCCAAACAGTTTGGGGGTCGTCAGTCCTTGTTTGGAGCTTCCTTCTTAGAAATTCAGTGCAGAGCGAAGCAGGAAATGAAGACCAGATAGTCCGTGTACAGAGTCTTTATCATTTCTTCCATAAGAAATACCAGGGTGAGTCAGTCTCATGACTGGCACCATAGCCTGGAGATTTGGACCTCCCCTGCTCAAATCTAAGCAGTCCTAAAATAAATAGGATTGGGTCCCAGGCTTCTTTTAGCAGGCTGTGCCAGTAGACAGTCCTTGGGTGCATAACTGATAATAACTTGCGGCTTTGATGTAACCTCTCCTTTTCCTGGGTACGCAGTGGTAACTATCCATTAAATAGTCAATAGACAGTCTACTTAAACAACAAAAAGAAATACAGACAAAGGATGTTCTGACACCCAAGATTCATCTAAATGTTAATATTTCATTTTGATCTTTGAAAGAAGAGTAACTGACAGGAAAGCGTTTTATCTATGTTGTTAACCTCTAACAAGATACAGGTAAGCAACATCAAATAACTACCAACAATACACTTGCATTTCATGGCTCTAGCCATGGCTGTTAGCTGTTTACAAGGAACAGCTCTAATGAACATTTCAATACCCTTAAACATGTCCTCAAAGGTTGATTTGGGGTTATTGCAGCCTGCCAGGCTTAACCCTTCCTGGCTCAGTCACAGCCAGTTTGAGAGAGGAGGACGGAACCGATGTGCCATGAGTCGGGGGCGCCAGCCAGGCAAGGAGGGGTGCACACAGGAGAATGTCCCATCTAAGGGAATTTGTTTCTCCATTTCACCAAGGTCACTGCCCATCAGGAGACCAGCTTCCTTGGCTGGAGTATGGGTGCAGTCCGTTCTGAGATGGGCCAACTCTACAACATTTCCTTTAGATTACATCTGTAAATAATTGAGGCAGCAAGTGTGGCCTCAAGATGTTCTGCATGGGTGTGAAGCAGTGGAGATATTCTTGGGGTTTTTTTTAAGTGCAGTGTGTGTGCCTCAGTTTCCCCCATATGTTACTCATGTATTTCAGTGATGGGACCTGGGGGTGTGATCATTGCAGAGGCCACTAGAGGGTGGATGGGCTTTCCCCAGCCACATATACACAGACAATGGCCAGACCCCTCTGCCCTCCTGGGTCACCAACTGCAACAGATTGCAGCAGGCAGAGACCAGGAGGAGCGGCCACCTTGCCTGGGAAGGAGATAAAGGACAGGAGAGGGGCCAGGTCTTGGGGGTGACTGGCTGAAAGAGACCAGTCCCCTGTGGGGAGCCAAGGGTGAACGGCCCGAGAGTGGGGCTCTGGGCTCTCCAGCTGGTCGCTGATGTAAATTCTAACCAAGCTGCTAACAAAGTTTTTCTACGCTGGGATCCTGAGAACTAATAAACCCTTCTGACTCCCACCCTGGCTGGGAATTGCCTCTGACTGCAAGGCAGGTGCTGGCCCCTTTGGGGATGTGGAAGGGCTCCCCAGGGTCCCGTCCCCCCGTCCCGTTCCCACAGGGGGAAGTCCAGGTGGAGCATGGGGGGCTGGACCCTCTGAGGCCAGATTCAGGAGGTGGCTGCACTGGCGTGGAGACCCGAGGAGGGCCAGACTCCGAGCAACCGAGTCGTGATTGGCTGTTTCCCCGAGTGGTTCCAGTGAACAGTTCCTGGGGGGCTCCGGCACAGTGGACTCTAAGGGCCACCAGCTGCCAACATTTTACATGAAATGTAGATTGATTGTACAAGAACAAACCTAGATGCTGTTGATTCATTTTGGACAATTACTGAAGTGAGCTTCTTGCTTACATGGTAAGACCCTTTGGCTAAATAACTCCAAGGTTGAAGGCTGATCCGTTTTTCATTTCCAGGTAAGGGTAGCATTGTGTTAACTGCACATCTCCAAAGGTAATGGTAAGAAAAGTTGTCATGACTAACTCAGTCAGTGATTGATGTGGATGTGTGTTTGCTAGGTATAAAACACGCAACAACATCCCCAGATCAGCTTAGTTATTGTCAGTCAAATTGGCTGGATCAACTTGAGAGAAGCCTGGGAATTTGAAATCAAGTAGGGCCGACCAGGTAGGTAGAATTTTCCTGTTTGCCCCAATGATTGCGCGCAAGCATTCCACCCCTGTTTGTTTTTTAACGTCGTCATTTGATAAACGGTCAGCGAGAGGAGTGAAACTCACTCAAGGGACTGAGCAAGAATCAATGGAATTAGCATTCAAAAAGAAATGCTAAGTCTGGAGCGACGTGTCCTCGGACTGGAGAATATAAAGGCCCGTCAGAAGGTTCAACACGTACAAGTCCTGCCGCATTGTCATTGCCTCCACATGCTGTCCCGTGTATATTGTGTACGTTGCAACTTTGCATGCAGTAAAATGTTGTGTAGGGGCTAAGGATTATTAGAGATATTGTTATTGGAATCTCTCCCTTCTATTTACCTCTTGGCAGACTGTTGCTAAAAGGGCAGGAGGCGACAGCGACATTTTAAAGCTGACATTTCCCCCACCGTTCCATGGATTCGTAGATTCCAAAAGTAGCAAGGACCCCTGAACCTCAAGAAACTCACTGAGAGAGGAACAGGCAGCTTTGGGCAGGAGAGGGGAAAAGGCAGCCAGGCAGGCTCTGCCTTACCTGCAGACTAGGCAAGGTCAGAGAAGTCAGCTGGAAAAGCTCTGCTTTGGAAGAAAAGCTGGGAGCTGTAGGGGAAGGACGTGGGGCACCCCAGATAATGCTGCCCAAGCCCAGAAAACTCTCCGGTTTGGCGGGAGTGTCAGAGGAGACAACACTAGTTTCTGTGCCTAGGCAATTGGGCCGCAGGATCCCCCATTTCCAAGAGGCGTGTCAGACACCATCTGTCATGGAGTGAGTGCCTAGAGATCCAATGCCAGAAACAGCACCTCAATTCTACCCAGCCCCCAGCAAATAAAGGGTATTTAAGATTCAGTGGTTAGATCCCCTTGCAGATATGTGACAGTAAGTATCCATCTTGAAGGTCCAGCAAGCGTAAAAAAATCACCAGAGTTCACTGATTTTTGTAACTTTATCTTGAAAGGACACAATTCCACACTCATGAGAGAACCCTTCTTTGGTCAAAAAAAAAGAAAAAAATCCTGGTGAAGACACGAAGTGAAAGCAGCAATAAAAAATAAAATGAAATATAGATAACAACTGGAAAAAAGAGGGAAATTGATAGCAACGACTACAAATTAGCCACTACGCAATGCGGAGAATTGATAAGGGAAGCTAAAGTATCAGTCACCAATCTATGGCCAGCAGGATTACGCTCAAGAAGAAACATTTTGAAACTAGCCGGTTGCACACATTGCAGTTTATGTCAGCCAAGCTCATCGCATTTCTTGCATCCCCCCATTTCCCCACAAGATCCCTGGTTGCCACCCTCCCATTCCCTTCTATTTCAGGGACTCCCCCTGACCCCAACTCCTTCCTTCCAAGCCAAGGGGCTGAGTGTGCCCTCCCCGATTCCTTCCCCCTATACCAAGGTCTGTCTATCTGGTACCATTCCCAGGGCCAGTGCTGGTCCCTTCAAAACACCCCAGAGTCTTGGTGAACACACTGGAATTCACTGTTAGCAATGCAGTCCAGAAAAATGAAAACTAAATAGTCTATGTGCAGAGTTCGTGCAAATTCTCCCATGAGAATTAGCAGGGCAATTCCAGACTGGTACTGGGATCTCAGTCTTGCGATCCAAATTTTCCCTGACAAGCTTGGACAGCTTTGAGATAAAAAAGATCAGTTCCAAGGCTTCTTTTATAATCTTTAGCAAGCGATGACAGTCCATCGGCAGCAATCACAGCAGGTCATCCTTGAGTGCATAATAGGTAATTACTTGTGGCTTTCAAGCAACAGCTCCTATTTTTTATGCACACAGGTAACTAGCTACATTAGCATAAGGCAACCGGCAATTTACAAGCATTCAAAGGTGTTTAAACTTCAAAGAGAAATAAAAACAACAGCATTGTTACATTCAAGTTCCATCTAAATGTTAATATCTTCCTGGGATTTTTGGCTAACAGAATATAGTGACAGACGTGAACTATTTGGTTACATCGATAATCACTAGCAAGATTATAGGTAAAAACATAAATCTACTTCCAAACTCTTAACAATGCAAGATTGAACCTCAAAGTCTTCGCTATTTCCAAGAAATGGCTCTAATTATCATTTTAATCATAAAATCATAGAAGATGAGGGTTGGAAGGAACCTCAGGAGGTATCTAGTCCCACCCCCTGCTCAAAGCAGGACTAGCCTCAGCCAAATCATCCCAGCCAGGACTTTGTCAAGCCACAGTTTAAAAAACCTCTCAGGATGGAGATTCCACCAGCTCCCTAGGTAACTCATTTCAGTGCTTCACCACCTCCTAGTGAAAAACCTTTTCCTATCCAACCTAGATCTCCCCCACTGCAACTTGAGACTGTTGCTCCTTGTTCTGTCGTCTGCCACCACTGAGAACAGCCTAGCTCCATCCTCTCTGGAACCCCCTTTCAGGTAGTTAAAGGCTGCTATCAAATCCCCCCTCACTCTTCTCTTCTGCAGACTAAACAAGCCTAGCTCCCTCAGCCTCTCCTCATAAGTCATGTGCTACAGCCCCCTAATCATTTTTGTTGCCCTCTGCTGGACTCTATCCAGTTTGTCCACATCCTTTTTGTAGTGGGGGGCCCAAAACTGGACACAATACTCCAAATTCGGCCTCACCAATGCCAAATAGAGGGGAATAATCACTTCCCTCGATCTGCTGGCAATGCTTCTACAAATGCAGCCCAATATGCTATTAGCCTTCTTGGCAACCAGGGCACACTGCTGATTCATATCCAGCTTCTGATTTCCTGCTACCCAGAAGCCTTCATCAGGGATCTTTCCTCTCCAGGGAGGAATAACTATCTTGTGTCTTCTGCCCACTATAACATTTCCAGTCTGCCCAGTGGGGCCCAGGGAACAACTCTGCCACTCCACTCGAGCTAGTACTCTGCTCAGCACAGCATTCTTCTTAGAGTGCCCATGTCGGTTCAGCCTCCTGGTTTCTTCTCCTGGCAACAGCAGCTCCTGCAGCTCACTAAGATGTTCATTCCTAGAATGCCGGGGACTCCTTCTCCTATATGACTTCCTTTAGAGACCTTGTCTCTTAGGATGAAGATGCATTTTCTTGGCAGTGTCTGGCCCACGTACCCTCTGTCTGCTTCAACCCACCACTGGGATCGCCAGTCCATTAACGGCTGTTAGACGTACAAACCGTGGGCTGTGCATGGTCAGCTCCTTGTCCTTCAAATATTGTTGAAAATGCGATTCAGTAATGGTGGTGACTTCTGAGCCAGTATCTAACAAACATCTGGTCTTCACCCCTGCTATACATTCTTCAGCGGTTAGACAGTCTCCAAATGCTTGCTCACCGAAGTCACTGGGTATGCTGGCACTGTCGGCGTTCCCTTCAACACCATATGCAGACTGATTTTCCACCAAGGACAGGCCTAGGAATCCTTCTACTACAGCTTGGCCTTCTACTGTAGATGGGTCACTCACTCCTGGTGCCCCATTGGTTTCAAGTGCCTGGGACTCTGTTCTCCTTCTCAGTGGACATTCTTGGCTAGTATGTCCTGGCCTTTCACAGGTATAACAAATGTACCTTCCTAGCTCGTCCTTCAGTGGGGGCCTTCGGGGTCATACAGCGGCATACTACTGGGATTTTTTTCTTTCATCACCTCAGTCATCACTTTCAGCATCTCCTCCTGTTGGACCATCAAATTTTGGACAGCTTCACTTAAACTTTCCAGTGCTAACCCTATTTGGGGCAGGGCCTTTTCCCCAGTGGTTACATTCGCTAGGCCCCCACTTCGCATACAGGGGTTAGTCTCTCCCACCAGAACTTCCTCTTCTTCGGACCATGTAATAGCAGCCTGCATTAGTTCATGGAACTTCTTACCAGGCTCTTCCTTAAACCTCCTTTTCATTTCCCTACAGAGGGAGTCATTCCGGAGCCCCAGCACTAACTGCTCTTTCAGAACCATATCTGGGTCTGGAACTCGTCGAGGGTCTCGCCGCTCCACTTCGCTCACTCTCTCCCGGAGATCATACGCGTATGACCGGACAGATTCACTGGATCCGTTTTCTCTCGAAGAACTCCTTTTGTCAGGTTTCAATAGGTACCTTGTCTTCATACACTTTTAGGAGGAGTTCAAACACCTTTTCCATATCTTCCTTGTTTGCCCGTGCCATGAACTTTACTATGGCTTTGGCCTGGGTTCTTTAGGTGTTCCTCAATGAAGTCCACACAATCTTCCTCATGTACTCGTAGCACACGCATAGCCGACTTCAAAGACTTGATCCACTCCTCCACCGTAATGTCTCCTGGTCTCGTCAAGAAACTGCTGAATTCTGTGACCATCCGTTCCTGTGGGACATAAGTGGTAGGAGGTTTCTTAGCTTCTTCTCATGCTGGTCTAGTACTGCCTTAGCCAGAGATAAGGCTTCTTTCTGTTCTTTTCTGGCTTGTTGTAATGCCTCAGCTTGGTCTGAAAATCTGCACTGGAGTTCAGCAAACTGGGCTCATAGTTCTTCAATTCCGCCATGGTAGGACTCTCAAACAGACCTGGACCATGCTACCAGAACTCAACCAGTAAATCAATGGGGTGGATAGAATCCTGTTCCTGACGCCAATTATGTAAGCAGGGGGGATGGTCCCGCTACTGTGGGGAACTTTCCTGGCTAATACACTACCCCGGTGGAGTTGGCTAGTGACAGGATCTGAGTCCTTGCCCACAGGCCCACCTGACCTCGAGGGCTCCCCTCCCACTCTCCTGTGTGGCAGACCCCTTGTAACCCCGACAAGGCTGGGCCCAGGATCCCTGGAGGCTCGACCACAACCTTGTCGTGGTCACTTAGGGCAGGGACTGGGGTGTCCCCACTCCGGGGCGCTCTCCACGCTAGATGTTTCCCTGACCCACTGTGCGATGCATACAGTGCAAAGCAAAGACAATTGATTAAACAGCCACCAAAAAAAAGAAAGAAAGAAAAGAGGAGAAAGGTGAAAGGAAAACATCCAACACTGCCCCCGGCCCAGGGGCCCCACACAGTGTCTCTGGGGTGTGAGGGACGTTCACAGTCTGTGTCTCTCACGTCGCAGCCTCCTGCCCAGGCCTGGCTGTGCTGCAGGGATGCCGCAGGCTGGGGACGGGCTCTGGCGGTGGCCACCCCCCCACACCCAGGTTCTAGGGCGACGGTGTCATGCGGGCTGGCTTGAGTGGGGGGGCATTTAGTATATTGGGTGACATCAGCATGTCAGAATCATAATGATCCATGTGGGATAGGCCATGTCAGGTACTGTTAGGAAGGTTATAATGTGCTAAGTAAGATAATAATACTTAGGTTCATGTGTAATATTTGAAATGGAAGTTATAGATGTATTTGAGATATCTGTATTTCAAACTGCTCTGCCTGGGCAACACCCCAGATAAGAAGGCTGCAGAACAATGGCCTGCATAATGGCCCATTAAGGCATTCCCAGGTGCAAGGGGCTCTGAGGGAGAGGCTAGCATCACCACTGAGTCACCAGAACCTGCTTACGTGACTCTGGACTCCATTGCAGGCAGCCTACCTGATGAAGCATCAGGACTGTCCCATGTGACTATGGACCCCAGGCACACCGGAGGAGTCACCAGGATTGGCCCATGTGACTATGGACTCCATTTTGGGTCTTGTGACTGCCCACAGGCCGCATGGCCGGAGGAGGGGGTTTATAAGATCAAGCGAGAGAAACCATTTTGTCTTTGTTCCTGTCCAGTCTGCAGACATACACCTATCTCTGGAACAATTCATCTTGCAACTGAACTGAAGGACTTAGACCCATCCAGGTACTGGATGTGAACCAGAGAGAACTACATAAGCCTGCAAATCTACATTTCTTCCAGAAACCTGAAGTATATGGACTTTTAATCATTTGTATATCTGTGATTTACTTTAACACTTTAACATTTCTCTCATGGTTTATTTCTTTCCCCTTACAATAAACCTTTAGTTTAGATACTAAAGGATTGGCTGTCAGCGTGGTATTTTAGGGTAAGATCCAAACTTATATTGATCTGGTACTGTGGCTGACCCCTTGGGGTCAGAGAGAACCTTTTGAGCAAAGAGCAGAGAGTTCTAGTAACTGGCCTCTTTGCTGGACCTGGTGCTGGTTTGGGAGCCTAGAGCTGAAATGCAGTAAAGGGGGCTGTGGGCATTTGTGGACTGGCTTCTTGATATCCAGTGAGGGGTAATCAGAAGCAGTTTGTGGCTGGTTGGGAAGCCGGGCTTCAGTGTCACCCACCAGCGTGAGGAGAATCCGCTCTCCTTTTGCAGCCTGCCCTGACCTTGGCATTATCAGTTGGCTACCCTGGGCACGGGTCGTATCACAGACGGTTCCCAACCTGAGGAGAGGGGCTACCGGGCAGGGGGGACAACGATTCCAGGGGGTCCATGAGGATTCAGTAATATAGAGATCATTTAGCCCCCGGAGCTACATGCCGGCTGGAGCAGAGGAGCAGCCCTTCCAGCCCCACACCGGCCAGGCGCCCGGCCAGAGAGGAGCAGCCACGGCCAAGCCGCCAGGGCCTACCCCAATTACCCTCCATCCTTGAGGGATGGGAATGGGGGAGGGGGACACACGGGGCATGCGGTGGCAGCTGCACCAGGGAAGTCTTCACTTCTTACTCAGGCAAGTGTAATTTATTATTATTATTTAAGTAATGTAGTGTTGTTATTATTATTATCATGATGTGTCTTTATAGGGGTTATATGTGTTTATGGTGGGTGAGGGGGCAGGTTTTCGGGGGGGGGAGGGAGGGGGGACACGTGTTTTACCTAGTGGGGCTTTCACTCAAAAAGGTTGGGAACCCCTGTGCTAGGGGGCAGGATCCTTCTCCCAGCGTTCCTCCCCCTTGGGGTCACGATCCCCCTCCCAGTCCGGCCTGCGCAGCCTCTGGGCTGGTGGCGTTTCCCAGCGCCGGACCCTGCCCAGGACCCCCTTCGCTCCCCCCAGCCGCTCGCCGCACCCGGCTCCAGATGGCCTCAGCCCCAGCCCCACCGTGCCTCAGCGCAGCAGCTGCTTGGCTCCCTGACCTGGGCTTCTCTCACCTCCAGCCACCGGCTGCTCCGTCCTTAGCTCGGCCCCGCTGTCCGCCCAGCCAGCTCCAGCTCACACAGAGGATGGGACCCTCCCTGCCCTCCTGGCTCACTCAATGACCTGTCTACCTGTCAATCAAGCTGACCTGGCTCATTGGCCTCTCCTCACTGGCTCTAAGGTCTGTCTGTTTCAGGGTCCTGCTTCTTCATTGACCCTTCCTGGTGCTGGGACATGCCAACCAAAAAGATCCACTAAGTTTCAGTAAGCGGTGAATAGTCCCCTTCGGTTACACGAATGATCTCCCAGCCACTCATGAACTGACCATAGGGAGGCTCCAGCCAGTTCCCCGCAGCTCCCCAGCCTTGCACCCCAGCACTGTGCCTTCTTGCACTGGCCAGTGTAAGCTCATTATCCTGTCTGCCCCTCCCTCGGTATGGACAGGGCACGCACCAGCCTTTGTAAACTGAGCTGAGATTCCCCAAGCACTTCTACCGAACACCCTGTTTTAGGTAAAATATAAAGCAGATTTATTAATGACAGAAGGATTGACTTTAAGTGATTATAAGTAGCAAGCGCAGCGATCGAAGTTGGTGACTTAAAAAATAAAAATAAATTTGCAGTCTAAATTCTATAAAATAAGCAGGATTTCAATCAAGTGGTTAAGTCCCGAGCAGACTGCGAAGAATTACAAAGGGATCTCACAGAACTGGGCGAGAAAATGGCAGATGCAATTCAGTGCTGATAAATGCAAAGTCATGTACATTGGAAAACATAATCCCAACTATACATAAACAACGATGGGGTGTAAATTAGCTGTTACCACTCAAGAAAGAGATCTCAGAGTCTCTGTGGATAGTTCTCTGAGAACATCCACTCAATGTGCAGCGGCAGTCACAAAAGCTAACAGAATCTTAGGAATTATGAGGAAAAGGATAGATAATAATACAGAAATTATCATATTGTCTCTTTATAAATCCATGCTACATCCACATCTTGAATTCTCGGTGCAAATTTGTCTGCCCCATCTCAAAAAAGATATAATGGAATTGGAAAAGGTACAGAAAAAGGCAAAAAAAAATATTAGGGGGATGGAACAGCTTCCATATGAGGAGAGATTAAGAAGACTGGGACTTTTCAGCTTGGAAAAGAGACAACTAAGGGGAGATATGATAGAGATCTATAAAATCATGACTGGTTTGGAGAAAATAAATAAGGAATTGTTATTTACTCTGCATAATACAAGAACTAGGGATCACCCAATGAAATTAATAGGAGGGAAGGTTTAAAGTGAACAAAAGGAAGAATTTCTTTATACAGCACATTGCCAACCTGTGGAACTCCTTGTCAGAGGATATTGTGAAGGCCAAGATTATCACAGTGTTCAAAAAAGAACTAGATAAGTTCATGGATGATAGGTCCATCACTGGATATTAGCCAGGATGGGCAGGGTTTGCTGTTTGCCCGAGGCTGGGACTGGATGGCAGGGGATAGATCCCTTGATGATCACCTGTTCTGTTCATTCCCTCTGAAGCACCTGGCGTTGGCCGCTATCGGAAGACAGGAGACTGGGCTAGATGGACCATTGATCTGACCCAGTGTGGCTGTTCTTATGTTCTAAGCCGTGTCTCACCCTCACAGATGGTCCAAAGAGGTTACAGATCCTCAACACGGAGGCTGAAGCTACCTTCCAGCCTGGGCCCACCCTTGCCCAATGCAAAGTCTTTGTCCTCCAGATGTGCTTCCAGGCGCTGAGTCAGGTTGGAGGCCATGTGATGGCATTGCTGTCTCTCTTTTATACTTTCTTCCAGCTGGCTGGAAAGATCCTGGCGGTGATCCCGCCTCCCAATGCATTTCAGTAGCCCCACCCAGGAGTCCTTCATAACCTCACATACAGTGACGGCACACGCCATCCTACGGGAGATCAATGTTCCACCGATCAAGGCTTTTCAAGTGACATCTCACATGGCAGGCGTTGCACCACACATCTGAGCGGCGAATATGGGGATTCCAGGGTGCGACTTCGCGTCACAGAGTTTCCCACCCTCTGGTTAAAAACAACTCTCTCCTCATAAGCCTGTAACATGAGTGTGTGACGCCACAAATTTCTATACTGCTGTGATGAAGTGCGGGTATTTTGGGGGTTTCCGCCAAGTGTTGTGTGCGTGCCTCGGTTTCCCCATATGTTACTCATGTATTTCGGTGGTGGGACCCAGGTGTGTGATCCACCTGGAGGGCGGAAGGGCCTTCCCCAACCACATGTCCGCCAGTCAGACCCCTTTGTTCTCCGGAGTTAGCAAGCTGGGACAGGTTGTGGCAGGTGGAGACCAGGAGGAATGGTCACCTAGCCTGGGAAGGAGACAAATCACTGGGGAGGGGCAGAGGGATGGTCAGGGAGTGGCGGGGGAAAGAGACCAGTCCCCCATAAGGGGTTGGCGGGGAAGGAGCCCCGAGAATGGGGCTCTCCAATTAGTCGCTGCTGTAACTTCTCATTAAGCTGCTAGCAAAGTCCTTCTATGCTGGGATCTTGAGATCTAATAAAGCCTTCTGACTTCCATGCTGGCTGCGAATCACTTCTGACTGCAAGGCGGGGTGCATGGCCTCTTGGGGGTGGGGCGTGTGGGGCTCCCCAGAGTCCCAGCGAAGGGGGCTTACAGGGGCAGCTCGGGCAGAGCCGGGGGGCTGACCCCTCCAAGGCCAGATGTAGGAGATGAGCGCAGCGATGTGTGGACACCCGGGGTACAGACCCCGAAGCATCAGAGTCCTGTGTCGAGAGGCATGCAGAGCACAGTCCCCGAGGGACTCCATCACAGCTACCGTTTCATAGCTCGCCTCACTGCCGGAGATCACAAAAACACATCAACGATGTTCGAACCAGCTGTTGCCATGAACATTGCTGCCATCTGATTGTCTTCCTGTCTGCTGGAGCCTGTGTAAACCTTCTCCCATCTGCCACAAAATTTCACCTCCGGCAGGGCTGTGGTTTACTCCATCCTTCCGCCCAGCATCTCTTCTTAGTTCATTTTGCTCCGGGCACCGGGTGCGGGTCAGTGTGTGCCCCATGCTTGCAAGAGCTCTGCTTTCTCCTCCGTGCCATTCCGACCGGCTGCGCAAAACACTAAGAACATCACCGCACCTCACCCGGACTCTAGGCCCGGGAGCTCAGCCCTTAAAGGCACAGCTGCCGAGACCACATCAAGGCAATCCTATGGCCTGAGTCGTACGGAAGGTTGGACGAGGTTATCATGGGGCCCCTTCCAGCGTTAGAAGCTATGTGTCTGTGAGTCTGGATGGGATTTATCTCCTAAAGACGGATGCGTCTACTGTTCTGTTATTGAGGTGGCGTCATTTTCAGTGAGTGTGTGCCAAAGGACAGCCTGGCACAGATAACCAGCCTACTCCCCTGCAAACAGCTGCAACAGCGCAGCTCAGCTACACGCAGGAAACAGCCGGTAGAGGACGCCTCTGGCAGGAAGTGCGGAGCCGAACGTGCGAGAGTTTCCGAGTGACTGAGGAGAGCTCGGCCCTGCCAGGAACGATCCGGGCCGTGTAGGGCTGGCCGGCACATCCGAGCGTGGGGCACGAGGGCTGAGGGAAATGGAAGAAGAACTTGCTGGGCATCAGGGAGCTGCTGAGGGGTTCCTGGAATGGTTCTTACAGCGCCATGTGTACCCCGAGGAAAGGGAACGCCAGCAAATGGAGGAGGAGTGCGATCTGGTGAAAGCGCTGGTCAGCAGGATCATGACTTATGTGCATAGAGCAAATGTGCACTTGTTCACCGGAGAAGTCATCCTGGTGGGCAGCCAAGCCCAGGACCTCCACATCCGGGCAGAGTCCAGCAGCAGCGACTACGACTTCCTGGCCCCCATCCATTACAGCACAAACCTGATCCTCATGGGCAGCCTGTACAGCAAACTGTACACCCCAAAAGGTCTCCTGCCTGGCTGCAGGTTCCTGGAGGCTGAGGTGCCAGTGTATCGCTGGGGGAACAAGGTGGTGGTGGATTATAACAAGCTGATAATGACAAACATCTTGGAGAGGAGGAATCAAGACTTGGACCTCACAGCAGACGACATAGAAACCATAAATGACCGACAGGCAAGTGAGATCATAGGAAATTTTAAAAGTCACTCCCTGCTAGCCCAGCCCTGGGCTTCCCACCCTGATCTCCCAGTGCCCCCTAGTCTCGCTTACTACTCCCCGCTCTGCTGGGACCACCCAACCGACTGCTTCCTCTTGATCTGGATTGAAGTATCTAAAGGCATTTTATTTCACCCGTTTTCAGCTACAGCTTTGGAAGAACGGGGTCAGCCCATATAACGTAATGAAAGAATTGTGTGATTGTGTCCAGAGAGCGCTGACTGAAGGTAAGTTTCTTTGTGACTATGAATTCATTATTACTACGTTAATTACTACGTTAATTATTACGTTAATTACTACGTTAAGGGCAGCTGGGAAGATGGTAAATACTGCCATTGATTGTTTGGGGCTTTTTGTTTTGTTTTGCTTCTGTTAACATTTTATAAAATCTTAAAAATATATAGAAAAACCAACATAACAACCTATACAGAAACGTCTCATGCTACATTAACCTTTTGCTACCTAATCTTAAGTATATTTGAAACATTTAATTATATATAGTATGAAGGCTTAAAATATAAATTAGTTAGTTGTATGACATATTGTACAAACAAAAGTTTATAAAAATCCAATTAGTTAAAAAATATTAAAATAAGATAAAGAACAGAAGCAAAATTCAGAGTGGGGGGAGGGGATAGAGATGGTGAGGAAAGGAAAAGGACAGAGAGGAGAAGGTGGGGGCATGCATTAAATAGTATCAATCAGATACTTCCAGGACAGCATCCTATATCTCTGAGAATTTTTTTGGCAATTTCTGTTACCGTACAATGCTTTCCACAGGGTCCAAACTTACGATGTTTGTGCGCCAGTCGTCAGTTGCTGGTTGCTTTCTGGATTTCCATTTTTGTAGTACCAATGCTTAGCTGAGTCCAAGTTTTTCGGATTTATTCAGCTCCCAGTTGACATCCATTTGGCCTCAAATGCCATGGTGAATTTCTAACACAACTTTATTTGATAGACAAAAATTAACTGCAATTCAGTTCTGCCCCAAACCTGTGGGGAGCCATCCCACAACACATGAGTTAATCTGGCATCCGCTGAATCACAGCGCCAACATTTATCTGACTTAGCGGCACCTGCTTTGAGCAGACAGAGAAGGGCTCGAGCAAATCCGCTATATGATTTTCTGCTTTTAATTAATTTAATTCTGCTTTTAATTGATTTAATTAATCAATCAAGGAGCAGTGTAGAGCACTGGCTAAAATTTGTTTCCATTGGTTAGCAGAGAATAATCGGCCTCATTCCTCCTCCTATTTCTATGTTTAAGTCAAATTTGCCGGCTGAAGTGCACATATAATAGGGCTGTAGCTCTTGGCATTCTGGGTAATATTTGGAGAAATGAAAGCAGTTCAGGTCGGCGGGGCGAACTGATGGGAGATGGTATGTTTAAGTTGATATAGAGCCACTCCTTCTTAGTCTGTAGACTAAGGCTTTCTTTTAACATTGTAAAAGCGAGGGTGGTGCCATCTCCAATAAAATGGTCAAAATCCAATGTGGACAAATGATGGGGTTGCCTGTTATATAGCGTTTCAAGATGCCCTAGATAGAGGCCTTGGTATTTTTTCAAGGGGGTGATTTTTAAATGCAGTGGTCACCATCCACCAAGGGTTTCTGGCTGCCGCAATGACTGGTCATTGTTCTTTAGGGAATCGATCGTAATCCGAATGCAGGGAATTGGAAAGGTGTAAAGGCGCCACCAATTCTGCCTCCAGCTACAGCCCGTCCAGAGCCACACAGCACGAGGGGCTGGGCTGCTGAGTGAAGAATTATTTCCAGGTGTTTAAAGCTGGGAAATTGAAAACCACCTGTTTTGATAGGTCGCTGCCATCTGTGTCAGGAGAGCCTGGGTCTGTTAACAGCACCCCACGAAAGGACCTGGACATGTTGTTGATTTGGTGAAATAAAAGGGAGGAATATGGCTCAGGAGGGAATTCAGAATAAAAAGGATTCTGGGAAGGGCAATCATTTTAATTGTGTTTAGTTTTCCCCAAAGGGAGGGAGGTGGGGCCTGCTGTCTATAAAATTGTTTGCTAACTCCATGATTAATGGACATTTTCAATTTCCTTTGGGAACAGCGTGCCAAGATATATGAGGTTTGTCTGTTGCCATCTCAATGTTCCTATAGGAAAGCCACATCCAACTAGAGCCCACGAGATCTTCATTGCCCTCAACTTATCCCGACTTACGATGTAGTTGGGGTTGGTCCTGCTTTGAGCAGGGGGTGGGACTAGATGACCTCCTGAGATCCCTTCCGACCCTCATCTTCCAGGATTCTGTGATATAACAGATTACTTTTTCAAGCCCCTTAGCCCAAAGTTTTGAAAGTATTTGTGTATTGGTATTGGTATTGATCAAAGAGACGGGTCTACGGCTGCTACACTTTGGTGCATCATTGCCTGGCTTTAGTAGCACAGCAGTTAGGGTTTCCCTCATTGTAGGAGGTAACATCACTTTCTGGAAGGCCTCTTCATAAATATATAACAGCCCAGGGGCCAGAATTTCTTGGGAAAGTTGATAGAAGGCTATCAGTAGGCCATCAGGGCCAGGGGCCTTTGATGGACTCATTTCCTCCATGGCCTGGATTATTTCCTCTGACTGCAGGGGAGGGACCAGCCTGGCCCACTGCTCTTCTAAGACTGTGGGAGGTTCAGAGGTCTAACAACATTATTCAGGTCCTTTGGGTCAAGTGGTGAATTGTTATTGTGACAAGCTTGGTAGAATTTCACAAATGGATAACAGAGCTCTTTTCCACCCTCCTTCTGATTTGAGTGATACTATTTGGGACCTTAGACTTCCCACTTTTAATCTGCATGTGAGATTTTCCTGGCCTCCTCCCCTGATGCCCAGTATGTATCTTTGAGTGAGATCAGATCCTTTCTTTCAGCTTCTTCTGCTGTCATAAAACTAAGCATCTCACCTTCCCTTTTAAATTTGAAAGGATCAGGGAAGGAAATGAAGTCATCCAAATCCAACCATTTGTCTCGGGATCTGGATATACGGAATTTAGCCCTCCTTTCCACCCCGTCCTGGGTGTACTCTGGGAAAATCATCAGCCTGTGTCCCTTCTATGTTCAGTTTGTAAGTTTGTGGACTTTGCATTTGGAGGGGGTTTTGGAGCAAGGGAGCAGTGGACTGTGTCTATGGTGAAGCTTTTGTTCAACATCTTCATTAATGATCTGGAAGATAGGGTGGATTGCACCCTCAGCAAGTTCGCAGATGACACTGAGCTAGGAGGAGTGGTAGATATGCTGGAGGGCAGGGGTAGGATACAGAGTGACCTAGACAAATTGGAGGATCTGGCCAAAAGAAATCTGATGAAGTTCAACAAGGACAAGTGCAGAGACCTGCACTTAGGATGGAAGAATCCCATGTACAGCTACAGACTGGGGACCAATGGGCTAGGCAGCAGTTCTACAGAAAAGGACCTGGGAGTTACAGTGGATAAGAAGCTGGAGATGAGTCAGCAGTGGGCCCTGGTTGCCAAGAAGGCTAATAGCATATTGGTCTGCATTAGTAAGAACATTGCCAGCAGATGGAGGGAAGTGATTATTCGGCATTGGTGAGGCCACATTTGGAGTATTGTGTTCAGTTTTGGGCCCCCCACTACAGGAAAGATGTGGACAAGATGGAGAGAGTCCAGCAGAGGACAACAAAAATGATTAGGGGGCTGGAGCACAAGACTTATGAGGAGAGACTGAGGGAGCTAGGCTTGTTTAGTCTGCAGAAGAGAAGAATGAAGGGAGATTTGATAGCATCCTTTAACTACCTGAAAGGGGGTTCCAGGGAGGATGGAGTTAGGCTGTTCTCGGTGGTGGCAGATGACAGAACAAGGAGCAATGGTCTCAAGTTGCAGTGGGGGAGGTCTAGGTTGGATATTAGGAAAAGGTTTTTCCATAGGCGGGTGGTGAAGCACTGGAATGGGTTACCTAGGCAGGTGGTGGAATCTCCATCCTGAGAGGTTTTTAAGGCCCAGCTTGACAAAGCCCTGGCTGGGATGATTTATTCAGGGTTGGCCCTGCTTTGAGCAGGGGGTTGGACTAGATACCTCCTGAGGTCCTTTCCCACCCTTGTCTTCTATGTTTCTCCTTGGGGGGGCTAGCTCCCAGTCCCGCTTCTTCCGTCCATGCCCCTCCCACACACCACCCCTGCTCCGCCCCAGGCCTCCCCTCCTCCCACTTGGCCCCTTCTTCTTTCCTCCACACACCCCTTCCACCGAGGCCCCCCAGTCACGCTCTCCGCCTCTCCCCCAAGCCGAGTTCATTTATTAGGATCCATGCAGGTTCCCAGGTGGTATCTGCCTCTCAGCCCTCATCAGTGATCTCCCTGGGGAGTAGCAGATATCGCCTCCTCAGTGCCCGGGAACCTGCCTGGCGCCTGATAAATCAGCAAAAAGGCAGAAGCCCACTCCCAGCAAGGGGCCACCACGGTCCTGGCCTCCGGCAGCAGGTCAGCTTAGCCTGCCCTGGCCTGCTATACGCACCGCCCTGGCTCTGTCAATATCTGTGTTCTGATCGGGGGAGTGTCGGAGGGGGCACAGACAAAGCGCTGGCAATGTGGTGGGTTTTCATAGCCTTCCCTATTGCTTCGAGGTTATAGTCATAGTTCCCTCTGTGTCTTCTAGCAAGGAGATTCTGGTAATATTTTTTATCTCAGCTACATCTTTAGCTATTTTTCTCCAGATAGTCTGTTCACTTGAGATTTGTTTTAGCCAGTCCTTAATTTCATCTAGTCTCAGAAAGGCAGCCTCTCCTGGTCAGCCACGCTGGCTGCAAGAGGGCTCTCCGACTGCTTCTGCTTTTTAGGATTTTGTAGGAAGTCCAGCAATGGAGAAGAACCCATAAAGTAATAAATTAAAATAAAAGAGTTGTTTTGGCTGAAAGGTGCGTGTGTATGAATGACACAGGACAAGCAGGGAGAAAGAGAGAGTTAGAGGGTCTGAAAAGGCAGCTGGTAGCACTACTGTGAGAAATGCCTAGAGCGAGAGCTTTTGGGCACTTTGCTGTCTGAAAAAGGCTTGGAACTCTGGGCAAGGAAACTGTCTCCTAGTGTTTGGTTTTTCTTGTGTTCAGGGAAATGGGACTTTGCACATTCCCCAAAGCACCAGACTCCATCGCCGTTTTCTCCTCCCAGCTGGAACAACCCCTAGGACCTGAATTTTGGCTAACTGCTGTGGTCAACAGGGAGAAGGATATTGGTTAATGCCATTATGATTAGTTAAATATGGGGCAGTATTTTCTTGCTACCAACTTTTGCCTGAAGATATTTGGAAATGTTCCTAGTAGCAGTTATATATTTTAGGTGAAATGCCTAGATTTTAAGGCCAGAAAGCCATTAGCTCATCTAGCCTGTTGTCCTGTATAACCCAGGCCAGGGAATTTCACCCCATTCCTCCGTATTGAGCCTAATAACTTGTGTTATGCTAACATATCTTCCAGAAAGGCAGCCAGGCCGGACTGGGAGCCATCAAAAGATGGAGAATCGACCACGGCCTTATGCCCTTTATCTGAAGTTCGTTTTAGAAGCTCTACTAAGGACAAACTTTTTTCAGGTTTATCTTTTTTTCCACCTACTGTCATGTCATCGGCCGGAAGTTCTTTCTAAAACAAACTTCAGATGAAGGGAAATTCATTCTTTAGCTTCCCAAAGAGTTTGCCTTGCAACCGTGGTAAAGGACATCACACCAATTTGCGCTGGCTAAAAGCTGTGTTTTTATAACCATGTGGTGAGGATGTTCTTAATTCCATTTCAACCTAGTTTGTGTTGCTGTGACGCTGGTCAATTCCTTGCCAGTCGTGACAGCCCTTTTATACTGGTCTCACAGCCCCTACGCCAGCAGGGGTTGTATGGATTTTCCTACACTGGGATGAAAATCATCCCCAGAAGTGGAGTAGTTCATCAGTTGCACTATCGCGTGTAGAACAGGCCTCAGTGATCCTATTTCCAGCATGTGTTGATCTCAGCACTTCAGACAACCTGTAGTTGTAACTGTGAGCCAGCCAACACTTCATTGATATAGACAGACAAAAATCTGACTTCTTCCAATCCCGTGGCAAACCGATTATTTTCTTCCAAATTTGCCTGTCTGCTCAGTGTTTCATACAAGAATCGCAGTGTGATAGATTTTTAACTCCGTCTCTGTTTTTTAGAGGGAGGAAACCCTGCTACCAGAATTAGTAAGTATAAATTAGATATATTAAAGGGCTCTGTAAGTGGAGAAATTATAAGCACCAGCCACCAGGGGAATACAGAAGGAAAACTGTTAAATTGTGTAGGATAAAATAGTCACTAAATGGAAAAGGGGGCTGCGGGTCGGGAGTGAGGGATATTGACAGAGCTGTGGGGCAGGGAAACTCCTGGCTGCACTAGTAGGGGCTGCTGGTTAGGACTCAGGGGCACCGGCAAATCTGGGGGAGGCACAAGGGGAAAGCCCAGGGCTGGGGGCGGTCAAGGTTGAGAGGCACCGGCAGAGCTGTGCGGTGAGAAATTTTACCGTTCCTTCATGCTCTCCCTAGCCCAACGGAGTTCCCAGGGGTTTGGGAGTCAGGATTCCTCCATTCGAGTCTCAGTTCTTCCACTAATTCACCATGTGCCCATGGAGATGAAGCTAGTCATACAGTGGCACAGAGACTCAGAAATAGAACCCAGGAGTCCTGGGTTCCAGCAACCCCTCAACCACCAGACCCCTCTCCCCTCCCAGAGCTGGGGAGAGAACCCAGGAGTCTTGGCTCCCAGCTGCCCCTGCTCTGACCACTAGACCCCACTCCTCTTCCAGAGCTATGGATTGAACCCAGGAATTCTAAGATCTTGGCCCTCCTTCCCTTGATCTTTGCCCTTCCAACGTCTCAGATCTGCAAAGCTTTGATCTATGTCGCCCGTTTGCTTTTGACTCCCACGCCTCTGTCTTGCCCTGTCCAAGGAAACATTAGATTGGAGAACTCTGTTGGTCTTACACCAATTAGCCCAGCCGTGCAGCTCAGCCTGGAGGTGGATGGCCGCACGGTGTCTATAGACCTGGTGCCCACCATCCGGAATAAAGTGGACATGTCCATGGACTGGCCACGAGAGGATTTCACTTGGCTCTCCAACTGGTGGGACCGGGAGCAGGGCACTGAGCAGAGAAAACCCATCTGCAATATCGAGGATATTTACAAAACTGGGACCGATCTGGTGGCCAAGAATTCATACTGGAGGTAAAAACACACGTTATTTGTTCCAGCAGAAGGCAACACAAACACACATAGTGCAGGGCTCATCTCTCCAGCCGAGAGAGACACACAGACACACACCCCCTAGACGTTCCCGGTGCAGGGCTCGGATGGGGGTGTCTGTATGCCCTGTATTCCCATTCAGCCTTGCCCCATTTCCCCCCATCCCAGGCTCACCTTCTCCCTGGCTGAGACCCAGCTCCTACGGGACATTGATCAGGCTGGGGGGCACAGACGGGCAGCGCTGCGGGTGTTGAAGAAAATCAACATGGAGAAGTGGGTGCCATGCTACGGCAAAGTCCTGACCTCCTACCACCTGAAGGTGACGCAGACCGGGGGAGGGGAGGGGAATGGGTGCAGGCTTGAAGAGCACCCACAGGACTAGGGGAGAGGGGTGTGGGGTTTAGAGCAGGACGGGCGGGGGGCTGGGCATCAGGACTCCTGGGTTCTAGCCCCTGTCGCGGGTCGGTCGTGGGCCCTAGTGGTTAGAGCTGTGTGTTTCTTTTGCAGATGGTCCTGTTTTGGGCATCCCATCTCAAACCAGAGACAAAGAGCTGGGCCACGGCGCTGGACGCTCTGCGGACGCTGCTGAAGGTGCTGGAGTTCAGCCTGAAGAAGCGACACCTGCCCAGCTACTTCCTGCCATCGGTGAATTTCTTCGCCTGGCACCGGAGCGACGAGGAGTTGTCACTAAAGAACCTGGTGCTGGAGGCCCTCTGGCTGGAGGTGCGGCTGATGCGATGCAGTCCCGAGCAGTACCTCCAGCTGAGCTACGACCTGACCGTGCCCCAAAGCCAGGGGCCCTTCACCCAGCGGGAGCGGGAGCTCGAGGAGTTTAGACGGCAGCATCAGGAAGACTTCGAAGGGTTCAAAAACCTGAAGATATCTTTTGACACGAGCCTCTTCAGGGAGCTGTGAGCAACCTCTGCTCCCAGCGCAGATACTTGGGCTTCTGAACTGACACACCCCAGTGGACCTGCCTGGCTCTGGATTTACCCTGGGGGAGCCGAGATCTTACTTAAAAACCTTGAGCTATGGAACAAGAAGTTACATGGGGTTCTTTTCATTGGTCTTCTAGAGTTGGTGGGAATAGGGCTCACGTGGGTTGGCTCTGGCCTGACCTCAGCATAAATGAGATCAGAAGCCCACTGCAGTGCCATTGCAATCAGGGGTGACTCCAGATTGATCCTGGTGGGGGGCGGGAGAGACTGAGATCAGAATCCAGTGGCTGGAAGTTGAAGCTGGACGGGTTTAGACTTGAAATGAAGTGCAAATTTTTAACAGGGACGGTAATTAACCATGAGGACAACTTGGAGATTCATCGATTCTCAGGCCAGCAGGCACCGCCCTCATCATCTAGTCTGACCTCCTGGATAACACAGGCCAGAGAGACCCATCCCGAATCACTCCCAGAGCCGAGCTTTTAGAAAAGCCTCCAGTCGTGATTAAAAATTATCAGTGGTGGAGAACCCACTGCAAACCTAGGCAGACTGCTCCAGTGGTTAATTACTCTCCCATTAAAAATTGACCCCTTTTTCCCAGTGTGAGTTTGTCTAGCTTCAACTTCCAGCCTTGGATCATGTCAGACGTTCCTCTGCTAGACTGAAGAAGGGATTGTGATGAAGTGGAGATATTCTTGGGGTTTTCTCTGAGTGCTGGGTGTGTGCCTCAGTTTCCCCATATGTTACGCATGTATGTCGGTGCTGGGACCCCGGTGTATGATCATTGCAGAGACCACTAGCGGGCGGATGGGCCTTCCCCAGCCACCTGTACACAGACCTGGCCAGGTTGCGGCAGGTGGAGACCAAGAGGAGTGGCCACCTTGCTCGGGAAGGAGACAAAGGACTGGGGAGTGGCAGGGGGATGGCTTGGGGAGGGATGAGCTGCCCGGAAGGAAGGCCAGGGCCCGTGGGGTTCTCCAGAAGCAGAGCCCAAAGATGGGGGCTCTGGGGCTCCTAGGGTGGTCGCTGCTGTAACTCCTAATTAAGCTGCTAGCAAAGTCTTTCTACGCTGTGATCCTGAGGTCTAATAAACCCTTCTGACTCCCACGCTGGCTGTGAATCGCTTCTGACTGCAAGGCGGGTGCGTGGCTCTTTGGGGTCATGCAAGAACTCCCCAGGGTCCCATCCAGGGGGCCCCACAGGTGGAGTTGGATCCTCTGAGGCCAGGGTCAGGAGGCGGCTGCGCGGGTGTGTGGAGACCCAGGGTGGGGGGCAGACTCAGAGCACTAAAGTCCTGCCTGGCTGCGTCCCAGGTGGTTGCAGAGACCAGTACCTGGGGAACTCCATCACCCTTATTATTAAGTATTTTTTTCTCCATGTAGCTGCTTATAGACTGTGAGCAAGTCACCCCTTAACCTTCTCCTTGTTAAGCTAAATAGCTGGAGCTCTTTGAGTCTGTCACTAGAAGGCAGGTTTTCTGATCATTTCACCATTCTCATGACTCTTCTCTGAACCCTCTCCAATTTATCAACATCCTTCTTGAGTGGGGAGCACCAGAAGTGGACATGGGATTCCAGCAGCAGTCGCACCAGGCCAAATCCAGAGGGAAAATAACCTCTTTGCTCTTCTTCAGGATTCCCCTGTTTATGCATCCCAGGATCACATTAGCTCTTTTGGCCACAGCATTGCACTGGATGCTCATATTCAGCTGATTATCCACACCCCCCAAATGTTTTCAGTCTCACTGCTTCCCAGGATAGAGAGCCCCCACCTATCAGCATGGTTTGCATTCTACATTCCAGAGACATGCACTAACATTTAGCTGTTTTAAAATGCACAATGTTTGCTTAAGCCCACTTTGCCAAATGATCTAAGTGACTCTGAATCATTGACTTGTCCTTTTCATTATTTACCACTCCCCTAATTTTTGTGTCATCTGCAAACACTACCAGTGATGAGTTTACGTTTTCTTCTAGCTCATTGATAAAGATGTTAAATAGCGTAGGGCTAAGAATGGGTCCCTGCGGAACCCCACTGGAACCAGACTCATTCAATGATGATTTGCCATTTAGAGTTACATTTTGAGACCTATCAGTTAGCCAGCTTTTAATCCATTTAATGTGGGCTGTGATAATTTGATATTGTTCTAGTTTTTTAATCAAAATGTCTTGCAGTACCAAATCAAACACTTCACAGAAGTCTAAGTATATTACATCTACACTATTACCTTTATCAATCAAACTTGTAATCTCATCAAAAAAGATATCAGGTTAGTTTGACAGGATCTATCTTCCATAAACCCATGTTGATTTACATTAATTGCATTGTCCTCCTTTTGTTCTTTATTAATCGAGTCTCATATCATTATCTTGCCCAGGATTGGTGTCAGGCTGACAGGCCTATAATTACCAAGTCCATCCTGTTTACTCCTTTTAAAAATTGGCACAACATTAGCTTTCTTCCACGCTTCTGGAATTTCTCCTATGCACCAAGATGTATTGAAAATCAGCATCAATACTCCAGCGAACTCGTCAGTCTTTTAAAACTCTTGGAGGCAAGTTCTCTGGACCTGCTGATTTAAAAATGGCTGACTTTAGTAGCTTCTGTTTAACATCCTCCAGAGATACTAATGGAATGGAATGTGTTATCATCACTCTTTGCTTTAGTTAATACAGACAGCTATAATTAGAAGCAGGTCCTCAAGGAATCCATTTTGAAGCAATTGGAGGAAAGGAAGGTGATCAGGAACAGCCAGCATGGATTCACCAAGGACAAGTCATGCCTTACCAACTTGATTGCCTTCTATGAAGAGGTGACTGGCTCTGTGGATGTGGGGAAAGCAGTGGACGTGATATACCTTGACTTTAACAAAGCTTTTGGTACAATCTCCCACAGTATTCTTGCCAACAAGTTACAGAAGTATGGGTTGGATGAATGGCTATAAGGTGGATAGAGAGATGGCTAGATCATCGGGCTCAACGGGTAGTGAACTGTCCAGCTGGCAGCCAGTAACAAGCGGAGTGCCCCGGGGTTGGTCCTGGGGCCAGTTTTGTTCAATGTCTTCATTAATGATCTGGAGGATGGGGTGGATTGCACCCTCAGCAAGTTTGCAGATGACGCTAAGCAGGGGGAGTGGTAGATACCCTGGAAGGCAGGGATAGGATACAGAGTAATCTAGATAAATTGGAGGATTGGGCCAAAAGAAATCTGATGAGGTTCAATAAGGACGTGTGCAGAGTCCTGCACTTAGGATGGGAGAATCCCATGCACTGCTACAGACTGGTGACCGACGGGCTAGGCAGCAGTTCTGCAGAAAAGGACCTGGGAGTTACAGTGGATAAGAAGCTGGAGACGAGTCAGCAGTGTGCCTTGGTTGCCAAGAAGGCTAACGGCGTATTGGGCTGCATTAGTAGGAGCATTGCCAGCAGATCGAGGGAAGTGATTATTCCCCTCTATTCGGCATTGGTGAGGCCGCATTTGGAGCACTGTGTCCAGTTTTGGGTCCCCCACTACAGAAAGGATGTAGACAAGTTGGAGAGAGTCCAGCAGAGGGCAACAAAAATGATTAGGGGGCTGGAGCACAGGACATGAGGAGAGGCTGGGGGAACTAGGCTTGTTTTGTCTGCAAAAGAGAAGAGTGAGGGGGGCTTTGATAGCAGCCTTCAGCTACCTGAAAGGGGGGTCCAGGGAGGATGGAGCTAGGCTGTTCTCAATGGTCGTAGATGACAGATCAAGGAGGAATGGTCTCAAGTTGCAGTGGGAGGTTTCCCCAGAGGGCGTCCCTGCATGGAGCTCCAGTGTGAACAGGGCCGCTGAGCCTGGCTAGCCCTAGTGAGTGTGTGCCAAAGGTCACTCCGGCACAGATAACCAGCCTATTCCCCCAGCAAACAGCTGCAACAGCGCAGCTCAGCTACGCACAGGAAACAGCTGGGAGAGGACGCATCTGGCAGGAAATGCGGAGCCGAACGTGCGAGAGTTTCCGAGTGACTGAGGAGAGCTTGGTCCTGCAGGGGGGATCCGGGCCGCACAGGGCTGGCCGGCACATCCAAGTGTGGGGCACGAGGGCCAAGGGAAATGGAAGAGGAGCAGGCTGGGCATCAGGGAACTGCCGAGGGGTTCCTGGAATGGTTCTTACAGCGCCACGTGTACCCCAAGGAAAGGGAACGCCAGCGAAGGAAGGAGGAGTGCCAGTTGGTGCAAGCGCTGGTCAGCAGGATCATGGCTTCTGTGCGTGAGTGGAACGTGGACTTGTTCACTGGGGAAGCCATCCTGGTGGGCAGCCAAGCCCAGTTTCTCCACGTCCAGGCAGAAACCGGCCGCAGCGACTACGACTTCCTGGCCCCCATCCATTACAGGACGAGCCTGATCCTGTTGGGTGCCCTGTACAGCCAGCCACGCACAGATCTGCATTTCCTGCCTTCCTGGTTGAGCTTGAAGCCCGGGGTGCCGGTGTATCACTGGGAGAACAAGCTGGTGGTGGATTATAACAAGGTGACGCTGAGAGACATCTTGGATGGGAAAACTCTAGACATCAGCCTCACCGAGGAAGACATAAAAGAAATAAATAGACGGCAGGTAGGTGTGATCGTAACAGAATGTTTCCCACAGCGTCAGACATACACTCATAACCCCAACCCACAGCCCTTGCTAGCCCAGCCCTGGGCTCCCCTCCCTGCTGTGCCGGTGCCCCTCACTCCCAACCCGCAGCTTCTTTTTTTTTGGATTAAAGCTTCTGGATCAATTTTATTTCACCCCTTTCCAGAGGGATCTTTGGAGGAGCGGGATCGATCCATTTCTTGTAGCTAGGAAGTTCCATGAGTTTGTCAAGAATGCTCTGGCTGAGGGTAAGTGTCTGTCTTTGTATTAATCCACGAGTGTTGCATTAACCAGAAGCCTTTAATGAAGATGAGAAATAAAGGTCGCAACCCTAGGACATGCTAATCCCTGGATATTCTCAGATCACAATCTCAGGGAATCCCTGCAGCGTCAACACACACATGTAACCCAGTGAGAGCAGCTGCCGGGCGAGCGGGTAATTCCCGGGGGCTATTGTCAGAACTAGCCTTGTGCAGGCTCAGTATTTCCTGGGTGTCAGAGATTTGAGTTTTGAAGGATGCATCGTTGTGGGAGGACTCAAGTTACTACTAGGCAACGTTAACACTGCGCTAATCAAGCTTTTGTAGGAGAATAGAGTCACAGATTTCGAGGCCAGTTGGCTTTGTCTGCATGTCTCTCCCCTCTGGGTCCGTGGGTCAGAAACAGGGTAGAAACCTGTTGTAAATGTCTTGTTTTGCCGAAGCCATGTGGTGGGCTCAGTTCCAATCCTGCCTTCCACTGCGGCCTGGGTCCCTTCTCCTTCTTTCCCTCTGGAGCGGGAACTTTAGCTCATCTCCGTTAGCAGCTCCAAGATGGCGAGAGCTTTTTTTTGGCCTCCCTTATTTCAAGGAAATATGTCTGGTCTATGGCAGTGAGGTTACTGGTTCCCTCATCGATCCATCTTGTCATTCCTGACGGGCGCTGCTGCTGGGCTTCCCGGTCCGGCCGGGCACTTTGCAGTTGTTGCTCTAACAGAAATTTCACTTTCACCTGCAAACCGTCTCCCAGCCCTTCCTGGGACACCCCCGACGCTGCTTTAATTTCTTTTCTGAAACCTCCAGCTCTGGCTTTAGTTCCTCTTGAGTTAGATGAGCCCCTCCATCAGTCTTGGTTCAACAGGAACACAGCTCACAATTTCTCTCCTTGGAAACCAGATCCCACCCCTAACACCAGGGTTAGCCCGACTGGCCCAAGCAGTTAACCAAAATCCGGTTGTTCCTGTTAGGAGGAGAAACTGATGATGGAGTCAAGTATTTTTTTTAATGCAATCTTGTTTGCTGACAAAGTTTATGCATAAAGGCCTGTGTCCCTGAGCGTGGTAGGAATAAAGCAGCAGAAAACAAGCTTCCCTGCTCACTACTTCAAACCTGTCTCTTCTGGGGTTACCCTATGCCTGGGTTTTCCCAGACAATGCCTCTTTTCGGAGCCTCCTGTCTCTGTCTGGGTGCATTTCTCAAATAACAGGAAATGTCCTGCATTTCTGCGGAGCAGATGCTGTAGCTCAGAAGCAGCTCTCATTGGTCTGCTTCCAGATCGGTCCCTCCCTTGCCTCTGCAGCTGATTGGTCCATACCCCCCCCCCCCCGCCTCTGCAGCTGCCAGATCCTGCCCACCCAGCCCCTCCCCCCCCACCAGCTCCCAGCCCTGGGGAGCCGGGCCCGTGGGGAGGCGCTGATGGGCGGCAGTCGTTGCATCCTGGGCTTGCACCAGCTGCCCTGCCACTGTGACGGGGAGCGACACTGCCCCCCGCCTCCAGTGGTACCCCCAACTACCCCTCGGCTCCTGCTCCCCCTCTCCCACAGCCTCCTCTTTTGGGGAACCTGACATTTGGTACCCCTAGCCTTGCCAGCCAGCCCTCTGTGCCCACAAAAGCTTTGTCTCAGAGCCACATCACTAGCCCCACTTCTATTCCGGTCTGCTGGGCTTTCTTCCTGCCACTGCTTCCCTGCTCTGCTTCTCACACCCACAGCCCCGTCGCCCAAACCAGGCCCACGTACGGCCAACTCCTGCCTAGCCTCAGATGTGCCTCTTCTGGCTGGAGACACCTGGGCCTGCAGACTGTTCCAGCCACCTGATGACAGCGGCTTTATCTTGGATGCAAAGCCCCAGGTTATAACAAGGCTTAACCCAACCTTCAACCGGGGCCTGGTCCACACAACAGAGCTAGGTCGCCATAAGCTGCCCGTGTCCGTGTCTGCACTGCCGCCTTCCTCCCGCCGCCGTCAGCGCCCTGCTACGCCCACATCATAACTCCACCTCCATGAGGGGCCCAGGGCTCACATCTGGGCAGACATGAACAAGAATCGACAAGAAAGGGGGGTGGGCTCCCTGCTGCCAGCCCTGCCGATGACTCACAGCTCGGGCCGCCAGGGTGATCCAAGAGCAAGTGTGAAAAATCGGGACAGTGAGTGGGGGGGTAACAGGCACCTAGCTAAGAAAAAGCCCCGAATATCAAGACTGTTCCTGTAAAATCAGGACATCTGGTCACTCTAGCTGTCAGCCTGGGGCGGGTGGGGGGCTCCAGCTGTCGGCTGTCCGCGCCCCACAATGCTCCACTTCAATCAGCCCAAGCGCCTCTGGGGAGGATACACGCCACCCGCAGAGGGAGGGTGGCGTGGACACCAGCTGCTGATGGAAATACTGTGGTGGCTGTAGGGCACCTCAAGTAAGTCAACCTCATTGTGTAGCGTAGAAAAGCCCTAAGGCCCTTCATTTTGGACTGATTTTTACAAAAAAAAAAAAAAAAAAAAATCCTCCTGGGTTTACAAAAGCGATTATTCAGCTTTTACCCCTCTTCACCCAAATTGTGGCCCACCCAAGTACATGAAAATACCGATTACGTTAAGGAAATCCCACCCGCTGCGTCAGGTAGGCGTGTTTATCTCAACAATGAATTCATCTCAGTGTAAAAGCAGGGCTGGCTGTTACAGTAAGGTAATGGCACGGAAGGAACACACACACATGCGGGCAGATGTGTATGTCAGAGGTTGAATTCTAAAAAAAAAAGAAGAAGCACCAGAACCCCCAGACCTGGTTGTCTGCCCCTGAAACAGAGATGGTGGTTCAAACCCAGCTCCCCGCTCTAGAAGACGAGATGGCATCTGAGCTAGCTTCCCTCTCTCCTTCTGGAACAGGGACCCTGCTATGGGCAGCTTTTAGGACTTGCTTCTCTTGACCTGCTGCTCACAAACAGGGAAGATTTGGTAGGGGAAGTAGAAGTGGGTGGCAACCTAGGCAACAGTGACCATGAGATGGTCGAGTTCAGGATCCTGACAAAAGGAAGAAAGGAGAACAGCAGGATACGGACCATGGACTTCAGAAAAGCGGACTTTGACTCCCTCAGGGAACTGATGGGCAGGATTCCCTGGGAGGCTAATATGAGGGGGAAAGGAATCCAAGAGAGCTGGCTGTATTTTAAAAAGACCTTATTGAGGGCACAGGAGCAAACCATCCCGATGTGCAGAAAGAATAGCAAATATGGTAGGTATCCAGCTTGGCTTAACAAAGAAGTCTTTGGTGAACTTAAACACAAAAAAGAAGCTTACAAGAAGTGGAAGCTTGGTCAGATGACTAGGGAGGATTATAAAAATACTGCTTGAACATGCAGGAATGAAATCAGGAAGGCCAAAGCACAATTGGAGTTGCAGCCAGCAAGGGACGTGAAGGGGAACAAGAAGGGTTTCTACAGGAGGGTTTCAACAACAGGAAGATTAGTGAAAGTGTGGGCCCCTTAGAGAATGAGGGAGGTGACCTAGTGACGGAGGATGTGGAGAAAGCTGAGGTACTCAATGCCTTTTTTGCCTCTGTCTTCACAGACAAGATCAGCTCCCAGACTACTGTACTGGGTGGCACAGAATGGGAAGGAGGCGAACATCCCGCAGTGCTGAAGGAACAGGTCCAAGACTATTTAGAAGGATTGGACATACACAAGTCCATGGGGCCAGATACAATGCACCCGAGGGTGCTGAGGGAATTGGCTGAAGTGATTTCAGAGCCATTGGCTATTATCTTTGAAAGCTCATGGCAACAGGGGGAGGTCCCTGAGGACTGGAAAAAAGCAAATATAGTGCCCATCTTCAAAAAAGGGAGGAAAGAGGATCCAGGGAACTACAGACTGGTCAGCCTCACTTCATTCCCTGGAAAAATCATGGAGCAGGTCCTTAAGAAATCCATTTTAAGGCACTTGGAAGAGAGGAAGGTGATCAGGAACAGTCAACACGGATTCACCAAGGGAAAGTCATGCCTGACCAACCTGATTGCTTTCTATGATGAGATGACTGGCTCTGTGGATGTAGGGAAGACGGTGGATGTGATATACCTTGACTTTAGCAATGCTTTTTATACTGTCTCTCACAGTATTCTTATCAGGAAGTTAAAGAAGTATGGGTTGCATGAATGGACTATAAAATGGATAGAGAACTGGCTAGAGCATAGGGCTCAATGAGTAGGGATCAATGGCTCCATGTCTAGCTGGCAACCGGTCAGAAGCGGAGTTCCCCAGGGGTCGATCCTGGGGCTGGTTTTGTTCAACATCTTCATTAATGATCTGGAGGATGGGGTAGATTGCACCCTCAGCAAGTTTGCGGATGACACTAAGCTGGGGGGGGGGGGGTGGTAGATACCATGGAAGGTAGGGATAGGATACAGAAGGACCTAAACAAACTGGAAAATTGGGCCAAAAGAAATCTAATGAGGTTCAACAAAGATAGGTGCAGAGTCCTCCACTTAGGAAGGAAGAATCCCATGCACAGCTACCGACTGGGGACCGATGAGCTAGGCAGCAGTTCTGCAGAAAAGGACCTGCGGGTAACAGTGGATAAAAAGCTGGATATGAGTCAGCAGTGTGCCCTGGTTGTCAAGCAGGCTAATAGCATATTGCGCTGCATTAGTAGGAGCATTGCCAGCAGATCGAGGGAAGTGATTATTCCCCTCTATTCGGCATTGGTAAGGCCACATTTAGAGTATTGTGTCCAGTTTTGAGCCCCCCACTACAAAAAAAGGTTGTAGACAAGTTGGAGAGAGTCCAGCAGAGGGCAACAAAAATGATTAGGGGGCTGGAGCACAGGACTTATGAGGAGAGGCTAAGGGAACTGGGCTTGTTTAGTCTGCAAAAGAGAAGAATGAGGTGGGATTTGATAGCAGCCTTTAATTACCTGAAAGGGGGTTCCAGGGAGGATGGGGCTAGGCTGTTCTCGGTGGTGGCAGATGACAGAACAAGGAGCAACGGTCTCAAGTTGCAGTTGGGAAGGTCTAGGTTGGACATTAGGAAAAAGTTTTTCACTAGGAGGGTGGTGAAGCACTGGAATGGGTTACCTAGGGAGGTGGTGGAATCTCCATCTTTAGAGGTTTTTAAGCTGAGGCTTGACAAAGCCCTGGCTGGGATGATATAGCTGAAGTTAGTCCTGCTTTGAGCAGGGGATTGGACTAGATACTTCCTGAGGTCCCTTCCAACTCTAATATTCGATGATTCTATGAATATTATTGTATTATAAAACTATATCGTGGAGTAGCAAATGAAAGCTGGCAGCACACCAGTCATTAATATCATTGCATGGTGGATGGATGGATGGATGGTGTGCAAAGAGTATGTATGTTTGCTGGAAATATGTTCCCAAAATATGTTTTGGGGGCAGTTGATCTACAGGTTTGTCTTAGACAAAGGAATTTGGTTTGCTAGTGTCTCCCTTGTAAATTGAGCAAGGGGATGCCAAAAACAATGAATGGTCATTTGCATCTGAGCCTGCAGGAAAAGCAAATCGACGGGATGGCGTCAGCTTCCTAGAGCACACGTAGCAGGGAAGACAAACTTTGGGTTTCCTTTTCAGAGTACATTTCAAAGGTTTACTGGACTATACAAATAATTTTGCAGTGTTGTTGGTCCCAGGATATCAGAGGGATAAGGTGGGTGAGGTCATAGCTTTTACAGGCTCAACTTCTGTTGATAAAAGAGACAAGTTTTCAAGCTGCACAGAGCTCTTCAGTGCTGGGGTAGGGATTCAGAGTCTCACAGCTAAATACAGGGTGAAACAGATTGTTATAAGAAGTTAACACGTGTTGCAAGAGACCATTGAAGATGGGGTGGGCAATTAACACCTCTGCTGTCATAGGACAAAGGAGGGCTGGTGGGTTACAGATTGTTGTAATAAACCACAAATCCTGTGGCCCTACCTAATCTGTGATTTTAGTGAATTTAATCTCCCAGAGTGAAAGTGCTGTTGTTACCAGACTTGCCCGTCACCTTGGGGTACGCTCATTTATTAGGGTTACCTTCCTGGAAGGGGGGTGTACGATTCTATAAATGTACTGCTTGTGATACTTGTGTGTTCATATGGCTACAAGTCCCCTCCCAATGGAGCTATCCCGCAGGACCTAGGTTTTCAGGGCTGGGTTCCTCCAGCCTCAGATTCAAATAAACTCCCCCCAGATACACACACACATTCCAGATTAACTGAGTGTGTCTGAGTGGTCCGGGCTATCAGCACTCTCAGCTGACCCCTTATATGTCCCTAAACTCAGCAGGCTGGGTGACACAGCACTTTCAGCTGCCACCCTTATATGCCCCTGGACTCCGCAGGCTAGGCAGAGCAGCACTTCTTAGCTGCCCCTCACCACTCTACACTTGTTCTAGCAGTAACCCCCTTGATGAGCAAATCCCTTAGGATTTTTGGGCACTCCAGGGATCTTTTAGCTTAGGTAAAAGAAGCGTTGCTGCAGAGCAAGATAGGGAAACCAAGAACACAAAGGAGTAAATGAAGTTTGGAGAGAGACTAGCAACCAGCGTGATTATAAGAGTTATTTTATTGCCAGGTATATAAAACTTATGATACTAATAGTAATACGATACAAGGAGAGAAAAACAATCAAACGCTTACAATACTACACAATTGCAGTTGGGGTATTGGAGAAGCTAGCCCAGGTTTGATTACAAAAGTAGAAAGTTATACCTGGACTAAGAGAGAGAGAGAGAGAGAGAGGGTGTTGGGGGAAGAAGGGGAGGGATGTCACCACTCCGTGCAGCTCAAAGGTTCCCAGCAGACAGGCTGTTCAGCTTAGGGTCTGGAGCACTTGAGACAGGCAGAGCCCCCAACACGATCAGTCAGGAAAAGGGGAAGTTCTAGTGGAGCTGATGCAACATTTGGATCCAGGCATCAGAACAGGGGTTTGAATTTGGGTAGGGGTTTTTATAGGGAAGAAACAATGGTTCAAGGGAGAACACTAGGTTTGTTTATGGGTAAACAATGTCTCAAGGAAGTATCCCAGAGTGCTTTTCTTTATGCTGGACAATAGGAGCTGATCACTCCTGGCTATGGGCAATGTTCCTTGAGGGAGCTCACAATGCAACCAGGCAGATTCAGCGTTTTGCATATCAATAACTGGAATGGTCTGATAACTGTGGAGCTGGGTGTGTGCAGGTGTGGGTTCATTTACATCAGGAGCAGAGATTTCCCATCATGCAGTGCGTCCCTGCTTTGCCAATCCCAGAGTTCAGTGCGGTTCCTGCTTTGGAGCTTGGTTCTCCATTCGCTAGGCTAATTCTTGTTCCATCTTCAATGTAGATGAGGCTTCTGTTCTCCATTCGATGTGCTAATCGAGATGCCTCCTTTTTACATCTTTGATGTAGATAAGGCTAGGGGAGTTGCCTTAATCCTATCACCCTTGTTTGGAGGAGTTTAGGTGTGTCTCACTGCCTTTTCATTGCTTTTGGTTTCTGGTTCAAGCAGAGGCTGGGGGGGGGGATTCAGGTGAGCCAGAGAGAGCTGGGGTTTTGCACCCTGGTTCCCCTAAACACAGAGCTGCCAGGTAACACTGTGCAGGTTTCCTGTGGGGATGAAGACAGAGAGAGCAGATCTGGAGTGGTCATTTTGGGAACAGTCACCGCTGAGTGATGTGGTGTTTTTGTCTTTTATTATTTTTCTGCGTGAGTTCTCCAAGAACATAGTGATTGTCTGGTTTCATCTGCATATTGCTACGGGGCATTCAGTGCATGGGATGAGGCACACCACATGTTGCAATTGGCATGTGTAGGACCCAGGGAGCTTGAAAGGTGCATTGTGGGGGGTGTTGATCATTGTAGCAGTGAAGAGATGCCTGCAGATTTTGCATCTGTTGGTCCAGTAGGGTCTGGTGCTGCTTTGAGTTGGTGCGTCCTAGGCAAGCTCCTGATGATGTGATTGGGGGCTGTTTGAAGGCCAGAAGAAGGGATTCAGGAAAGATTTTTTCCAGGATGGGTCCCCATCGCGTATGGGTTGTAATTATTTGATGATATCCTGAATGGGTTCCAATGGTGAGGTGGTAGGGGATGATTATGTATGGTTGGTGGGAGTCTTTCCCCCCTGTATTGAAGCAGGATTTCTCTGGGAATTTGGGGGGCCCATGCCATGATTTGATCTACATCTCTGGTGTCATGTCCTTGTTTGACGAAGGCGGTTCTGCGTGTGTTATGGGGTGTATCCTGGGCTTTCTCTTCAGAGCTTATTTTGTGGTATCTGAGTGCCTGGCTGTAGATAACAGCTGTCTTGGTGTGTTCGGGGCAGTTGCTGGATCTGTGAAGGCAGGCCTGGGGATCTGCAGGTTTCATGTCTGTGGTCGGCTGTAGGGTTCCCTTGTCGAAGCTGATCATCACGTCCAGGAAGGTGATGCTGGGGCGAGTGCGTCCCAGAGAGAGTTTAATGGACGGGTGGAGAGTTGCTGTAGTTCTGGTAGAAATCTCTGAGGGGGTTTAAGCCATCTGACCAGACGATGAAATTACCCTCGATGTATCTCCGGTATATCTTTGGTTTCATGGGGCACTTGTCCAGCAATTCTTCCTCAAACTGGCCCATGGAGAGATTGCCATATTGGGGAGCCATCCTAGCACCCACAGACGCTCCTGTGGTTTGAATAAAGCCTTCATGGTTGAATGTCAAGTTGTCATGGGGAGGGTGAAATGGATGGGGCTGGCAACGCGTTCGGGGCAGACGTCTGAGCATTGTCCATGGTCTTGTAGATATTTGAGGCAGGCAGTGATGCCATCACAGCGAGAGATGTCGGTGTATAGGGAGGTGACATCCGTGGTGGCAAGGATGATGATGCAGCGTTTCTGGGCAAAGTTTGCTGTGTCCTGGAGGAAATCGGTGTGAACTCTGTCTCTTTGGCACCAGCAAACCTACTCATTTCTGTGAGCGTCCAGTGAGAGGGAGACATCTCTGGGGAAGCCAGGGTGGGGTTCATTGATGGTTATCAGCACGGCAAGGTTTGGATTGTCAGCATCTCCAGGTGCAGTGGACAACTGGGTTAGCGGGGTGTTGGCATACCATCCGGTCTCCAGCCAAGCTCTCTCTTGCTAAGGCAGAGAGTTAACACGCTAGCTCATGGTGCTGAGCGCCCTCAGCAGAGCATCACACTGGGGTGCCTCGGATCTTCTTTACTGGGCTAAAGTCCATCCCTAGACGTGAAGTAGTGGAGCTGCTGAGTGTAGGTATTTCCAGCGAGTGCTGATTTTAGCACTTCAGACAACCTGTAGCCGGAATAGTGAGCCAGCCAACACTTCATTGAGATAGACACTGATACAGTATATATAATATAGACATTAATAAACACGTCTGACTTCTACCCACCCTGCAGGAATCTCGTCCTTTTCTTCCAATTTCACCTTTGTGATCAGTCTTCTGTGCAAGAATCAGAGTGTGATAGATTTTTAACTAGCCCTTTCCTTGCCCCATCTCTGTTTTTAGAGAGAAGAAAACCTGCTACCAAAATCAGTAAGTACAAAAGAGATACAACAAGGCACTCTGTGAGTGGAGAAATTACAAGCGCCACCCCTGAGGGAAATGCAGAAGGGAAAACTGTTAAATTGTGTAAGGTGAAAAGGGGGCTGCAGGTTGGGATTCAGGGACATCGGCAGAGCTGTGGGGGGAGCCCAGGGCTGGGCTAGCAGGGAGTTGCAGGTTGGGATTGGGAGGCACCAGCAGAGCTGTTTTCTGAGAATTTTTAGTCGATTCCTTCATAATCTCTCTAGCACAACGGAGTTCCCAGGGGTTTGGGCGTCAGGATTCCTGGTTTCTATTCTCAGTTCTTCCATTAACTCACCATGTGCCCATGGAGATGAAGCTAGTCACACAATGACACAGAGACTCAAAGGAAGACTCAGAAATAGAACCCAGGCGTCCTGACTCGTCCCCCCCCCCCCCGCCCCACTCTAACCACTAGACCCCATTTCCCTCCCCAAGCCGGGGAGAGAACCCAGGCGTCCTGGCTCCCAGGCATCCCCGGCTCTAACCACTAGCCCCCACTCCCCTCTCAGAGCTGGGGAGAGAACCCAGGAGTCCTGGCTCCCAGTTGCCCCTGCTCTAACCACTGGACCCCACTCCTCTTCCAGAGGGTGGGATAGAACCCAGGAGTCCTAGGATCTTGATCCTCATTCCCTTGACCTTTGCCCTTCCATCGGGTCAGATCTGCAAAGTTTTCATCTATGTCACCTGTTTGCTTTTGACACCCATGCCTCTGTCTTGCCCTGTCCAAGGAAACATTAGACTGAGAGACTTTGCACAATGCCCAGCCGTGCAGCTCAGCCTGGAGGTGGATGGCCACGTGGTGTCTATAGACCTGGTGCCCACCATCCGGGATAAAGTGGACATGTCCATGGACTGGCCGCGGGAGGATCTGAGGTGGCTCTGCGACTGGTGGGACCAGGAGCAGGGCACTGAGCGGAGAAAACCCACCTGGAATATCATGGAGACGTACAAAACGAGGACCGATCTGGTGGCCAAGAATCTGTATTGGAGGTAAAAATGCAACTCTCCTTTGTTTTAGCAGAAGGCAACACAAATGCACACAGAGGAGAGCTCATCGCCTCCAGCAGGGGGCGCATGGACACACACACACACACACACACACACACACACAGACACACACCTGATGTCCCCGGTGCAGGGCTGGGATGGGGTGTCTGTGTACCCCGTACTCCCATTCAGCCCTGCCCCATTTCCCCCCACCCCAGGCTCACCTTCTCCCTGGCAGAGATGCGACTCCTCCGGGACCTTGAGCAGGCTGGAGGGCACAGATGGGAAGCGCTGCGGGTGCTGAAACAAGTCAACATGGAGAAGTGGGTGCCGTGCTATGGCAAAGTCCTGACCTCCTACCACCTGAAGGTGACACAGACGGGGGAAGGGGGATCCAGGGTGAGGGGGTTGGGGCATGGGTGATATGAGCGTCCACAGGTCTAGGGGAGAAAGATGTAGAGGGTTAGAGCAGGAGGGGTTGGGAGCCAGGACTCCTGGGTTTTCTCCCCAGCTCCAAGAGGGCAGTGGGGGCTAGTTGTTGGAACCAAGTATTTCTTCCTCCAGTTTGTTTCGCTCTGGGTTCTCCATCTCAGGTGACCTTGCGCCCCAGAGGCATTTGTTGGGAGACTTTTGGTAGCCATGCCCCGTCCGCCCAGGCCCACACTCCTGACAGCCGCGTGCCCCCTTCCAAGGATATATGGAGGTGTGCGGGCAAACCACCCTCAGCCCCTTCTCTACCACCCGACGACCTAAGACGCGCATTTAGCAAGCCCGTTTCACTGTTCCTGAGCTAATGTTTCAGTTACAATTATAGTGTGGTGCTGTATAGCCCACCTCACTGATTTCTTTACACTTGGGGGGGGGGGTCTGTTTAATGCTCCCCTTCCCCCCGGCCCACCCTTTCCCTTCCAGTCTGAGAGACTTTTGCCTTGCGGGGGTGTCATTGACTTGGTTTGCTGGGTCTTTGGGCTCCTCTGCCTATTTCCTCTCGGTTCCCAGACACAGCTCGCTGGAAAGCAACAGTCCAGGCCCAGACACCCCTTGGACATTGACCTGTGTGTGAAAACAGTTCACAGGATCAGAACTGTGCGGCACCGTTAACACTGCCAGGAATTCTTTTGTGAGATTTCTTTGAGGGGGTTGACAAACAAGTAGACAAGGGTGATCCAGTGGATCTAGCGTACTTGGACTTTCAGAAAGCCTGTGACAAGGTCCCTCACCAAAGGCTCTTAAACAAAGTAAGCTGTGATGGGATAAGAGGGAAGGCCCTCTCCTGGATCAGCAACTGGCTGAAAGATAGGGGTGGAATAAATGGTCAGATTTCACAACAGAGAGAGGAAACAACAGGGTCACCCAAGGATCTATGCTGGGGACCTGTGCTGCTCGACGGTAAATAGTACTGTGAACAGGAAAGAGGCAAAATTATTCAAGGTAATGAAGTCCAAAGCTGACTGCAAATTGCTGCAGGAGGATGTCACAAAACTGGGTGACTTACGCACATTGATGAGTGCAAAGAACACGCTGGAAAAAATAATCGCAACTATAAATGTAGCCTAATGGGTTCTCGACTAGCTGTTACCACTCGATTCAGAGCTTTTGGAGTCACCATGGCTAATCCTTTGGAAAAGTCTGCTCAGTGCGCCAAAAGGCTAGCAGCGTGTTAGAAACGTAGGAAAGGGATAGACAATAAACCAGAAAATATCATAATGCCACCATGTAGACCCAGGGTGCACACATACCTTGAGTACTGTGTCCTGTTCTGGTTACCCCCTCTCAAAAAGGATATAGTGGAACTGGAAAAGGTTCAGTGAAGGGCAACAAAGATGGTCGCGGGTATGGAACGGCTTCCATCTGAGGGCAGACTAAAAAGATTAGGGCTTTTCAGCTTAGAAAGGAGTCGAGTGAGGGGGGATGGGATAGAGGGCTATAAAACCATGAATGATGTGGGAAAGGTGTTGAGTTGGAGAAGTGTTATTTACCCTTTCGGACAGTACAAAAACCAGGGGTCACACAATTAAATGACTAGGCAAAGATTAGGGCTTTTCAGCTTAGAAAGTATAACTGGGTTCGAGATGAGTCCCTGGAGGGGGATTGGGATAGCCAAGATGGTCAGGGCTATAAAACCATGAATGTTATGTACTCTGCTCAATGGACCATCGGTCTGATCCGGCACTTCTGTTATGTACTCTGTTCCTGTGCTCGTCGGCGGGGTAACCTTTCCTGCAAACTAGAGACCCTACCGCCGTGGGGGATTTGACTTGGGCCTCAAAACGGTTTGTACAAAACCTCCCTTGGAGCCACTAGCTGAGCATTCTCTGCTGCCTTTATCTATGCCAGCAGCTTGCTGAGTGGCCATCATGTCTGCCCACAGGACTGGGGAGCGGGGAGCATTCATGACCGATCCTCCCTGTGTGGTTTTCTTCCAGGATAAGAGACCGTTACACCCACCTCCCAAGGTCATTCCCACAATGTCCTGCGATTTCCACAGTAATCAGGTTATCCACCTTCTTGTGTTTTTTCCAAAACCTCCCCATGCCAGAGAGGAAGTTGCCCTCCCTACCTTGGATGGTAGACGGGCGTTAGTCTGTTATTTGGACAGAACTAAACCCTTTAAAAAGTCCCCTGGCCTGTTTATTTCAGCGGCAGACAGGTTCAAAGGACCCTCCGTTTACACCCAATGTGGGTCTCCAGTTGCAGGCCAGTTGGTTCCCCAGCTGCTACTGTTTAGCTCCCTTAAAACCGCCTCTACGGCACCGTTAATGTTATTTTCCACTTGCGGAAACATGTAAAGCAGCAACCGGGGCACCAGCACTCACTTTTTCCAACCCCCACTAGAGGCGTGGAGACGTGTCTCTAGACCAGAGCCTGCTGTTGGCATGCCCGTCCACCTTCCTTCCCTGCTGGAGCCGGTTGAGACGCGCCCTCTTCCTTCAAAGGGACGCTGCTCGGGAGTCACCCGAAGGAGGAGCGGTGACTCAGCCGTGTGGCCCAATGGGTGCGCCACGACGCACCCTCCTTCCTCTCTGCTTTGGAGTTTCATCTCGTGGGACTTCACGGGAGAGAAGGAATGGAAGGCGATTTGTCCACGCACCTTGAGAGATCTCGGTACAGGACACAGGGATGTCTGGAGCTCATGCCCGGGCAGAGCAGGCACTGCCATCAAAAACCACCGATTGAGGGTGCCTGGGGGAATGCCACACCCACAGGGACACATCTGGAAGAACTTCAGCTACTGCGGCCCCAGGTGAGTGACCGCTCCTTCTCTTGCAGATGGTCCTGTTTTGGGCGTCTGACCTCAACCCGGAGACAAAGAGTTGGGCCACGGCGCTGGACGCTCTGGGGACGCTGCTGAAGGTGCTGGAGTTCAGCCTGGAAAAGAGACACCTGCCCAGCTACTTCCTGCCATCGGTGAATTTCTTCGCCTCGAAACAGAGGCAGGAAGTGACGTCCCTGAAGAACCTGGTGCTGGAGGCACTCTGGCTGGAGGTGCGGCTGATGAGATGCAGCCCTGAGCAGTACCTCCAGCTGAGCTATGACCTGACCGTGCCCCAAAGCCAGGGGCCCTTCAGCCAGCGGGGGCGGGAGCTCAAGGAGTTTAGACGGCAGCATCAGAAAGATTTTGAAGAGTTCAAAACCCACAAGGGAGAAAAACAGTCAAGACAGGGAGCTATGAGCATCTCTGATGCCCAGCAAAGACACTTGGGCTCGTGTCTGCAGCTAAATATTCTCACCTAACCACATTTGGCTTTGGGTTTATCCGGGTGGAGCAGAAATTCTGCTTCAAACCACCAGATTTGATTTTAAAATGATGTTTTTGAACAACAAGCAATGCCAGTTTCTGTGTATTGGGCCTTGTGAGTTTTGCAGTGGCGGGTGTCATGTGGGTGGGCTCTGGATTGACCTCGGGGCAGCTGGGGACAGAATCCAGCCCTTTGTGAGTAGAAACCAAGCCTCTTTTCTCCTTTCGCCTTCTAACGCCTTTTACAAGTGGCTCATTCCAGCACTTCAGTTTCTTTTCAGAAGGCACATTGCATTCACTCACTCAGCATGCGTGGGCTCCGGTTACGCTATCTCACAGAAATGTTACAGCTCTTCAGTCTTCGCTGGCTAATTGGTGTGGTCGGCTGGTGTGAATCAGTGCGGGCTCTACGGCTTCAGTGCGTTTCAACTCACGCTCATGCTCCTCTGGTCTCGAACACGCTAGAGAGAACCCGCTGCCCACGTGCCTTTCCAAAGCTGAGTGTTCTCGCAAGGGAGTCACTCCGGACTAATTTACATGGATGGAGATAAACCACCCACTGGAGGGGGTGAGTCCACCGTGCATTTGCATGCACCAGTTTATGCTGTGGTGGCCTAAGCCCATTCCATGCAAGGTCGGAGGTGTCGGATGCACAGGGCACCATGATCCCATGACAAGATGGGCAGGATGGGGGGTGGATGGACAGACAAGTGGAGGGGGTGAGGAGGGAGGGGGGTGGGGATGGGAGCAGGACAGGGTTGTGTGGGGATGAGGAGGGTGGGAACGGAGGGGTGTTGGTGGGGGGAAAGATGGGTAGTTCAGCAGGCACTGAAATTGCACACAACAGCTGGCACAACTGTGCCTGGTCAACCCCCCCTTTCCCGCCTGCATGTCCACTGGCTTTTATTATAAAGCTCTGGGTTGGATGATTTCACTCCATGCTTCTCCCTCCCCCAAGTGCCCCTCCCCCCCGACCTATGCCATGGCACCCCCAGCCTCCCTCTTCCCTGTTAATACCTAGCAACACCCCCGCCCCAGCACAGAGTCACCCAGCAAATGGGGCAACGGAGGGACCCCCCCTACGCATTATCCCCACCCTGTTCCCCTGGGCAGGCAGCACCCCTTGGTGGTAGGGGTGCAATAGTGCCAACTGAGGGTGCCCATACAGCAGAAGTGAGATATGGCACAGAGACATCCCTGTGCACCCAGACACCCCTGGTGTTAGTAGTGGGAAACTGCGCAGAGAGACTCTTCCCCTCACCCCACCTTCACCGCATATGGTCACAGAAGGTGTCTGGTGGGAGCGGTGGGATGCCATGGGGAGTAAAGTGAATTGGCATGGTGAGGCGGGGGTCACCACAGACCAGAGCTAGGATCTAAGGCCCCAGGCCAGCAATCCAACGGGGAGGGCGGCCTATGCAGTGCATCTAGACCCGTCCTGCATACCCTCTCTCAGCAGCTTTGCCCACTGTGACGCACCAGTAGTTGGGTGCCCTTGAAAAAGTAGGTGCTTTCTGTGGGCGGGTGGGGCAGAGAGCACTGAAAACAAGGCTGCTGGCTGTAGGGTGACTTTAGATGTATATTGTCCCAGTATCATTTTGGGCCAGAAAGGGGAGCTTGACACCAGGTGCCATGCAGCATTAACCTGGGGAACTACCTGCCACTGGAAATGCAACTGGAGAAGACGAGGTTACTTATGTGTCAAGTCACCAGCCTTCTTTGTATAGCTTCTCCTTGTGGGTGCTGCATTTCAGGTGACTCCCACGCGGTGCCGATGAGTCTGTGGATAGCAATACGGGGTCACTGCCTTCTGTCTGCAAAAGAGACAGCCAGCCTAGGAAAGGCTCAGAAGAGCCTACGTCCTGAGCAAGCAGACCACGTGGGCATGACCACTATCTTTCCTAGCGCTGTGATGTTTAGGGCAGAAGACTGGCAACTGAATGTCCTGGTCGATGCAGAAGCTTGAGGAGAATTTGGCCAGGAAATGAAAATGGGGGTGGAGTTACTTTGTTTCAGTCAAATCCGTGTTCAGTGGAGTCTGCGAACGAGCACCCAACTCCCCTACTCTTTTAGCTGAAGTGATGGCTATGAGAAAGGAGCATCTCTGGCACGTGGGATGAGGCTGGTCAAGCCTTAAAGGAGCCTAGACACTGCAGGATGCACAAATCAAAGCCCCATTGGATGGGTGAGTGAAAGGCTGTACCAGCCGCATAGTGGCCTTTGGTGGAGCTTGGGGACAAAGACGAGGGTGTTAAGCTCAGCAGCCCATCCCGTGTGCGAGTGAGCTGTGAGTGGGAGGGAGACAGCGTCCATGCTTGGCACACACTATGGGGATCATTTCTTTCTCACGGAAGGTTTCCTTTTCTTCAACAGTACGTCCCACACTTCAAAAGAGTAGTTCGTTTCTACGCCCGAGAGCCAGACCTGGAGATGGCACGTGGGGAGATGGGGGTAAGGCCCCAGTTCTTCGGTCCGCCATCAGGGGTAAGCGACAACGTGGCCAAAGTTCCAGGCGAATCAGGGCTGGCAACCACATCTGCCTCGGCCAAGCTGGCGTGGTCAGGATGATCTTGGCATTCTCTTGCACAGGACTTTGACATGCCACAGCAGAGGGAGACAGGGGCACGGCGAGGTCGCTCTGTTGTCCGTCATGATCCTGACTGACCAGCCCTCGATTGCAGGCAGGAAGTGTCGGCACGTGTCCCAACCCCCTCGGCGTTTCAGCTGATTGAGGTGACGAGTAGATTCCGAAGGCAGCCGCCTGCCCTGTTCCTGGAGCTGATCTCCCCGGCCCAACGAGGAAGCCTCCTTGGTTGTGGTCCTGGTGGTGGGGTGGATGCACAGATGGGATCCCACACAAAACTTGTGAAGATCCTATCACCCACTGTGAGTTGAGAGCTCGCGAAGACGCTCAGGTCGGTGGAGAGGCAGAAAGGACCCACGCCGTCCTGATAGTGCTCGCCACCAACAGCAAACCGCAAGATGTGTTTGTGAGCTGGATGCGTTGCTGTGGGAAAGTGCTGTCATGGTTCCCACAGGCTGGGTGCAGACATGCCTTCTGCAGGTGATGCTTCCGTGATGAGCTGGTCAGAAGCCTCCCCCTCCCCCGCCCCCCCCCACACACACCTACGGGGTTGTGAACCCACCCAAGAGGTTGAGCTGAGCAGGCAGTGGGGTTTTGCTGACGGGGTGTGTGTGAAGACACATAAACAGACAACACAAAGAGACTGAGGCAGAGGCTAAAACAAGCAAGCCAAGCAGCAGCCACTGAGCTGGAAAAAGCTCTGGTGAGAACTTTCAGCAAAAGAGGTTTGGGGCTGTAAGCTAAGAACTTCTCCCTTGGTTCACAGTTCCTCCATGTTCGGAGAAGCAGGACTTTGTACGTTCCTTGTAAATGAGCAAGACGGCCGCCAGGAGGGCACCAGACTCCATCAGTTTCTACAGTAGAACCTCAAAGAGATGAACACCTCTCTTGAATGGAGGCTGTTCGTAACTCTGAAATGTTCATAACGCTGAACAAAACATTACGGTGCAGTTCCCCGCGGTCAGCGTCTCCCAGCTGAGGTGTGGAGAGATCGCTGCAAAGGTGGCACCTGGCAGCACTTCTTGCCTTTGGGCTGAACTGCGGGGTCTTGCCCCCATCCTTGGCCCTACAAGTCCCAGCCCTCAGCCGCCTCTCCCCAGGGCTTGCTCTGCTCTGTGCACCACTTGCCACGCTCCAGAGGCAGCACACGACAGAGGGTTGGTGCCAGCCGGCTGCCAGCGCCCCTCCCTCCCCTGCCCCTTGCACTCCTAGAGGTGCTGGCAGAATCCAGGAGCGCAGCCATGGGCAAAGTCCTTTAAAACTCCCCAATTGCTCTACTTCTGGTTCCACATGGCATTTGCTTTACCAGTCAGTTTGTAACTCCGGCGTTCGTATTTTTGAGGTTTTACTGCAGTCCGTGTGCAGAGTTCGTTCAAAATCTCCCATGGGAATTAGCGGGTGATCCAAGGCTGGTGCTGGGATCCCAGTCTGCCAATCCAAACGTTCCCTGACAAGCTTGGACAGAGTTGAGATAAAAAGGATCAGAGCCAAGGCTTCTTTTATAGTCTTTTAGCAGGCGATGACAGTCCGTCGGCAGCAGACGTCACAGCAGGTCATCCTTGAGAGCATAATAGATAATGACTTGCGACTTTCAAGCAACATCTCCTATTTTTTATGCACACAGGTAATGAGCTACACTAGCATAAGGCAACCGGCAATTTACAACCATTCACAGGTGTTTACTATTTAAACTTCAAAGAGAAATAAAAACAACAGCATTGTTACATTCAAGTTCCATCTAAATGTTAATATCTTCCTGGGATTTTTGACTAACCGAATATAGTGACAGACATGGACTATTTGGTTACATCGATAATCACTAGAAAGATTATAGGTAAAGACATAAATCTACTTCCAAACTCTTAACAATGCAAGATTGAACCTCAAAGTCTTCGCTATTCACTGTCTGCAAATTGCTGCTGCTGAGGCTACTGAGTTCCAGCTAACGGCTCGTGCTTGTACGATGATTTTATTTTCCTTTGCTCAATAAAGCTAAATATTTGCCACAATTTCCCAGAATCCTGAGTTACGACTCAGTTTCTCCACCCGGTTCCCTGGGAATCCACGGCCTGCTGAGACCCTGCCGCAGTTTAACACTTGTGCGGCTGCAGGCGTGGGTACAGAGCTGTAAACTGAGGCCTTCAACTCAAGACCCCTCTGTAACGGGGTCCCTGGGATGCAAGCTGGTCTATGGCCCCCACCTGGGCTGGCCTCACCCTGTGACACTGATGTCACGCTACAGACCTCTGGCAGGCGCTGTAGTTACACGGCCATCCACAGGCTGGGATTCACCCGACTGAGATACACGAATGATCTCCCAGCCACTCATGAACTGACCATAGGGAGGCTTCAGCTAGTTCCCCCCTGCTCCCCAGCCTTGCACCCCAGCACTATACTATCTTGTGCTGACCAGTGTAAGCTCATTACTCTGTCTGCCCCTCCCTCAATTTGGAGAGGGCACGCACCAGCCTTTGTAAACCAAGCTAAGATTTCCCAAGCACTTCAACCGAAACACCCTGTTTTAGGTAAAATATAAAGCAGATTTATTAATGACAGAAGGATAGACTTTAAGTGATTGTAAGTAGCAAGCGCAGAGATCGAAGTTGGTGACTTAAAAAATAAAAATAAATTTGCAGTCTCAATTCTACAAACTAAGCAGGATTTGAATCAAGCAGTTAAGTCCCAAGCAGACTGTGAAGAGTTACAAAGGGATCTCACAAAACTGGGCAAGAAAATGGCAGGTGCAATTCAGTGCTGATAAATGCAAAGTCATGTACATTGGAAAACATAATCCCAACTATACATAAACAACGATGGGATGTAAATTAGCTGTTACCACTCAAGAAAGAGATGGTGGAGTCTCTGTGGATAGTTCTCTGAGAACATCCACTCAATGTGCAGCGGCAGTCACAAAAGCTAATAGAATCTTAGGAATCATTGGGAAAAGGATAGATAATAAGACAGAAATTATCATATTGCCTCTTTATAAATCCATGCTACATCCACATCTTGAATTCTCTGTGCAGATCTGGCCGCCCCATCTCAAAAAAGATATACCAGAATTGGAATAGGTACAGAAAAGGGCAACAAAAATAATTAGGGGGATGGAACAGCTTTCATATGAGGAGAGATTAATAAAACTGGGACTTTTCAGCTTGGAAAAGAAACGACTAAGGGGAATATGATAGAGGTCTAGAGCCAATCCAGAACTCCACAGCACGAGATGCTGGGCCGCTGGGCTGCTGGGCGAAGAATTATTGCCAGGTGTTTAAAGCTGGGAAATCAAAAACCACCTGTTTTGATAGGTCACTGCCATCTGTGTAAGGAGAGCCTGGGTTTGTTAACAGCACCCCACAAAAGGACCTGGACATATTGTCGATTTGGTGAAATAAAAGGGAGGAATATGGCTCAGGAGGGAATTCAGAATAAAAAGGATCCTGGGAAGGGCAATCATTTTAATTGTGTTTAGTTTTCCCCAAAGGGAGGGAAGTGGGACCTGCTGTCTATAAAATTGTTTGCTAACTCCATGATTAATGGACATTTTCAATTTCCTTTGGGAACAGCGTGCCAAGATATATGAGGTTTGTCTGTTGCCATCTCAATGTTCCTATAGGAAAGCCACATCCAACTAGAGCCCACGAGATCTTCCTTGCCCTCAACTTATCCTGACTTACGATGTAGTCGGGCTTGGTCCTGCTTTGAGCAGGGGGTGGACTAGATACCTCCCGAGGACCCTCCCAACCCTCATTATATATGATTCTATGATATCACAGATTACTTTTTCAAGCCCATAGCTTTTAAAATATTTGTGTATCAGTATTGATCAAAGAGATGGATCTATGGGTGGCAGGTGAAGCTTTTGTTCAACATTTTTATCGATGATCTGGAGGATGGGCTGGATTGCACCCTCAGCAAGTTTGCAGATGACACTAAGCTGTGGGGAGTGGTAGATACCCTGGAGGTAGACAAGCTGGGGACCGACTGGCTAGGCAGCAGTTCAGCAGAAAAGGACCTGGGAGGTTACAGTGGACAAGAAGCTGGATATGAGTCAACAGTGTGCCCTTATGGAACCCCACTGGAATCAGATTCGTTCAATGATCATTCCCCATTTACAGTTACATTTTCAGACCTATCAGTTTTTAATCCATTTAAGGTGTGCTGTGATAATTTTATATTGTTCTAATATTTAAATCAAAATGTTGCACGGTACCAAGTCAAACACCATACAGAAATCTAAGTATATTACATCTATACTATTACCTTTATCAATCAAAACTTGTAAACTCATCAAAAAAGATGTCAGGTTAGTTTTATAGAATCTTTCTTCCATAAACCCATGCTGTTTTACATTGATTGCATTACCCTATAATTACCCCATCCATCCTTTTTATTCTTTTTAAAAACTGGCACAACATTAGCTTTCTTCCACTCTTCTGTATTTTCCCCTGTGCGCCAAGATGAATTGAAAATCCTCAGCCAGCTCTTTTAAAACTCTTGGAGGGAAGTTCTCTGCACCTGCAGATTTAAAAATGTATGACTTTAGTAGCTTCTGTTTAACATCCTCCAGAGATATTTATGGAAAGGAATGTGCTATCATCATTATTTGCTTTAGTTAATACAGACAACTATAATTGGAATTATAGAAAAAATCAGCACGCATAAGTATAAGAACTGAATCAACTGATCATATACAATATTATTGTACTGCAAACCTGTCTTATAAGGTATCATATGAAAACTGGTGACTCTCTGGTCATGAATGTCTTTGGGTGATGTATGTATGGGTTGTGTATAAAGAGATATGCATGTGTGCTGGAAATATGTTGTTTTGGAGGCTGTTGATAAACAAGCCAGCCCTAGACAAAGAAACATGGATTTACCTGTCTGCCTAGCTTGATTACAGGCAGAGGACAATGAAAGAGCATTTACATCTATGTAAACAAAGCAATCAAACAATCCATACAGCCAAGAGAGCTGGCTGTATTTTAAAGAAACCTTATCAAGGGCGCAGGAACCAACCATCCTGTGATGCAGAAAGAACAGCAAATATGGCAGGCGCCCAGCTTGGCTTATCAGAGAAATCTTTGGGGAGCTTAAACACAAAAAGGAAGCTTACAAGAAGTGGAAGCTTGGACAAATGACTGGGGACAAATACCGCTCAAGTAAGCAGGAGTGAAATTAGGAAGGCCAAAGCACAATTGGAGTTGCAGCTAGCAAGTGATGTGAAGGGTAACAAGAAAGGTTTCTACAGGTATTTTACCAACAAGAAGAAGGTCAGGAAACGTGTGGGCTCCTTACAGAATGGGGGAGCGTCCTGGTGACAGATGATGTGGAAAAAGCTGAAGTACTCAATGCTTTTTTTACCTCTGTCTTCACAGTCAAGGTCAGCTCCCAGATTACTGCACTGGGCACCACAGAATGGGGAGGAGGTGAGCAGCCCTCAGTGCTGAAAGAACAGGTTCAGGACTATTTAGAAAAGCTGGACATGCACAAGTCCATGAGGCCAGACGCAATGCATCTGAGTGTGCTGGGGGAGTTGGCTGAAATGACTGTAGAGTCATTGGCAATTATCTTTGAAAACTCGTGGTGATCGGGGGAAGTCCCAGAAAAAGGCAATTATAGTGCCCGTCTTCAGAAAAGGGAAGAAGGAGGATCTGGGGAACTAAAGACCGGTCAGCCTTACCTAAGTCCCCGGAAAAATCATGGAGTAGGTCCTCAAGGAATCCATTTTGAGGCAGTAGGAATAGAGGAAGGTGATCAAGAACAGTCAGAATGGATTCACCAAGGGAAAGTCATGCCTGACCAACCTGATTGCCTTCTATGAAGAGGTGACTGGCTCTGTGGATGTGGGGAAATGGGTGGATGTGATATACTTTGACTTTAGCAAAGCTTTTGATACGGTTTCCCACTGTATTCTTGCTAGCAAGTTAAAAAAGTATGAGTTGGATGAATGGACTATAAGAGTGATAGAGAGCTGGCTAGATCATCGGGCTCAATGAGTAGTGATCAATGGCTTCATGTCTAACTGGCAGCTGCTAACAAGTGGAGTGCCCCAGAGGTTGGTGCTGGGACCAGTTTTGTTCAACATCTTCATTAATGATCTGGAGGATGGGGTAGATTGCACCCTCAGCAAATTTGCAGATGACACTAAGCTGGGGGAGTGGTAGATACCCTGGAAGGCAGGAATAGGCTACAGAGTGACCTAGACAAATTGAAGGATTGGGCCAAAAGAAATCTGATCAGGTTTAACAAGGACAAGTACAGAGTCCTGCACTTAGGACGGAAGAATCCCATGCACAGCTACACACTGAGGACTGACTGGCTAGGGAGCAGTTCTGCAGAAAAGGACCTGGGAGTTACAGTGGACAAGAAGCTGGATATGAGTCAGCAGTGTGCCCTGGTTGCCAGGACGGTTAACGCCATTTTGGGCTGCATTAGTAGGAGCATTGCCAGCAGATAAAGGGACATGATTATTCCCCTTTATTCGGCATTGGTGAGGCCACATTTGGAGTATTGTGTCTGGTTTTGGGCCCCCCACTACAAAAAGTACATGGACAAATTGGAGAGAGTGGCAAAGACATGAGGAAGGCCGAGGAGGAAGGCTGTCCATCTTTTGACTCCTGTACAAAGCCGGGGGGACAGAATTTAGCTGAACCAGCTCTGACACAGAACCCTTTACAGTTAGTTTCTGCTTCCTTCATGAATATGTCTTCATCCCTCTGCCCACCCCACCCCAGCTCTTTGTCACAGTGCAAACTCATGGATCTCGCAATGTGAGCCCGAAGAAGCTTCAGTGGGATAAGAAGGATGAACATTGCTAAGCTGCCCAGCACCAGCAGATCATCTTAAATTGTAAATTTGTCCCCCTCCACCTCTTTTTCTTTTTTAAAGGCCAAACTCCTGAGGACAGGATGCAATGTACGTTAGTGAGAGGATCTTCTCTTCTCAGCATCGTCCCCCTAGACGTCGGACCTGCTGTCAATCCTGCCTCTGGTCCCGGGTTCGCTGGGGGTGAGCGACAACAAAGGCAAAGTGGGAGAAATATCAGTTCCATATCTAGCCGCAGCAGCACAAAAGTGAAGGGAGAGTCAGCAGTGGAAAAGCCTCCATCCCTTACCTTCAAAAAGAGCAGCTGCCTCAGTGAGCTCTGGAAAACGGGGCTCATTTTATATTTCTTCTTCTTAAAATCTATTTCCGAAACCCTTTGAATTACCTGGATGAGATTGAACATCCATAGTCATTTGGAAGCGGTGTTTTAATGTCGCAACAGCAGTTTCAATAACGATCAGTGATTGAATGAAGCTTCAGACCCATAGAGATGACTCTAGTGTCTGATTTCAGCCTCTCCAGCCTTATCTACATGCAAACGTTCATCGGTTTAATTCCGCCAGAGGCACCCCCTGTCTGGACACTCCTTATTTCAGTTTATCTTAAATCGATTAGGAGCAGACTGGCAGTAAACCACAACCAGCTGCTCTTAAACCAAAATGAGCATTTCTACCCAGCCGGTGGCACTCTTTTAACTATTATTAGTAACTCTGAGAGGTGTGAACTACCCACCCATGTCTGAGGCATTAGCTCAGATGGCCCGGTGTATGTTACAGCTCCCTTTCTGTGCCCAGCCATGGAGCAGATCATCTGTTACAGCCCCAGCCGGGGGCTCGAACAATCCACATTTTAAAAAACAAACTTCTAACCTTTTATTGATCACACAAAGGAAGGAAAACAGTTAGAGCTTTTGACACTTAAAAAGTCAAGTAAGCCTCATTTTTTAATTTTCTTGCCCATTTAGTTGGATAGAGTTAAAAGGAAAATCCTCTGCTTTCGAGGGGCTCAGATACAGCACTGAATAATTTTGTTGGGGAAAAGGAAGCTTCTTCGGATGGTCACTTTTGCTGTAGTGTTGTTACCTCTCAGTTTTCTTTTTGAGAAGCTGTACAGATCGAGCTCTTAAGTCTCTCGCTGCCAGACGTTTTCTCCTGCCCTTGTGGCTGTTTTCTGCACCCTCCTCAATCTTTCAACCCCCTCTATAAAAGATGCACCCCACCACTGGATGGACTAGTCCAGCATCTTTCTCACCAATGCCGTGTGCCAGAGGGTAGCTGCATTAGCACGTTGGAAGAGACCAAGAGGACTGCAGAGACAGTTTCCTTTTGGCCAAGATAAAGAACGCAACAACCAAGGTGATGCGTGGAGGGGTCACATGTCAGGTGCACAGATGAGGGTGTTACATTCTAAAAATCCACACTGCAACGAATTGTGTCCACCTCCTCAGTGTGCAGATTCCTCCAAGCCTACTCAGAGAAAGATCTGCTGCTTGGCTGAAAGAATGAAGTTGCATTACAGAGCAGGGGGGTTTTGTGACACTGAACAGAGCCCAGTTCATTTTCCGTTCAGCTCCCCTGGCCCAGGTCCAGCATCTGAGCTGTGTATTACGGGAAGGGTGGCACTCTCCCTCTGGACATTCGGTCGGATCTGGTTCACGTTCCGTATCACAGCCTTGGCTAAGACACCCTGTGATACACACACAGATGTAGGAGGGAATCGCCAGACATAGAGGTAAGAGGAACATGTCACCTGTGTTCCTTACCTCAGTAAGTAAGTCCAGAATGTGATAGCCTCGAGACTCTTTGAAGACCTCTGCTATGGTCTGGATCAAGTAGGATCCATCCTGTTTATGTCGATAGGCGACGTATCCTGGTGAACGGTAATTAAGTTGTGGGGTCAGAGGGGTGATCCATCCCCTGTCATCCACTCCCAGCACCTGCCATCAAACCTTAGCAACACCCAGAGCATGGGGTTGTGTCCCTGACCATTGTGGCTAATATCCATTGATGCACCTATCCTCCAGGAACTTATCTAGCTCTTTTTTGAACCTACTTATACTTTTGGCCTTCACAACATCCCCTGGCAACACGTTTCACAGGCTGACTGTGTGTTGTGCAAGGAAAGTACTTCCTTTTGTTTGTTTTAAACCTGCTGCCTATTCATTTCATTGAGAGACCCCCTGGTTCTTGTGTTATGTAAAGGGATAAATAACATTTCCTTATTCACTTTCTCCATGCTAATCATGATTTTATAGACCTCTATTATATGCCCCCTTAGTCATCTCTTTCCCAAGCTAAACAGTCCCAGTCTTTTTTTATTTCTCCTCCTATGGAAGCTAGTCCATACCCTAATCATTTTTGATGCCCTTCTTTTTACTTTTTCCAATTCTAGTATATCTTTTTTGAGATGGGGTGGCCAGATCTGCATGCAATATTCAAGGTGTGAGCCTACCATGGATTTATATAGTAGCATTATATTTTCTGTCTTTCTATCTCTCCCTTTCCTAGTGATTCCTAATGTTCTGTTAGCTTCTTCGACTGCCACTGCACACTGAGTGGATGTTTTCAGAGAACTATCCACCACGACTCCAGGATCTCTTCCTTTAATGATAACATCTAATTTAGAACACATCATTTTATATGTATGGTCAGGATTATGTTTTCCAATGTGCATTACTTTGCATTTACCAGCATTGAATTTCATCTGTCATTTCATTGCCCAGTCACCCAGTTTTGTGAGATCCCTTTGTAACTCTTTGCAGTCAGCTTTGCACCTAACTACAGCAGAACCCCATTTAGCCAATCTAATTCCGCTTGGGGCCAGATCGGATAATCAGAAAATTAGATCATTTGGAGAATGGGAAAGTGCAATGCTGCAGAACAATCTAGCGGCCACAGGAGAACTCTCCCACTTCTGACCCTGGAGTCCCGGTGGTTCAGTTAACGAGGAGAGCTGGATAATGGAGGGCCAGATAAACGGGGTTCTACTGTATCTTGAGTAATTTTGTATCATCTGCAAATTTTGCCACCTCACTGTTTACCTCTTTTTCCAGGTCATTTATGAATATATTGAACAGCACTGGTCCCAGTACAGATCTCTGGAGGACACCACTATTTACTTCTCTCCGATCTGAAAACTGACCATTTATTCCTATCCTTTCTTTCCTATCTTTTAACTAGTTACTGATCCAGGACAGGGCCTTCCATCTTATCCCATCACAGCTTACCTTGCTTAAGAGCCTTTGGTGAGGGTCCTTGTCGCAGGCTTTCTGAAAGTTCAAGTACACTATATCCACTGGATCACCCTAGTCCACATGTTTGTTGACCCCCTTCAAAGAATTCTAGTAGATTGGTGAGGCATGATTTCCCTTTACAAAAGCCAGGTTGAATCTTCCCCAGTAAATTGTGTACATCTATATGTCTCATAATTCTGTTCTTTACTAGAGTTTCAACCACTTTGCCTGGTACTGAAGTTAGGCTTACTGCCTGTAATTGCCGGGATCGCCTCTGAAGGAAAATCAGCATCACATTAGCTGCCCTCCAGTCATCTGGTGCAGAGGCTGATTTAAATGATAGATTACATACCACAGTTAGTAATTCTACAATTTCACATCTGAGTTCCTTCACAACTCTTGGGTGAATCCTACGTGGTCCTGGGGACTCATTACTGTTTAATTTATCAATTTGTTCTAAAACCTTCCCTGCTGACACCTTAATCTGGGACAGATCTTCAGATTTGTCACCTAAACTGAGTGGGTCAAGTGTGAGAATCTTCCTCACTTCCTCTACAGTGAAGACTGATGCAAAGAATTCATTACATTCTCCACCACACTTGTCTTCCTTGAGTGCTCCTCTAGCACTCCGATCATCCAGTGGCCCCACTGATTGTTTGACCAGCTTCCTGTTTTGGATGTACTTAACAAAAATTTGCTGTTAGTTATTGTGTTTTTTGCAAGTTGCTCTTCAAATTCTTTTTTGGCCTGTGTAATTATTCTTTTACACTTGACTTGCCAGGGTGTATACTCCTTTCTATTTTCTTCAGTAGGATTTGACTTTTTGCTTCTCACTGCCTCTTTTATTCGGTTGTTTAGCCATGGTGGCGTTTTTTTGGCCCTCTCACTGGTTTTTTTGTTTTTTTTTTTTTTTTAATTTGGGGTATACATTTAGTTTGAGCCTGTATTATGGTGTTTCTAAAAAGTTTCCATGTAGTTTGCAGGCATTTCACTTTTGCAACTGTTCCTTTTAATTTCCTTTTAACTAGCCCCCTCATTTTTGGGTAGTTTCTCTTCTTGATGTTAAATGCTACTGTGGTGGGTTTCTTTGGTATTTTCCCCCCTACAAGGATATTAAAATTAATGACATTATGGTTGCTGTTACAAAACAGTTCAGCTGTATTCACCTCTTGGACCAGGTCCTATGCTCCACTTAGGACTGAACCAAGAATTGTCTCTCCCCTTTTGGGTCTCAGGACTAGCTACTCCAAAGAAGCAGTCATTAATGGTGTCTACAAATCTTAGCTCTGTATCCCGTCCTGAAGCGACATGTACCCAGTCAATATGGGGATAGTTGAAATCCCCCCTTATTATTGGGTTTTCTGTTTCTGTAGCCTCTCCAATCTCCTTGAGCATTTCACAATCACTGTCACCATCCTAGTCAGGTGGTGTGTAGCATATCCCTACTGCTATATTCTTATTATTCAGGCATGGAATTGCTATCCATAGAGATTCTATGGTGCTGTTTGATTCATTTAAGATTTTTACTATATTTGACTCTATGCTTTCACAACCTAGTCTGTCATTCCTATTATCTTGAACCCTGGTATTGCTGCGTCCCACTGATTATCCTCATTCCACCAAGTTTCTGTGATGCCTATTATACCAAAACCCTCATTTAATACCAGGCACTCAAGTTCACACATCTTAGGATTTAGGCTTCAGGCATGTGTATACAAGTACTTATAAAATGTATCAATATTTAGTTGTCTCCACGTGCTGCAGTTGAATGGATCTTTTTTTCATTTAACTGTTTCTCTTTAGTTCCCACTGTACTTTATCAACTTCTATCCTCTCCTCTTTACTAGGATATAGAGTATCCTCTTTAACAAAGCCTCCCCTAGGGGATGTCTCTGTCTGAATTGTGTGTTCCTCCACACCTGTCAGCTTTCCCCTAGTCCTTAGTTTAAAAACTTCTCTATGACCTTTTTAATTTTACGTGCCAGCAATCTGGTTCTGTTCTGATTTAGGTGGAGCCCATCCTTCCTATACTGGCTCTTCCTTTCCCAAAAGGTTCCCCAGTTCCTAATAAGCCTAAATCCCTCCTCTGACCCTGTTGCTGTATACAGACTAACACGGCTACCCCTCTGGAACTTGTCTCCCAGCTGCGATAGCTTAAATTTCCTACTTGAATGTTTTGTGCCACCCTTCAGCAGAGCCAGCAGTCAGCCCAAAGGCCTCAGCACAGTTACCTGGTTATTTCAGCTATGGGGCATCGTGTGAATAGGAGAGAAAGGTGTTTGCTTTCCTACCTGGGACAGATGCATAGATGAAAAGGCTGTCGGTGTGTGCTGGGATCAGCTTCATGTCATCTGGCTCATTAGAATAAGAATAAGTTGAGTGAGTGCTGGCTGAGGAACCCTTGATTGCAAGATTGTCAGTTGGGTCAGAGTTCTTCATACAGACACCTTTGTCCCGGATATCTAAAATTACACAAATACAGTTTCCCTTTCAGAGGCGGTGAGTACACCCTTTGCCGATTTCACTGACTGAAGAGTGGCAGAGTAGGGGAGCCCTGTCTCTGGAGATATTAGAAATGAGGGAAACTGAGTCTTCAGATGAGGCAGGGAGTTTTGGAAGATCTATGCACCCATGTGCTGACTTTTGCTCTTACACAACAGTAATATGTAGAAATGCACGGGCATAGCTAGGTCCCAAATAACCATTTTACTAACTATACACCAATGTGCCAGGCCCTGATACATACACACTGCTAGTCAGGTGGTTTCTAAAACAGAGAACACAGTGAGTGCCCCTACAGAGCTCACACCCGATTTAAAGGGATACTTCCCCATTCCTACTCACTCAATGTACCACGTGTGTATGTAAAGGCTGGAGGTAGAAAATCAGAAGGGGGTAGGTTGGACTAGGGCTGAGAAAAGGACAGAGAGCTTGAAAAATTACTGCTGATATTTAGGGGATGAGAGAAGAGTGAGACACAGGAGGGAAACTGGTTCAAAAAGAGAGAAAATACGATGTAGTGATTGTTGGCAGGAAAAGTCTAATGGTTTAAGGTCCCTGTATCCTTACAGTGGATTGTCTCTGAGACTCACCCCCTCGGCAGGCCTGAATGATGAAGACCTTGGGTTTGCCCTGCAGAGCTTTGCACGTTTTGTTGGTCATCTCTGCGAACAGCTCCTCCAGCTCCATTTCCTCCCCATCGGCGCCAAGCACAACACTCCTGTCTCCAGGCTTTTTGCTCTTCCCTGTGTGAGCCATGAGGACAACGAAGCAGCAGCTGAGATTCGTCCGGGAGTCTATTTCCTTTCTAAATTTCTGCAGCTCCTCCTTGAAACCCTTTGATCACATAGAGCAAACTCAGACAAATTTACCAGGTAACTGATTAATTCCCCGAGGCTGGGATTCCCAGGGGCAATGTTGGCTGATGGGGTGGGGTTAAGGGGCTCCGTGGGGCTGGGATTCCTGGGGTGGGCAGTTTTGGCTGCCAGGGTGGCAGCTCTCTGGCACCAGATTCACATATCCATTCCCTAAGGCAGTCTTTTAGCAGAGCCTGAGTTAAAGCAACCCCAAGACTGTTGTATTTTACACAGGCTCCCAGCAGGACCCAAGCGATCTTTGCTTTGCCCAGCTCCCACACTGATCTGTGGCGCAGAGATTCTGGCTCTGGGATCTGCAAGGGACCGTGGTTTACAGAGAGAAGCGGAGACACTTACCGTTGCTTTGGGATCCCTGATCACCTGGGTCTGAAAGCCCAAAGCTTCAAACATTCTTTCCAGGGCTGTGAGGTCCTTCTCGGCTCCTTCTCGATTAACAGTGACACAGAGAGTCAGGGCCAGACGTGCTCCTTCCATGTCATACTTCTGCAACAAAGGTCCATCTATTAGCCACTCCACTATCACAGACTATCTAGACCTCAGGTCAAACACTGAGGGAAGGAAGATCCTGGTATGGCTGATTTAGGGACTTAAACCTGGTGGGAACTCAAATCCCAGGAGCCCAATCCTCCACGGAACTGCTTCTTGCGCAGTAATTTACAAACACTGCGAAGTAGGTCTAGAGCTCTGCCACACTGATCCGGTACAACCTGACCCTCAGCAAGCACTGGAGTACAGTCACTGACAAAAACCATCAGTAACGCAGAGGACTAAGGTCCCCGCTGGTATATCATGCCCTTCTAGGACAACAAGTCCTGCCAAGCTGGAGCTTGTGCAAACCAGGGTTAAGGTAAATGCTCAGTGCAATTTATCTCTGCCCTCACCGAGTGATGCCCCTTACCCCAACAACACACCCACTCCCACTCTGCCTTTGCAATGTAATGGACAGGTGCTACTTGCACTTGCCCCATGCTCAGACACCTAAGGCTTGTCTCAATGAACACTTTGTTCACAACAAGCTCTATGATGCTCCTTAAATTAATCCCCAGATTGCCTCACATTGCAATCCCAGCTCTGCCACACTACTCCAAATAATCCATTCAGTCCACCTCCACCTAACCCAATGAATGCAGCTGGTGGATAATTCCCTGAACCTACTGTGTGCTCCAGGGTTTAGAGTTGTCTGACGTTTATCTTAACTTGGTATTTTCTGGTTTGCACCAGTTTGAGTTTTGCTGAACTTGAGGGTCTGGAAGGGCACGAGCTCTCCCCAGGCAACCTTACTCTGCATTAATACAGACTTGTGTCAGTGAATTACAGTTGGAATGGAAAATGTTTCATCATTGTCATATGATGTGACCACAATATCTGCATTTTCAGCATCATTATTGACAACTCAACTACATTTCCATGTAGTAAAGGACCAATACCATTGTTAAGGTTCCTTTTGTTCTTAATATATTTTTTAAAACTCCTTATTGTCCTTCACTCTGCTGGCCATAGATTTCTCCTTGTGTCTTTTGCTTCCCATATCCATTTTCTACAGTTCCTACCTCCTGATTTATAGTCATTGCTCTCAACTTCCCCTTTCCTCCATTTCTGTTTTTATTTATATATTTTAATAGCTGGTTTCACTTCTACACTAAGCCAGGTTGTTTGATTGTTTTTAATCCAGTGCAGTCTTCTTTCTCAATTGTGGGAATATGGCTTTTGGGTCTGTTGGGGGCTTCAGCATCTGAGCCTGTTAGGGTCATCCAGTGGTGAGAATCTGCAGGGCCAGGGTAGGGGAACCCAAAGGGTAGGGGAACCCAGGTCCTCTTTGCTCCACTGGGTTCCAAACCAGGATCCTGTGACTGGCAGGCCTGCTCCCTGGGTCCCTTTCTACCACAGCCCCTCCAAAGTCACAGCTTGGGTGATGATGTAGTGAGGACCCAAGGCAGTTTTTACCATCCGGATGAGTCTACCTTGTATCAGATTCAGGAAGTCAAAGTTGCTCACCTGCTGGGGTGGGAGGAGATTTTGTGGCTTCTGGTTCAGATCTGGGCAGAAAGTCACATGTTTAGAGGAGACTAAGGGAGAAGAACAGAAGATAAGAGCCTACTACTGCTGCCAGCTAATGGAGTTGCTACATGGGTTTGGTTCCAGTGTCAACTGATGGATCACAGGGGCAGGGAATGGGACACGGTGCCCTTTCACCTCTAGGGGCTCTGGCTCCCATCCAACCCCAGGACGGGGACTGGCTGGCTGGGAGGCGTGTTATGCATCTCCAGTCCAGCCCAGGTGGTGGGGTGTACGGACAGTGTCCAGTTTGTAGCTGCACCTGGCCGAGCCCTGGGCCCAACAGGCCTTTGCCAAGGGGCAATTCCCTTGCTGTGAAACCGGGGGCACCACGCTGAGTACTCACCCCTCACCAGATCCTCGGCCTTCCCTTGGCACAGGTTGGATTTTCCCTGGCTTTGCTTCTCCTTGGCTGAAATAGGGCCAGTAAGCTGGTGCACCACATCCTGCTGCAAGTGAGAGTAATGGGGGGGGGGCAAGGTCACTTCCTATCATGGCCCCTCCAATGTCACAGCAGATTTTTTAGCACTTTGAAGAATCATCCTTTAAACCAAAGTTTTCTTAATCTTAACTGTAGCGGAGCTGGTGCGCCACTAAAACAATGTCTGACATCAACTGCTTTGCTATATCCAGGTTCCCAGCACAGGACAGTGCTGATAACAGGGCGGGCTCAGAAAGGTGTGAAGTGGCCCATTCATCTCAAAGGGATGGTCTCATCTGAATGAGAACAGCCCAAGGAGATGATACAGCCTGAAATAACAGTCCTGAGATGTGTGAACTGCTCCACTCATGTCAGCAGGTGTTTCCATCCTGCTGCCCATTGCTGCAGAGCCTGTGATGTATGTCTAGTCTGCCCATTCTCAGCTCACCAGCCCAGGCTCAGCATGTTGTTGGTGCATGCTCCCAGCAGGCCTGATCTCAGCTCCCCCACCCCCAGAAGGGCAGGGCTTCCCCAGATCCTGGCTCACATGGTGAAAGCGGAGAGGCTTAGACCCCTCACGCCAAGACCCCATATCTCAATTCCCACAAGGGGGGCTGTGAGAGGGGCAGAGTTAAGGGTGTGCCACTTTACATTTCCTGGTTTTGGGAGGTTTAAATTCAGCCCCAGATTAAAGAGGTGCTGAGTCTCTTAGCTGAGGCAAGTGAATCTGATGAGTTGAGGTCCCAGGTTTGTCCCTCACTGCTAATTAACCTACACAGCGGTGTAGTGTCACTTAGACCCTATTAAATACAGCACTTACCGCACGCTCAGTTTTCTGCTCAGTAGTTTTCTTTTCCAAGTTTTTCTCAGCCTGTGAATTCGTTTTTCTGTTTCGAATTTCACTTTTACCAGAGCTGAATCTGTTAGGGCCAGAGCCCGGGTTATTTGGAGGAGGCAGCTTAGGTTTTTGAGGTGGAGGAGAACTGTAATTTTGCTGGTAACCACTGTTGCTGGACTTCTCGAATTCACACCCCGTTGGCATAGCATTCAGAGGAAAAGAAAAGAATTTAATTAGCAAAAATAAGAAGACATTTTTGCAGCGTCTTTAGTTTTTTATTCGCACGGAAGATTTTGGAATTGGGCATTCACAGTTTCTTCCTCCCTCTGCAGAAGGGTGACCTGATTTTCAAAGTGAAAACCAGGGATGTTCGACACATGGGAAGAGGACAGATTTAGCCGGGGTCACAAAGCTCTGAATGGAGCAGTAATCACACCGGCCCTGAGGGGCGCCGGCAGAGTTGGGTGTGGAGAGCCCAGGGCTGGGCTTGCAGGGAGGTGCAAGTCGAGACTGAGGGGCACTGGCAGAGCTGGTGGATGGGGCTGGTCGTCTCAGATTCTTTTACCCTCGTCTCTCTCTTTCTGCAGTACAGAGCTTAGACTGGTGAGTTGATACTTACGTTACAATGGATCACAAGTATTATAACTGCTGCAAGAAGTATCAACCCGAAGCACAAAACTTGCCCACCGTTTGTCACATATTCCTCATTGAGGTCCTGTCAGGGAAACGGAAAGATCATTATTAACAATCACTTTGGTTTGTATCACTCATTACAACTCAAAAAGCTGTAATGTTAGGGCAGTAGAGTCAAGCCCTCAGAAGTTAGGACGTGAAAGAATGAATGGCGTGCGTGGCGAGAGGCCCATGGGATCTGGGGCTCTGGATAAGAGAAGAGGGGGCAGTACCAAGGATGGGGAATGCAGTAGCCGGAACAGGGGGTGGATGGGAGCAGTGATGGGGGGGCAGGTAGGAACAGGGGAGGGAGGGGACAGGAGTTGGTATGGCGGAATAGCAGCAGTGGGGGGAAGGGAGATTAGAAGGGGTAGCAGCCGGTGATTGAGGCTGGAGCAGGGGGTGCTACTGGGCACTTACCCCTCCTCTCTCAGCTCCTTGGGCTCCAGCCAGGGCGACCTGGGTTGCAGAGATCAGGAGCATGGCCCACAGCCCCCATGGAAAGTGCCGCATTGTGCTAGGAGGAAAGAGGAGCGTGAGCGAGAGCCAAAGGGGCGTCTGAGGGGCCCAGGGCAGATCCAGCCCCTCTGCCAGGGGATTTGTGTCACTTTTCAGGGGTTTTCTCATTGAAAGCAGGGAAACCTCTTTGCTTGGCCTGAAAAACCCTGTACATCTTGCCTGCATTTGCAGCACATCACTGCTAGGGGAAGGTAGATTTTTCTGAGTGTTTTCAACTTAATCAGTTACTTTGTTTAGGAGTTCATGTTCATTTTAATATCGGACTTTTCAAAAATCCCTAGTCTGATTTTTATGCCAGCACGTGGCTGGCTTCCATCATTCAAACTGTGTGTGTCAATCAGAACATTATTTGCCAGCGGTCTTCGCAAGTCTGTTGGACCAGACTGGGTTGTGATTGAGGGCAGCTATTGACAATTGTCTTTCTCCCCGACCTTCCCTGTTATATCTACAATTTTCCCTTCCTCAGGAAGAGCACCCTGGCACATAATTCCCAGCGGGGACTTAGGCGATTGGTCTCAGGACAGACGGCTATGTCACTGGAGCAGGAGAGCCTCTAGAAAAGTTGTCGGCCATTTCGTATTATTTCCCTGGGGCTGAAGCCACAGTCTGGCCCCGTTTTGGTGATGTGCTCAGCTGGGTTTGAACTCTAGACTCTGATCTTCAAACCCTTCTGTCACTTGTGCTATAAGAGTCACCTTTACTCCTCTATGTAGACCAGCCCAGAAAGGGGGAAGTGAAGCACACACACGGCCCCGATTCCCTCTCGCAGGGGTCAGCACTGCCCCTTCCCCGTGGACCTGAATCCTATAGGACGTAGCACTGTGCATACACACAGACACGGTAGCAGAGGATGAGCCTGTTGATTAAGGGGCACTTTGTCGTGGTGGGGTGGTTATTGCACCATGGCAGGGAGGAGTTTTGTACCTATTAGGGCACACATTGCACACCAAGATGCGTGAATCATAACGAAGCGTTGTGTCTTTTGCTCTTTAAACAAGAGGGACAATATAAAGAAATCACAATGAGTTGGGCCCCAAATAACCGTGGCTGCCCAGGAAATGCTGCTGTCAAGCAGCCATTCTGTAGCTGTGTGTCTACCGTGCTGTGTGTCCTTCTCTTCCAACTGGTGAGTCATCTTAGCGCCTTTTGTACTTACTGTTTAATATTTCTGAGGGGGGCAGAGTCTCACAAACTTAAGTGCCTCAGTGAATTTCACTGAGTGATGTTTCCTCTCTCAAATCCTTACAGCAAAACATTGGAAACCCCCTTCCAAACTTTGTATTTATCATAACGCTTTGTATAAAACCAACCTTCAGTACACATAAACCCAATCCTATAGGAACCTTTGGAAGCTTTGGCTGCAAAATTTGTTCATTATGGATCCATGCTACTAACATCCATCATTTAATTACACTCTAGATAGTGATTTTATTTTTTTTAAGTTTGGTATCTCAGCTGTTTTTGAGCCATCATTAATTTCTCCCCTTCTTCCATTTGTTAATTAATGCACAGACTTTCTCTCCAATACTACTTCCCCCTTGACAAACATTTAAATGTTCATCTTAACCCCTGTAGTTTAGCATCAGCTCATTTATGTTAGTGGTGAATGATCAAGTTACAGCACATAATATGAACATTTCTTTCATGATGGAAAAATATCATGCCTGTGAATAATTTAGAGCAGTGGTTCCCAACCTTTTTGAGTGAAAGCCCCACTAGTTAACACTAGGTAAAACACGCCCCCATCCCCCCCTCACCGACCATAAACACATATAATCCCTATAAATACATATAATGATAATAACACTAAATTACATAATAGTAATAAATGGCTCTTGCCTAAGTAAAAAGCAAAACCTTCCCTGGCGCAGCTGCCACTACATGCCCTGTGTGCCCCCCCCCCCCCCCCATCCCGTCCCTCAGGGACTGAGCATAATGGAGGTGGCTTTGGTGGTTTCTAGTATCTTCTGAAACATACAACACAGCAAGCACCTGTAGAGGGCTCACAAGTATTTAAGGGGATACAATCCTATTCCCCTGCACACTACACTAAGTAACCGTGGGACCTTATTTCTTTAAACCTCATCCGCTCAGCCTTTCACTGTGGTAGCTCTGACTTAGGAGTGCTGTCTGCCACTGGAATGGTAGCTCTGAGACAAACCAATACACACTAGCGGTGCGATATAAATGAGGATGTTTTAGGGGACACTTTAACAGTAGCAACAACAACAGACAAATGCTGCTGCATCTGCCTGCAAGGAGACTGATTTACCATTTCTGTTGAAGAGCTAATGCTGGGTTACAAAAGGGGCAGAACAAACGGCAAAAAAGGAAACTTAAAACAAAGAAGCAAACCCATTTGGCAGAAACAATGCACATTTTTTATTTAAAGTTTCTAACTTCTTTTAAAAAGGAAACTTTTGAAAAAAATCTAAACATTTTCACCAGAAAGTCTGTTCTTGAAAAAAGGCCACATGTTTGAAGAGCATTCTAAGGAGCTTTCCTCTCTCAAATAGGTTTTATGGTCAGTGTCATGAGGTCCGTATCATGATCCCTGATTATAGATAGGGAAACTGAGGCCAGTGGCATACTGGGGGGGAGGGAGAAGGTGGCCAGGCCCCTGGGCCTGCCCTTCATGACGCACAGGGGCAGGGGGTGCAGGAGGCTCTGAAGGACATTTACCCGCCACTCCAGCCCCACAGCCCGGTGCCAGCTCAGATGGGGCAGCCTCACTCCCTGGCCTGGGGAAGGGGCTGGGCAGGCCCTTCATGACGTGCAAGGGGGGCACAGAAGTGAAAGCGGGAGTAGCCCTCCATCCATCCGAGCTGGTGCCTGGCTGCGGGGCTGGACCAGCACGTGGGGGAGGGAGGGAGGAGACGGACACATGCCAAGCCAGCCCTTTGCAACAGGCGGGGTGTGCAGGAGGCTCTGAGGGGTGCCCCCCAGTGCCTCCCACCCATGCGTCGTGAAGGGCTGTGGAGCTGCAGCAGAAGAGGCAGGCGCCGGGTAAGGGTGGGGAGTGGGGGGCAGCACAGCCAAGCCTGCATTTGCGCCCCCCACCCCCCAGGTAAAGACCCCCCCCTTCTTGGGGCAGTTGGGAGGTCGCGCTGGGACACCTCCTGCCCTATGTGGGGGGGAGGGGTCATGAGGTAGAGGGCACAAATGTAGACTTGGCCCTGGACGCCGGAGACCCTCTGTGACTTGCCCAAACTCTCACAGGGAGTTAAAGTCAAAGCCGATAATAAAACCAAGATCTTTCATTCCTACACTATTCACTAGGCAGTGCTGCTTCCTCAACCCTGTTATGTCATCTAATGACTTTGATAACAACAATGGAGAAGGACTTACACGAAGACAATCAGACACTTGCAGTTACAGGTTTGATTGAAGAAAGATCTGAAGGGCTGGGGGCTGAGGCTTGTACTAATTCTATATAGATATTCAGTCTGGCTGTAATCATGCTGACTGGAAAGTCTCCGCCCTTAAGAGCCCAGGATTGCTGTATAGCTAGCAAGCAGATGTGTTGTTTCCTGTGTATGTTTGTTCTACTAACTCTCCTTCGCTTTCCCTTTCACTTTTACTAATTCTACCCTGCCTATAAAAATCCCCTTCAATTTTTCTCTCTTGATCCAGTCTTGTTCTTACATCTAGAAACCACAGAGGGAAGAACGTACGGCCAGAATTTTCAGAAGCTTTGAGCAGGTGAAGGGCGTGGAGTTTAGGTTGACGTAGTCAGGTTGAGGCAGTGTCAGAGTAGACATTGTGTTACTTACGTCAACTTTAGTAGCCTCCAGGAGGAGTCCCACAATGCCCTGACTTGACCGCTCTGGTCACCGTTTTGAACTCTGCTGCCCAGCGGCCAGGTGCACAGGTACACACCCTGCCCACTTAAAGCCCCAGGAATTTTTGAAATTCCACTTCCTCTTTGTCCGGCGTGGGGAGCTCAGCGACCAATTGCCCAGCTGAGCAGCCCAACTCCACGCCACAGACACGTTCCTGTCTGGAATACACAGGAGGTGGTGCAGCTCCTGGGTCTGTGGGGAGAAGAGGCTGTGCAGGATTCAGTTCAGTTACCCCATCTGCGTATACTCAGGCCCGGGGGCTATCGCCTTCTTATTTCCCCAACTCTTCCCCGCGGGCTATAATCACCATGGCTGAGGCTGTACGAGGCCCAAGGAGAAGTGAGAATGTAGCACTTGCAACTTGTGGATCAAAGGAAGCGAGTCCCGTACACCAGGTTTCTATTTAGCGTGCGATACCTTCTCCCGCAGCAAACAGACATGCTGCAGACTGTGGTTGACCTTCACGTTCAACCATCCCATGTTTGCCTCCCTATGCAGCCCATAGAGGACTGCATTCTGGGACTTCCCTACGCTCTTCCCCCATTCCCCGTGGCATCCAGGGCCACCGCATGTCCCCTGCCGCTCCACCCAGGGGAGAGTACAGGCAATCCCAGAGCCACCCACACTGAGCTGTGAAAGCCAGCGGGAGTCTGTGTTTGGGAAATGGAAATGACTGGTCTTTTCCCTGGATTTATAACATTTCATTCAGTTATAAATGTGGCCGCTTGCATGTGCCGTGTACTGCTCCACCGTGGTTTGGGAACCCCTCTGCCACAAAACCACCCATTGCGTTCTGCACATTGCCCAGACCTGCAGGTTTGTGGGGATTTTTGAAAAGAGGCTTGAAATATTATGGGATGTAGATGAAATTATGGGCTGGAGAACACTGCATTATGGGATGTTGAAAGCATGTTCCCCCCTCCCCCTGCACGACTCGTTTGGGAATGAGGATTGATCCCAGAGACTTAATTCTCTTGGGAAGGAAACCTGCAGCACCAATATATGTGCAATAGACACAATCTGCACCGGTAACAGACTTAGACAAACCCTGGTTAAATGTTACCTGTGAAGTAAGGAATGTAGGGAAATATTCAAAATGCAAATACATTGTCTATCTACCTACAATGGAAGGGGGGAAAATCAGTAAAATTTTGATACAGAAACGAGGATCCAATGTCACTAAATTGAAGCAGAAGAGAGTTTATAATTGTATGCTAGATGCCACTCAAGGAATTAAGTGTAACAAGACCCACAAATGGTGGAAGAAGTTAGAGAATATGAATTTATATAAAAATGATCAGTTTAGAGAAGAGGTTTGGAAAATTCAAAAGACTACCATCATTAATCAATATGTAAATGATACCTGGTTTGAATGGGCTAACATCATGTTACATGTGCTATACCAAGCCCATTCCAATAGTTGCAGAGGAGTTACTCCAATCGAAGAAGGTGTATGGTGGGCATGTGGAAATTGGGCAGGAAAAACTTTACTACCAAGATGGAAAGGAAGATGTACCTTGGTATATCTCTGGCCTGGAGGTGTGCATCCAGTTCCTCTACGTGAGGTTGTGTATAATCACCGACCTAAAAGAAGTTTTAGGCCCACCCTGGATGCTCACCATTATAACCCATTAACTGAACACTCCTCAGCATTCTGGAGAGGATGGAGAATGTTTTTGTCCTGGCAAGGAGTGGGTGATTTGGAGTATGCACTGAGAAATTTTTCAGCAGAATTTGAGATATTTGCCAATGTAACTGGAGATGCTATTTTAAAATTACAGGCTGAAATTGAATCGTTGGCACAAATGAGTATCCAAAATAGATTAGCCCTAGACCAATTGTTAGCTCAGCAAGGAGGAGTTTGTGTAATGTTGAATCAATCCTGTTGTTTTTATAAAAATGAATCAGATCAAATCGAGATGGATGTACACAAAATTTGGAATGTCAGCAGATTTTTTCATGAATTTGCTAACCCTCCAATGCCACCGTCTGGCATTGATATTTCATGGTCATCCATCTGGAATGCTCTGTCTTCTTGGTTACCAGACTTATTATGGCTTAAAAAATTGTTTGTAGCTATAATAGTGTTTATGATAATGTTAATGTTAATGTTTTGTTGTAAGCAATGTTACTGTTCATTATTCCAGCAAAAAAGGTTTAAGCCCCTTAAGAAACAGATGGTGCAAAGGTCAATATGGTATTGGTATATTGGCAAGGAAAATGAATGAATATATCATGATTGTGATTCTAGTAGTAGAACTATTAGAATCAAAGGGGGGAACTGTGAAGGGAAAACAAGATGGGGTCTCTGTTTTTGCTGAGAACTGATTTTAGAAATGGCTGTAAAAAGCCTGAGATAGAAAATGTTTTTTTTTAGCAGTTATTTAATTTTAGAATGTTTTGAAGTAATGAAATAGTTAAGAGGTCTAGACGCTAGTAGAGGTGGAAGGCAGAGAAAGACCTTGTAACTTAGATAAGGAAAGTTGCAAGTATTCAGTTAGAAAATTCCTAGATAATATTTTTTTAGTATGTATAACCATGGAAACTGTGACGTGTAAAAACTTGTTTATACCACCCTATAAATACGGTCAGTTTTTTGGAAGCAAGGGTCGTTCCTTATATTTGAAGGGACCACCTTCTTTACGTAAAGAATAAACTCTGATTTTGCTAATCTGTTGTTTGGCTAATTCTGGACCATCCGCTAAGGCAACGGACATATTAGTAAGGACCCCTGAGTTTGGATTCTCCCACAACATATGTATGACATTGCAGGAAACATGCTACCATAACAATAATGTTCAGTATGCCATGAGCATTCCAAAATCACCGTACATGGCACACTTTGCGTCAGACAATACACAGTTACACTGTAAGGGTGAACTTGAATGATATACCAACCACACCATAAGGGTGTACATGGGGTTCAGCGTGTCACAGCATGTTGCAGAGAGGGCTGGGCACTGCAGGGAGACATCTTTGGGGAGCCCAGAATTCGAGGTTCTGTGTTTGTTTCCCCCAAGATAAGGACTGAACAGGCCAAGTCCAGAAACGTTTGCTGGCAGAACCGACAAGCCAGTGCGTTTGGCCGCATGAGGCTTTGCAAAACTATCTAAGGCTTTGCAAAACCTTTCCAAAACACCCTGCGCCCGATGGTGGCGAGTTGCACAGTGCGAGAGCTACCCACGGTGCTCTGCTCTCTGCTTCAATGCAAGCGCCGCTAGGGAGGGCGTGCGCTGCTGATACAAGGAACGTAGTGTGGATGCAGAAAAGCAATTTAATTACTGTGGAGGCTGTATGCCAACGTAACTTAGGTCAACATAATTTCGTAGCGTAGACATGGCCTAGATCATTCCAACTGGTGCTTGATATAAGAATAGTAAGATAAGAAGTTATTAGTCCAATTTGTTATGATTCGCTTTGGAGTTTTAGGCAGATGAAAGTTGCTTGTGTAAGGTAGAAGTGGTTGTTTTCTTGTTAGTCAAAACCACAGACCTCGTTCAAGCGAGCTAAAACCACTGTGGGGAAACACACGAGACAAGCAGTTGCTCGCTGACAAACAAGTGAGCCTAGGCACACAATCTAAACAGGGGGTAAAAAGCAGCAAACTTTAGCGCAGAAGATCCGGCGATAGCCGGAGCTGATGGGATGCCTGAATAATGAGGTGGATCCTCCTAGCTCTACTTTAAGTAACCAGCTGTTAGTTTATTGTATTATCATGTCGGGTAGGGTTTATAGTTATGCTTAACAGAGCATCTGCGATGTATTACTATGGTAACGCAGCCCAGCTGTTGGGAAATAAACTGGGGAGGGGCCAGGGAAACGTGTCTGTCTGGTGGCGGGTGGAAGGGCCGCGTGAGGGGTCGGGTTGTAGGGCCCGAGAGCACAGCTCCGAGACTCCACAACTGGTCGCTGCTGTAACTTCTAATCAAGCTGCTAACGAAGTCTTTCTATGCTGTGATCCTGTGATCTAATTAACCCTTTGGATTCCTACAGTAGCAGGGAATTGCTTCTGGCTGCAAGGCGGGTGCCTGGCCCCTTTGGGGGTGTGTAGGAGCCCCCCAGGGTCCCATCCAGGGGGCCCCACAGGGGGAGCTCAGACAGAGCAGGGGGGCTGGACCCTCCGAGGTCAGGGTCAGGAGGCGGCAGCACAGGTGTGTGGAGACCCGAGGGGGGGGGAGTCGTGACTGGCTGCGCCCAAGTGGTGCCAAGCCGAGTTCCTGGGGGAATTGGGCAGACCATGCCGCTGCGGGCCCCAGAGCCACCCAGGGCGGGAGAAATGGGTGACCCTGGAGTGGTCCCTGAAAACCCTCCTGCGCATCCTACACAACCATGTGATCAAAGGAGACCCCCCCCCATTTCTTGCGCACCTTTAACCCCTCCAAGAAGCGCTACAAGGCGGGTGCAGGGGTCTATGCATGCCTGGCCCTGCAGGCTCTCGCCGAGGAGGGGAGCTGACAGAGGTGGGTCCGGTGCAGTACAGATCTCTGAGATGCTCCAACGAGATTTCTGAGTGGCCAGTGGCTGTCAGCAGCACAGAGGCATCTCACCAGGGATTGAAGAAGCCCTGTAGGACCAGAGGAGGTTGGAGGACCGAAAGCTGGATGAGCTGGAAGCCATGGAGGGACCTTTTCCACGTGGCATGGGGGCCATCCCTTACTGCCCATGCTTTTGGGGTTTACTAGGACTCCTGGGTTCTCTCCCGCACTGGGTGAATTGGGGCACAGGCCACCCCCGCACCTGCCCTTGGGCAATGGAGACCATGTGCTGATGCAAATAAAGGTTTCTTTCATTCCAGATGAGCGCATCCACGCAGTGGTTTAAATGCCTCTTTCACGAATCCAAGCGACTCCTGCTTCACTTTCCCAAGAGTCCCCATGCAGACAAGCCCTGGGATTGTGCGTTAGGCATAGGGCATAGACCAGGAGGCAGAGGGTGGAGCTGACCCAGGAAGGCGGAACAGCTCCAGCCACCCAAAGTTGAATGCTGGGAAAAATCCAGATTTCACTCCTGAAAGGAAGGAAATCGCAGAGCCTCTCTGCTGCGTGGGAGATACGGGGCGCAGTGGCCTAGCGTGATGTTAGCCCCAGGAGAGCGATGACAAAGGTTGGAAACTTTTTGTTTCTCTTTGGTATTAGACTCAAAGGCCCAAGAAATGCTAGGGAGAAAAGTCGTCTGTTAAATTTCCATTCTCCCCCCACTGGGCTTTCTGAGATGTCAGCTCTGGTCTCTTCCTGTAACTGGCTCTTGCTTAGTGAGTTTTTACCCATAGACCTCAAAGCCCTGCACACAAAAAGGATGTTACCATTCTCCATATGGTATAAGTGGGGAAACTAAGGCATGGAGCAGAACAATGACACACCCAGCAGTCACCGACCAACCGGTGGGAGAGCTGCATGTGGAACTCAGGCATCGGGACTTAGCATGAGATGACGGACAGCCTGGGGGGGTGACTGCATGTGAAAATAGCCATTGCTTCCACCACTTTGTTCCAACTGCTAAAGAGAAATGCTTTATTTCATCTGTCCATTTAGTGAAGGAACAACAGGGGCCCTGGTCTCGGTCGGGTGGGGAGGGGGTGTCTGTGCTGCCAGCCGGGCGAGACAGGACAAAACGTGATTGGGGGTAACAGTCTGCTAAGTGCAAGCCCTACCCCCTAAGTTCGATGCAGCCTTGATAGCCTCGATTAGTTCCCAGGACTAATCAACCCCAAATTTGCATCCCAAATTCCACCCAGCACCTCCAAGCAGCCTAGCAATTGGCAGGTCAGTCTGACCTGGGCTGTGGATTTTAGAGCCGTTTCAGGGGTGACCTTTTGGGAGAATTTTGGAGGCAACCTTAAATATGCTGCAGCTAGACAGGAACTGGCTTTGGGGGGTCGCAACCCCCCTTTTCTCGCTGTTACAGTGGGAGGAGATGAGCCCCCAGCTTGGATCTGCTGTGTGTTGGAGACAGAGATTAAATTAACAGAAATCCATGAACAAAACATGCCTTGGTGCCAGATTGTGACAAGGATTTTTTTCCCTCAGGTTTAAAAACAAAGAAAAAAGCAGAACAGAAACCAGAATAAAATTATCAGACAAAACACTTTTAGAAATGCGGACATGTCTGTCTCAGAGCTGGGGAGAGAACCCAGGAGTCCTGGCGCCCAGCCCCCCCTGCTCTAACCACCAGACCCCACTCTCTTTCCAGAGCTGGGGAGAGAACCCAGGAGTCGTGGCTCCCAGCCCCTCTCCCCCTCCCCTCCGCTCTAACCACTAGACCCCACTCTCCTCCCAGAGTTGGGAGAGAACTCAGGAGTCCTGGCTCCCAGCACTCCTCCCATCTCCGCTAGTGTCATGATGCCCCCTCGGGGTCAGTGGATCCCTGCGTGGTAGGGGGCTGCGGGAGGGACTCCGGGGGGGCCTTGGCTCCCTGTTGACCCCCAGACACGGTCTCCCCTCCTGGCATCTCCTGTGGGCTCATGATCCGATTCCGCTTGAAGAAGCCGATCTGGGAGAGAGAAGGGGTGGGGGGGGATGAGTGTTAGAGGGAGGGCGGCACACAGACAGCGCTGTGTGTCTGTGCCATGCACCGAGTGTGCCTGATCTCAGCTGAAGGGAGGGGGACAGGATGCCCGTCGCCCACCTTATACAGGATCCCAACCAGCACGGCTAGAAGGAGGACGCCACCAACTGAGCTGCCGACGATCACCGGGACTGGGTTGAAATAGGAAATGAGCTCCACCTCCGTGGTGATCTGAGGAGAGACAAGGTTAGGGAAGAGAACCTAGGAGTCCTGGCTCTAACCCCCAGACCCCACTCCGCTCCGCTCCAGAGAACCCAGGAGTCCTGGCTCTAACCCCCAGACCTCACGCCCCTCCCAGAGAACCCAGGAGTCCTGGGGCTCAGTACCTGGCTATACTGGAATTCCTCCGGCTGGCTCTGGAAATACTTGGTCTCATCAATGCTGACTGATGCTTCGCTGCGGAGCCAGAGCCTGCGGGATTCCAGCTTCGGGACAGATGGACAGAGAAAGCAGAGTGAGGACTAGATGAACAGGGGGAGGGAAGTGAGGCTCCATCACCCCATGGCTCCATCAGAGGGACCCTCCCCCCAGGGCTTTACCTTAGTGCCATCCTGGGCTCGATAAAAATCCCCGGAGAAGTTGAATCGGAGGGATTCACCCCTGGTGAGGGAAGTGACTTGACACCAGACCCGGGTGCAGACAGATGCCCCCAGACACCCACGCTGGGAGAAAAAGGAAACACAGTCAGATTCCACTGACTATCCCAAATGGCTGTGAAACGGGCGCCCCGTCCCAGAGGTGGCCGCATCTCAGCGTCGGGCGAGGGGTCCCTGTATACCCAGTCCCCGCGCCCCGCCCCAGAGGTGGCTGCATTTGAGCTCTGATATTACTGTCACTGCTTCCTTTGGGGTCTTGCTCGCAATTCCCATGCGGAGTGTCAGTGGAGGGGTGCATGTGAACCGATGTTCCTACAAGGGAATGGAGAAGGTCACTCAGGGAGAGAACCCAGGAGTCCTGATGCTCAGCTCTAACCACTAGACCCCCCTCCCCTCACAGAGCCAGGGAGAGAACTCAGGAGTCCTGGCTCCCAGCCCCCCCCCCCGGCTCTAACCCAGCAGACCCCAGACCCCTTCTCCCCATTGCAGGGACTCACCCCACCACTGAGGTTCACAGATACGTCCCAGACGAAGCCGAGTGCAGCCCGGATGGGGAGTTCGAAGGTCACATTGACAGGGATCACCGGCGGCCCTAAATTCTGCACCTGAGGAGCAAGGAAAGAGGGAATGGATTAAAGGAGAAGAAAAATGGGACTTCAGTGTATATAGATATGGCTGTGCCATGCACTGAGTGCGCCGGGTCTTGGCCCCTCCAATCTCAGCGCATGTCATGCACCAAGCGCACCAGGTCTCAGCCCCCCCGATCTCAGCATGTGTCTGTGACATGCACCACGCGCACCCAGTCTCACCTGGTAGCTATGGGAAATCTCTCTGCGCTCCGGCATCTCTGTGGAGACGTTGACATACGTGCTCGACTCCAACCTGGGGGGAAAGGTGGGGGCGTCAGTGTCTGTGTGGGCCCAGCCCCACATGGAAATGGGGTCTGCGGGGAGGATGGAAGTGGGGGAGGGTATTAGGGGCGATACCCCGTCACAACGACCCCGACTGGGCGCAGAACCGGCAGCTCCCGTGTGGCTTCGTTGTCCGCCAGGGTGGTGTTCTCGTTCCGACTGGAGGGGAGAGAGCGAAACGGGTTTGGCTCAGCCGCGCGTTGGGGCCCTGGCGCACCCCCACTCCTCCCCAGCACCACGTCTGGGTCAGGGGTCCAGGCCCTCCCACAGCCAACAGCTGAGTGCTGGGAGTCAATGGAGAGCAGGGAGAGGGAGGGGGCCTGTGGGGATGGGGGAGCGGACAGATGGAAGGATGTGTGGGGGGCACGGAGAGACAGAGGGACGTGTCAGGGGGACAGACGGACAGACGGAAGGACACATGTGGGGGGACAGACAGACAGACAGAAGGACACGTGTGGGGGGACAGACAGAGGGACAGTTTGGAGGATGGACAGATAGAGGGACGTGGGGGGAATGGATGGAGGGATGAGTGTAGGGGATGGACCGAGGTAGGGGCGTGTGGGACAGACAGAGACGGAGGGATGTGGGGGGGGGGGGGGGACAGAAAAAAGGATGTGGGGGGAGACGGACAGACAGACGAAGGGATGTGTGGGGGGGACGACGGACAGACAGACGAAGGGATGTGTGGGGGGGGACGACGGACAGACAGACGAAGGGATGTGTGGGGGGGACGGACAGATGGACAGACTGAGGGATGCATGGGGACAGACAGACGGAGGGACGTATAGGGAGGACGGAGTGATGGGGTAGGTGGGGATGGATGGAAGGATGATGGAGGGTGCATGTGGGGTGCCCCTTCCCCTCACCTGCCCCCCCCCCCCCCCACGTGCACCTTGGGCCCACTCCCTGCCCCTCCGGGGACGCACCAGTCAGCGCGGAGGGTGAAGGCGGCCACATCCCCCCAGGGGGCATCAGACGAGACCAGGAAGGAGAGACGGAGAAACATCTGTGGGAGGAGACCAGAGAATGGGGAGACTCAGTGCAGGCCCAGCCACGGGGTGCTGAGACCAGGCACGCTCGGTGCACCACCCCCTCCTCCCCCGCTTACCTTTGTTTTCTCTCGCAAGGCTGGGGGGCTGAGCTGGCAGGAGTTGTTGAGGTGGGACAGACGGCCGGGAGCTCCGGGCATGTTGCAAACCAGAGACACCGGCCACAGGGACTAGGAGGCGGGAGAACAAGGAGGGCTAAGATCGTTGTAGGCCGAGAGTAGATACCATGTTTTATTACTATGAGCGAAGAGGCAAATGTGACTAAGAAACCTCGAGTGTTACACCCTGAGGCGCCGTTTCTGTGATCACACTTACACTCCTTGGGAACATCCCGCCTGCAACACCTCAAGATCTTGTTGGTTTGTATCTGTTCAGAAACATCCTGAGGCCTTTTGTTAAACAAACAACTGCCTGATCCAGGGCAAAGAACATTTGCTGTGAATGTGCTTTGTTAACGGATGTCAGTGGAATCCAGACGGATGGCTAATCCCACCTGAGTATCCTTCCTTTATTAGGGCTGTAACTTCCCCTCTTAGCATACATCATTTGGCTGGAATGTAGCTTTAATTTGTAAGTTGTACTTTTGTTTTAGGTTAGTTTGTTTTTGAAGTAAAAGTTAGTTGTGTGGTTGAGGAATGAATGGAGTACGTGTGTGATAACGAAATGGAAAGGCAGAACTCTAAATCTCCCTGACAACAAGAAGGAGTGAAGATACTTTGTTTTAACAACTTTTATGATCCAGCTGGCCAAAGAACACAGACAGAGATAACTCCAACATATGGAGGTGTCTACCCACAAGGACAAGAACAAAACAAAGTGTGAAACAGGAACGAGGAGATAACGGAAAGCCATCATGTTTGCAATATAATGGGTGATTGATAATCACACCAGGTGTGAAAACAGCGTGACCCAGCAGTACCCTTAGACTTACATGGGGACAGATTCCTATAAAAGTTAGGTGAAAACATGGAGACTTTGGGTCTGTTCTGCAAACAACTAGGAGCATCGGATTCGTGACCGAGAGAAGCCTGGCTCCCCCCTCACGCTCAGTCTGCTTGGCCAGAAGATTGACTCGAGCAACGCATAGGCTGGTGAATATATTCTGCCTGCACAACTCTTTGGGTGTGTGTAGGCAATTGCGTTTGAAACTTCTGTATTCCCAATAAACGCGGTGTATTGCCTTGTCCCCCTGAAGAAGATCCTGCTGGTTTTTTTGTTTATAGGTGTAATATTTTGGTGGAGGATGCGGGCAGTAGTTAAATACCACAACGTGGCTGTTGTACAAAAGGCAAATGGAAATGGGAACTAGAACGGCCTTGGTTATAGGGTGTACTGAAATGCAGATCCTCAGCCTAGTCATGTTTGCAACACTGCGGGTGATTGACAATCACACCAGGTGTGAAAACAGCATGACACGGCAAGATCCATAGCCCGAAATGGGAACTGACCACTATAAAGAGGGGGTGAAAACATGGAGACTTTGGGTCTGTTCTGCAAACATCTAGGAGCATCGGATTTGTGACCGACAGAGGCCCAGCTCCCCCCTCGCGCTCAATCTGCTTGGCCAGCAGATTGTCTTGAGCAACGCATAGGCTGGTAAATATATTCTGCCTGCAGAATTCTTTGGGGTGTGTAAGCAATTGCTTTTGAAACTTCTATATTCACAATAAACGCAGCATATTGTCTTGTCCCACTGCATAACATCCTGCTGGTTTTTTTCTTTTATAAATGTAACATAGTGACAGTGCCCCTCACTCCTGACCTGCAACCCAGCTCTGCCCCCACCCCCAGCTCTGCCGGTGCCCCTCACTCCCGACCCACAGCTCTCTGCTAGCCCAGCTCTGCCCCCCTGGCAGCCCCCGCTACCTGCAGGACAGAGCCCCCCCCGAAGGACAGTCCTGGGGGATACTGGAACATCAGCACTGGCCCATCAGCCATTTCTCCCACGTTCTCGAGCTGCACTGTCAGGTTGAGCAGGAAACTGGGGCTCAGTCTGAGACCTGGCGACCTGGAAACCAGACACAGACTTCAGCCCTGGCCCTCCCAGTGGGGGGTGTGTTGGAGGGGGGCAGGCGCTGGCTGGGAGTTTTGGGGTGTCTCACTCACCCCGAGAAGTTGAAGGAGACCCTCAGGTCAGCCACACACACCTTGTCTTCCCCACAGCGCTTCTCAAAGGGCACCTGAGGGGCACAGAGTCCCAGTTAGAGCCTGAAGGGACCCAGGCGTCTGGGTCTTTCACCCTGGCACTCTGCCCGCTGTGACGGGGACCCAGGAGTTCAAGTCAGGGCGTGGGCGGGCAGGGAACGATGGGACCCAGGGATGGGAAGTGCTGGAGCAGTAGTGGGGAAAGGAGGGGAAGGGACCCAGGCATTCAGCCTAGCGTGGGGGAGGGGAAGGTACCTGTATGTGGGTGGTTCTGTTGGCGTCAGGGGACAGCAGGGGGGACAGGCCCCTCGTGCCCCGGATCGGCTCCCCCTGGACCGAGAAATTGACCCGCAGCTCCACAGGCGTCAGGAAATCCTCCAGGCAGGGCTGGGGGGAGGGGTAAGGGCTGTGAGCTTCCCCATAGCAGTGCCCACCTGCCGCTGCAAGCTTCCCCACAGCAGTGCCCCTGGCTGGGGACTGCCCCACCCAGTGCTGCGAGCTCCCCATCCAGCAGTGCCCTGGGGGGCTGGGCGCAGGGTCATACCAGAGCATGCAGGGCTTTGGTGGTGCAGGCTGGCACGGTGCCAACCCGGAGGGTCTCCAAGAGCTGTGAGGTTCCATCATGCAGCACCACGCGCGGGTGGGATTTCCCAGCATCCACCTGGAGCGTGAAGGAGATGCGGGCGCGAAGAGGAGCTGAGGGTGGAGGGGGAAAGGAACGAAGAAGAGAATAAATCAATGAACGAACAAAGGAGGAAATGAATGAATGGAGCGGAGGTGAACTAATGAAGGAGGAAGCGAGGGAAGAAGGGACCCAGGCGATAGGGGAACGAATGAAGAAAGTGGGGGGCAGAGGAAGGAAGGAAAGAAGGAGCGAACCAGCGAAGGGAGGAACGAGAAAGGTCGAGCAAACGAGTGAAAGGCCAAGGCAGCGACTGACTGCAGGAGGGAGTGGGGACGAGGGGAGAAATGGGAAGGTCTCACCTGGCCCCCCCAGGCTGATCTGGCTGAGGTTGAAGCAGAGGGTCAGGGAGACCCACCCGGCCCCCTCGCTTGGCCCCCCCACACAGCTGGCCTCGTCCAGTGGGATCCGGGTCGGAACCGACACCAGGGAGCAGGAGACGCCGATCACTGGACGGGACCTGCTGGGAGACAGACGCATGGACAATGAGAGAGAGGGACAGATGGATGTGCCCTCCCCACCCCTCACCCACCCCATTTCCCTCCTGCCCAGCGTTGCGCGCTTCCCTGCAGCAGTGCCCCCAACTGGCCTCTCCCCCACCTGAGCAGCACGGCCCGGCCCAGGGCGCCCACAGCCACGTCCGTCAGTCCATCCCCGCTGAGATCCAGCCGCCCCTGCACCGTCTGAGCGAAAAACCGCAGGGCGGGAGAAAGAGACCTGCCGGAGATACGCTGGGGAGGGGGGCAGGATGACAGGTGGGGTGGTGCCCCTCACTCCCAACCCGCAGCCCACTGCTGGCCCAGGCCTGCCGGTGCTCCTCATTCCCGACCCCAGCATCCAAGCCCAGCCCAGCCCAGCTCTGCCAGTACCCTTCACTCCTGACCCGCAGCCCCCCATCCCAGACCTGTCCCCTCCCCCCTAACTCTGCCATGCCCCTCAGTCCCAACCCGCAGCCCCCCTACTGGCCCAGCCTTGGGCTCCCCACCAGCCCTGCCGGTGCCCTTCACTCCCAACCTGCAGCCCCAGGGTCTCACCTGGCTGTGAGGCTCTCTCAGGGCCAGCCTCCTCGGCTCCCCCAGGAAGATGTACAGGGCCCCCCGGCCCTCATCCTCCATGGGGGCCCCGACGGCCACATCCCCGGCGCCGTCCCCGTTCACGTCCCCCAGGGGCCCTAGCGCTGCCCCAAACCGGCCCAGCCCGTCCCCTGGTGCCCCCCACAGCGTCTGGGCACAGCTCAGCGAGCCCTGGGGCAGAGAGAGACAGATCAGACCCCGACCCTGTCTCCCCTCCCCCACTGCCTCCCCTTCCCTTCTCCCATCTCTCCCCAGCCCCAACCCCCCCCGCACTCCCCCCTCCTCCCTGCTCAGTCCCCAGCTCACCCCATCCCCCAGGGCGCAGACCCGGACCAGCCCGCCCCAGCTGCGGTTCAGGTAGCCGGGGGCCCCGATCAGAACCAGGTCCGTGGTGCCGGCACCGGCCAGGTCCAGGGTGCAGAGCTCTGCCCCGAAGTAGGAACCCACCGGGGGGGGAAACAGACAGACAGACGGACGCGTGGGGGAGTGGACAGACCGATGCATGGGGGAGTGGGGGGGGGCAGATGGATGGAGAGAGCCATATGGGGGCGGTAAGTCCAGATGGACGGACAGAAAGCAGGCAGATGGGGATGGATGGACAGACGTGGGATGGACAGACAGATGGGCACATGTATACGTGGGCGGGGAGATGGCTGGAGGGAGAGACAGACGGACTGGGGGGGGACGTGGGGGCTGGACAGATGGAGGGGTGAGGTGCTAGGGGGCTGAAGGGATGGATGGGGAAGAGGAGGAATGGGGGGGACAGACAGATCAGGGGGAAGGACAGGTGGGTGTTGGGGGCGGACAGGTGTGGGCACAAGTGGGCAGAGAGGCAGGGGGTGCCCAGATGGGTGTCGTGGGTGGACAGACAGATGGACGGAGGTGGGGTGCGATGCTCACCTGCTCCCCCACGACGCTGTCACTGACCCGCCCCCCACGACTCTGAAAGACCCCAACTCGCCCAACGTGCCGGTACCGGGGGGCCCCCACCACGTACAAGGCACGGCCCCCCCGGTGGGCCAGGGCCACGGCATAGCCTGTGGGGAGGGGAGGGGATTAGCATGGGCGGTGTTGGGGGAGGGGGAAGGAGGAGGGATGGGGCTGGGGGGGTCACTCACCCAGGTACGAGTCCTTGGCCCCCTCCCCTAACGAGGAATCATTGATGAAGGCCGTGTGGCCGGGTTCTCCCCACCACTCCTCTAGGCCACCCGCCCAGTCGTAGGCCCCCACCGCACCCATCACGATGGCCTCCTGGGCGCAGGAGAAGAAAGACAGAGAGAAGGACGTGAGGGACCCAGGCGTCCTAGCCCTTCCCCCACGGCCACATGGCACCCTGACCTCAACCAGCCATTAACCCACAAATTCACCCCTGCCCCTCAGTCCGCTCAGCGTTTAACAACAGCCTCAGAACATTAATGAGCCCAAATTAATGTTAATAGGGTGAACCATTCAGAATATCAATGAGCCACATGATTGCTAATGATAGGAAATAGAATAGTAATGAAACAACTGAATATTAATGAGGAGGTTGATCAGAATGCTAATGAGCCCAAGTTGCTATGAAAGAGAGGAAATAAGCCAAAATGATGGTTAATTATGGGAAATATGCAGAATATTAATGAGCTGAACTGATGATTAGTGATTAACTATAATGTATTACTATATATTAACTCTATTGTGTATTAATTAGCCTGATTTTGACTGTAATCATCTGAATCCTCTCCCCGCTAACACCCGTCAGGCACCCCCCATGACGGGATAATCGCTGCAAACTCATGTTCAAAGACATGGGGCACAAACATCTACTGAGAATCACCCCAAGCGTCAGGGTTAATATTGTCCCCAATAGCAATTTTAATGGGAAACAGCTGAACATCCATGAGAAACCCAACAATACCCCCGAGAATAGACTGATCAGAAATAGAGGCTGTAACGACGAGGAATCGCTGGAGAGGACTGGGACGCGGCAAACTTTCATTGGAGACCTAGGAGAAGAGAGATTCAAGGTGCGGGGCAAAAGGGGTTTGATTTAAGGAGTTTGATGGGCAATGTGGGTTTCCGGGAAAGCCAAGGGCAGAAGAACATGGGGCAGAAAAAGATCTTGGATGGACGAGGTGGTCTCTCAGGTGGATTGAAAGGATGAATCAGACACCAAGAGATTAGAGGAAGATGGCTCAGAACAGGCAAGCAAGGGTGCAAAGCTGCAGTGATGCAGATGAAGGAGGAGGAGGAAGAAGAGGAGGAGAAGGAAGAAGAGTACATTAACAGGAATGAAGAGCTCTGCTCAACCAGAAAAAGTCTCAGCAAATGACTCCTATCAATGGGAAAGCCAACGATACATGGGTATCTGCTCTATGCCGTGGTAAGAAAGTTCTGGAGATGGTCAAGTGGTTGGACACGCCATGAGAAGGAACGAAATGAGGCTGCGAGGGGCCCAATGCAGGTTGAAGACGAGTGGAGGGAAGCTAGGTGATGTGGGCATAGACATGTCTAGTGGAGACATGAGAGCATGGATGAAAGAGGAGCCGGGGCAGGCCAAAGACTTGGCACACGGACCGGACATTGGCAGACCTAGAGAGACCGACTGGCACGACAAGGCATACATCCAGGAGTTGTAAAAGTCGTCAACCCCGAAAAGGTAAGGGGACAGAAGGAGGAAGGTCTCTATCAAATATTAACAAGGAATTAAGATGAGAGATGAGAAAATTCGATTAATTAGAAAAATGTGTAGATTAAGGAAAAACAAACAAACAACAAAGGAAGACATATTACAGTCAATAGAACAAGGAAACCAATTATATAAATGAGATGATATTAACAGGAACCTGTTAGTAGCAATGAGCGAATCTTATTAGAAAACCGTTAATATTAATGAGAACTATGATATCTTCAACAGCAACGGATAGCCACTGATATCAGAAGTTTGCTAAATACTTGTTCTCACTGACACAGCTTTGCATTCGTGTTACCATTTGCTCATTTATAGTCACTCATTGACATTAATATTAATAATGAATCATAAATATCAATGTTAATGAGAAAACTATAATGTAAATATGACTATGAACGAAACACTGTCTCAGTGAGACAAAGTATTTAGCAAACTATTCAGATCAATGGGAAAGACCGCTAGATAAATGGGTATATATTGATGTGAGAAAAATATTTCCTCACTGCTTTTAATAATTTATTAAAAATGATAGATAGTTAGATAGATAGATAGATGTGATGTGTGGGGATGGATGGATGGATGGATGTGGTGTGTGGGGAACAGATAGATAGATAGGATAATGTTACTATTATCCTAATTAATATACAAAATTCTTATTACTAATAATACCCTTTGATATTAATAAGTCTCTGGATAGCAATATACTGTTTTATGTTAATATTCTCCTCGTTAATACCACGGTATTAATATAACAGAGCTGCTACTCCTGTGAACGAGACGACGTGTCATAGAGGTGATCACAGGTTAATGACGTTTATACCCCTGAGCAAATTAGAAAACTATTCCTGCGCATGAGAAACCCAGATCTGGTAACGGAAAAAATCTTATCATTGATGATGGGATATTAATATTAACAGAAGTTAATGTTAATATTAATGATAAAACATTAATATCAGTGGGGCAATTCTAACACTGATGGTGCTTTATTAATATTAATTAGGCATTAAGGAATAATAATTATAATAAATTAATATTATTAGAAATAGGAAGGTTAACAGACTAATTATGAATTGTAACAAGCAGGGCAATAATTGGCCAGTTAATAGCAGGGCATCTGTCTCCACCTGGTGGTGGGACTGTGTATAACGTGGGGTCTGAATCTCGACAGCCCTGGCCTATGGGGGTCTCTCTGCCCCCCGCCTCCCCAGCTGGGCTTGAGCCCGTGGGCCTGGCCGGCCCCATCGTGGAGCGCACGTGGGGGGTCCTACCCACCGGGGCCAACAGGACGCTGAATCCACCTTGCGACAGCTCCAGCTGCAACGAGCTGACATTGGAAGCCTGGGCTGTCCCTGTGGGGAGGAATAAAGGAGGTGAGACCCAAGCGTTCAGATAGGGGTGCTTCCACCCCGCAGCACTCCCAGAGACCAGGCTGGGGAATGGGACCCAGGTGTCCGGGCCTGGGGCAGAGCCGTGGGCCTCGCACCTTCGATAGCGAAGATCTTCTCCCGTAACTGCTCCTGGATGGTGCTGAGGGCGGAGAAGTTCCCGACCCAGAAGACATTCTCCGCCTGCGAGGCGATGGTCAGCAGCTCCTTGCGTGCGTCAAGCGTGGAGAATGCCTCGCCCACCTGCAGCCGGGGGGTGGGTGGCAGAGACCTCCAGGAAAGGGCTCCAGAACCCCCTGGAGATCCACAGACCCTTCCTGCAAACATGGACCCTCCCCAGGGTCCTCCAGAACCCCCCACCATGCTCCAGAACCAACCAGAACCTCCAAGTACCCACCGCACGCCACAGACCCCTCACACATCCCCAGAACCCCCTCAGCTACCGACAGACCCTCCCAGACCCATTCACATGCCCCCAGAACCTCCTCATCCACCAGAACCCTTCCAGGGGATGCCCGCAGAGCCCTGCCTTGGCCCAGCCCAGCCCCAATCCCACGCCCGCCTCCCGGGACGCTCCCGAGACCCTTGCTCCCGGTCCAGAACCTTTAAAGCACTTCTCCAAGCTAAAACCATTGCCTGGCCCTCCAGAGCATCCACACATCCTCCAGAACCTCCCGGGAACCTCCAGCACCTTGACAGAGCCTCTCGGGCGGCCTGAATCCTCCAGAACAACTGATACCCTGAACTTTTCGGGTCTCCCCAGAACCGCTGGGAACCCCAAACCTTCAAGGACCCTCCAAGAACTGGGAACTGGGACAGGCCCCCCCCGGACTTTTTCAGAACCCAGAGCACGCCCCCCACTAGCACCCTGCCCAGGCCCCCTGGCCGTACCCCGATGACGTATCGGAGCAGGTCCTTGCTGTCAGCAGCCTGTATGGCCTCGTTAAAGGTGGTCTCCGTGTCGGTGGACTTCCCGTCGGTCAGGACGATCAGCAGCCGCTTGGCGTGGGACCGGGCACCATTGTGGGGGGCGAAGGTCTCGTTCCTGCAGGGGGAGCAGGCAGGATCAGCGGAGGGGGGAGGGGGGCTGGCGGCCCAGCTTGGCCCTGCTCCCTGGCGGGGTACTCACGCCACGAAGCGGATGGCGGAGGGGGTGTAGGTGTTCCCGCTGAGCTGTTTGTAGGCGAGGAGGTCGCGCTCCACGGCAGACAGGCCCTTGGTGGCGTAGTCAGCAAAGCTGAAGACCTGGTTGATCTCGGAGGAGAATTGGACCACGGCCAGCTGGGGGGGCAAAGGGCGAACCCCCGGGGGGGGAGAGAGAATTAAATGGGGGGGGTCGGATTGTTTAAAATAGCAGATGGTCACTGGTTCCCCCACCCCACACACACACACACACACAGACAGAGGGACGGAAGGACAGACGGACGCACAGCAGGGCTGGTGCGGGGGACGGACAGCAGGACGGGCCCCCACCTGGACGCGGGGCCGAGCCAGCGCGCGCAGCAGCTCCACGATGAATTTCTGCATGAGGGTGAAGTCGCTGGACACGATGCTCTGCGAGTCGTCGTACAGAACGGCCACATCCACCCCCGACACGCACGCTGGGGGGGGTGGGTGAGAGATCAGCTCCCCCAGCCAGCATCACCACCCCCCCCACAGATCAGCCCCCCCCCCACCCCAGCCAGCATCACCGCCCCCCCACAGATCAGCCCCCCCCCCACAGCTGCACCCCCCAGCAATATTCCCCACCTTGGCTAGCCGGGTGCAGGACCCGTGGGGGCTGCTTGCTGCCCCCACACAGGTAGCAGAGCCCCTGCAAATAGATGTTCTCCTCACAGCGCTGCTGGAGCCTGGGGCCGCAGGCCTGGGGAGGGAAGAAGGGGTCATTGGGGGGATGGGAACCCCAGGGGGACCTCCACCCCTAAGCCCCTCTCCCAACACCTCTCCCCTTGTGATGCCCCACCCCTCCACAGCCTCCTCCCCACACTCCACCCCACCTCCTGAACCCCCCCTGCATCCCGTCCATGCCCCCCCATGGGAGACGCACGCCCCCACTCCTCCTCCCTTCCACCCCACCACCCTCCCCTCATTCCCCTACCTCCGGGAGCCCCCCCAAGTGGGGTGTGGGGGGAAGGGGGCTGGGGGTCACTCACCATGATTTGGGACCTGGAGATCTCATCAGAGGTGAGCGCCAGCCCCAGGGAAACCGGGGGGATGTCTGGGGTGGGACACAGAGAGAGTGAAAGAGAGAGACCCCCTCCACCTGCTAGGCACCCCCAATAACCACAGCCCACCCCCCAAATCCTCCCACCCAGCCCCTTCCCCAGCGAGATATGCGGGGGGCAGAGACTTACCAGGGAGAGGGATGGGCTGACAGGTCATCCCCTCATAGGAGCAGCGATACAGGGCCCCCGTCCTGTTTCCCGCCAGCGGGGCGCTCACCACCAGCCTGGGGAGAGAGGGTTATAGACAGCATCGGGGGCGCTGATCCTCTGCCCCTCTCAGAGCTGGGAAAGGAACCCAGGAATCCTGGCTCCCAGCCCCCCCTGCTCTAACCACTAGACACCGCTCCTCTCCCAGAGGGAGAGATAGAACCCAGGAGTCCTGGCTCCCAGCTCCCTCTGCTCTAACCACCAGGCCCCACTCCCCTCCCAGAGCTGGGGACAGAACTCACGAGTCCTGGCTCCCAGCTCCTAGCCCCCTGCTCTAACCATTAGACCCCATGCCGCTCCCAGAGCTGGGGAGAGAACCCAGGAGTTCTGGCTCCCAGCCCCCCCCTGCTCTAGCCATCAGGCCCTGCTCCCCTCCCAGGGTCGGGGGCTCTCACCAGGAGCTCCCTTCCGAGCGCATCTGGACGACCCGGTAGCCGAACTGCTCGTCTGCGTCGCCCTCAAAGATGGTCACGTTCTGGGTTTCGATGGTGAAGGCCCGGGAGGGGGGTGCACCTGAGGGGTGGGGGGGGACAGAATGGCAGGACTGGGAGATGGGAAATGGGGGGCCGCACGGAGCCCCTGGTGCGGGGGAGGGGATTTACACAGACAGCGCCAAAGACACCACAAAAAATACCCTCAAAGGTCACAAGAAGAGGGACCAGAGAGAACAGAAAAGAGGAAACACAACACTGCATGGCCCAAAATGGGGTGAGCAACCATCCTGGGGTGCCCAGCTCTGCCCCCCTGCTCTACCGGTGCCCCTCACTCCTGACTTGCAGCCCCCAGCTAACCCCGCCCTGCCAGTGCCCCTCACTCCCGACCCCTAACTAACCCCGCCCTGCCGGTGCCCCTCACTCCCGACCCACAGCCCCTGACTAGCCCAGCCCAGCCCTGCAGGTGCCCCTCACTCCCGACCCGCAGCCCCCGGCTAACACAGCACCAGGTACCTCGCAGGAGGCTTAGCACGCCCACAGCCACGAGCAGCGGGTGCCCTCCAGCAGCTAGCGCCATCGCGTCGCTCCTTCCCAGTCCCTGCTGTGGGTGGGTCACAAGTTGCAGATTCATTTCCTTGGCTTGCTTCATCCGCTGCCTCAAGGCTACGAGGGGCAGATGTGGGCTGGCCGCAGCTCCCCCTGGGGCCCACAGTTAACCCTGCATGTCTTCCCTGCAGCCCACCCCCCACCCCCAGTTGTAGGGCACTGCTGGGAATGTAGGGCACTGCTTAGTACGCTAAGTTGAATTCCTTTTTATTGCTTGTATTCAGAGAGAGAGCTCAGCACAGGCAACCCCAGCAATTCGGCAAGACACAAAATACACAACATACACAGCCCTGGGATCCCCTGCGGGGGTGGGTTAGAGTGGGGGGGCTGGGGGCCAGGACTCCTGGGTTCTACCCCTGGCTCTGGGAGGGGAGTGGGGGCTCTGATGGCTAGAGCCAGGCACTTACAGAGCAATCCTTCCCATCACATAGCCCCGGCTTTGGCCAGTCCGTGGTTTAAGGAGTCTTGGCTAATAGCCATCGCTGGACCCGTCCTCCGTGAACTTACCGAGCTCTGTGTTGATCCGTTTTACTTTTGGCTTCACGACATCCCCCAGCAAGGAGTTCCACAGGTTAACTCCGTGCAGCGTGTGAAGAAACCTCATTGGGTTGAAACCTGCTGCCTGCTCATTTCACAGGGTGACCCCGGTTCTTGTGTTATGAAAAGGAATGAATAACGCTCCCCCCCCCCATTCCCTTTCTCCACACCACTCGTGATTTTATAGACCTGTCATATCCCCCCTTAGTCATCTCTTTTGCAAGCTGAAAAGTCCCCGTCTTATTAATCTCCTCACACGGAAGCTGTTCCATCCCCCTAATCATTTCAGTTGCCCTTTTCTGCACCTTTTCCAATTCTAATGCATCTTTTTGAGATGGGGCGACCAGATCTGCACGCGGCATTCAAGCTGTGGGCGTAGCATGGATTTATATAGCGGCAACATAATATTTTCTGTCTTATCTCTCGCTTTCCTCATGGCGCCTGACATTGTTAGCTTTTTTGCCTGCTGCTGCACACTGAGGGGATGTTTTCAGAGAACTAGCCACAATGTCTCCAGGGTCTCCTTCTCATGTGGTAACGGCTATTTCAGACACCATCGTTGTTCACGTGTAGTTGGGATTATGTTTTCCCGTGTGCATTACTTTGCATTTATCGACATTGAATTTCACCTGCCATGTCGTTGCCCGGTTTTGTGAGATCCCTTTGAAACTCTTCGCAGCCAGCTCTGGACTTAACCATCTTGGGTAGTTTTGTATCATTTGCAAATTTTGCCACCTCACTGCTTACCCCTTTTTCCAGATCATTTATGAATATGTTGAGCAACACTGGTCCCAGTACAGACCCCAGGGGACACCACTACTTACCTCTCTCCGATCTGAAAACTGACCATTTATTCCTACCCTTGTTTCCTATCTTTTAACCAGGAGAGGTCCTTCCCTCTTATCCCATGACAGCTCACTTTGCTTAAGAGCCTTTGGTGGGGACCTTGTCAAAGGCTTTCTGGAAATCTAAGTACACTATATCCACTGAATCACCCTCATCCACATTCTAGTTTGCATCATTGGAGAATTCTAGTAGATTAGTAAGGCATGATTTCCTTTTACAAAAGCTGTGTTGACTCTTCCCCCAACAAATTGTGTCCATCTGTGTGTCTGATCATTCCGTCCTTTACTATATTTTCAGGCAATTTGCCTGGTACTGGTAGGCTTACCCGGCCTGTAATTACGGGGATCGCTTCTGGAGCCTATTTTTAAAATTGGAGTCACATTAGCTATCCTCCAGTCATCTGGTGCAGAAGTGGATTTAAATGCTAGGTTACTTCCACAGTTAGTAGCTCTGCAGTTTCACATTTGAGTTCCTTCCGAACTCTTGGGTGGACACCACCTGGTCCTGGGGACTGATTATTGTTTGATTCAATCAATTTGCTCCAAAAACCTCCTCTATCAACACCTCAGCCTGGGACAGACCTCAGATTTGTCACCTAAAAAGAAAGGCTCAGGTGTGGAAATGTCCCCCATATCCTCTGCAGGGAAGACCAATGCAAGGAATTCATTTAGCTTCTCCACAATGGCCTTGTCTTCCTTGACTGCTTATCTACCAGCTCCTCCATTTAGCGGTCCCACCGGTGGTAAACCACCAGTGGTTTGGCCAGCTGCCTGCTTCTAACGTAGTTAAAAATATTTTGTCTCTTCATTTTTGAGTCTTTCGCCAGTTGCTCTTCAAACTCCTTTTTGGCCTCTCCAATTATGCTTTCCCACGTGCCTTGCCAGAGTCTCCACTCCTTTCTATGTTCCTCAGGAGGATCTGATGCCCAGTTCTTAAAGGCTGCCGTTTTACCTCTAACTGTCCCCTTTACTCCGTCATTCTGCCATGGCGGCGCTTTTTTGGCCTTCCTCCTCGGTTTTTAATTTGGGGCAGATATCTAAGCTGAGCCTCTGTTGTGGAGTGTTGAAAAAGTCCCCGTGCAGGGGGCCGGCCTTTCACTCCTGGGACTCTTTGTTTTAATTTCAGTTTAAGCAGCTTTCCCGGTCTGTGCAGTTCCCCTTTTGGGAGGTAAATGCTACTGTGGTATCTCCTGCCCGCCCCCACAGGATGTTAGTTAATCATATTACGGTCACTATTACCAGGACTCCTGGGTTCTCTCCCCAGCTCGGGGAAGGGGTCTAGTGAGTTAGAGCAGGAGTGGGTGGGGGGTGGCGAAGGGGGGGCAGAGCTGGGATCCAGGACTCCTGCATTCTCCAGTGACCAGTCCCAGCTGGGAGTGGAGAGCCCAAGGGCAGCAGTTGGGCCTAGGGGATGGGGGGGGGGGAGGAGATGGAGGGGAAGGGAATCAGTGGGGCGGGGCCTGTGGGGCTGGAGGCAGCAGATGGATGTGGGCAAGGGGGGTTGGAATGACTGGCTCTGGGCACAGGGGCGGGGCTTGTGTGTACTGGGAAAGTGGGAAGAGCCTGGATTGGGGAGGATATTGGGAAGAAGGCGGAGCTTGGGGAGGAGCCAGGGGAAAGGGGAGGGGCTTGGAATTAGAGGCCCGCATGTGTCCAGTTTAGGTGTTGGGGGGGGTGGAGTGTTGAGCTCAATTCACTGTCCCCACGCCAGGGTATAGAAGAAAAGTGGGGGTGCTAAGGACTGCCTCCACGTGTGCCCGTGTCTTGTCTGGAGGCTCGGGGGGGGGGAAGTCGGGATGCTGCTGTCTCAGGGGCACACATTTAAGGGGGTCTAGGGTCACCCCAACACTGCTGGGGATTTTTAGGGGCTGAGCTGGGGGGTCCCCTCTCAGCCCAGCCAGTCCAGATTCCCATGTCACGGGGTCTGCCCCAGTCCCGTCCCCCCACCACCCCCGTGCAGCCAGCTCCCCGATCCAGGCGCAGAGTGTCCAACTCCTGCTCGGCCTGGAACTTCCCCTGCGGGACCTCCCCGCCCCCCGGAAGGGTCCCGGGGTCCCTCCACCCCCCGAAGGGCCGGGCACCCTGCCTTGCAGCCAGAAGTGAGCGCAGAGCCGGGGGTTTATTAGATTGCAGGATCCCAGAGTAGCAGGGCTTTGCTAGCAGCTTACAGCAGCGACTGAGCCTGGAAGCTTGGAGCTGTAGACAACACCCCCCGTCACCCCCAGACCCGTCCCCTGCCCCTGCCTCCCCCCCAGTCCTCTGTCTCCTTCCTGGGCTAGGTGGTCACTCTCCTGGTCTACCCCGCCACAACCTGTAAGAACTGGTGGGGCCAGGGCAGGGGGTCGCGGCCAACTCCACCCACATGCAGCTGGGGAAGGCCCCTCTGCCCTCCAGTGGCCCCAGCACGAAACACACAGCCGAAGAGTGGGGGGAAACTGAGGAACACCCCCAGCACTCAGAGAAAACATTAGGGCCTCTCCATGTCGTCACAGGGACGCACCCCATCCCATGGGGTGATCTTGGGGAGGGGCTAGGGAGAGCACCCCCAAGGCACTCTGGCTGCATGCCCGGTTGGATAGCACCCCAAACATGGCTCTGGGTCCAGCACCATCCAGGTCGGGGCCACCCCACATCTCACCAGAGCCATTCAGCCCTCCAAGGGGGATCCCCAGGACACCCCCAAGCTCTCTGCCATAGGAAGCCCCTGTTCCATTATAGCAGGGGGGTGGTTATGGTCAGCAGCTCTTGGGGGGGGGGTTCCCGGTTTGCGTCTGACTTTGGAGACTCTACAATAACGAAGCGACGTACACACAGCTGCAGATACTGGAACAACAGACCAGGAGACCATACAATAACAAAGTAGCATACACGCTGCCTCAGAGTCTGCAATAATAAAACAGGAGACCCTGCAAGAACTGGCATCCAGAGAAGACCCTACAACAATAAGCCACCATAAAACACCCCAGATCTAGCAAGAATAGACTACAAGATCCTACAACAACACAGGAGACCCTACAATAACAAATCAGCACCAATCGGGATCCCTACAACAGACTGGCATGCACACAGCCCCAGATCCCACAACAACAGACCAGAAGACCCCATAATAATAAAGCGGCATACACATAGTCCCAGATCTTGCAATAATAGGCAAGGTGACTCTGTAACAATAACACACCAGCACAGAGACCCAGATCCCACAATAACAAACCAGCACCCACAGGGAACCCAGCACTACTTAGCTGGCACACGCAGACCAAGATCTTGCAACAACAGACTAGGAGACCCTACAATAATACAGGAAGTCAATATAACAACAAAAGCACCACGTGCCGCCTTCCTTCTTGTGAGAGACCCTATCATAACAAAGCAGCATTTGGCAGGGACCTGACAACAACAGCCAAAACACATAATCCTAGCACTTATAACACCCTACAATAACAAAACTGCACTTGGTAGTGCCTCAATATTAACAAACACGCAGTCCTAGTATTTGTAAGACCCTGCAATAACAAGGTGACACACACACAGGCCCTACTGTTCAAGCACTCCTGAAAGACCCTGCAAAAACAAAACAGTAATCACAACAGACCCTATAATAACAAAGCAAAACACACACAAAAGCCCTACCTCTCATGTGCGTAACAAGCCAGCCAACACAAGCGACCCTATAAAAACAAAGCAACACACAGAGTCCTTCTTTTCCCAGGAGACCCTACAAAAAGAAACTGACTCAACCAGCACTGCTTCTCCCAAGAGACCCTACAAAAACAAAGCGACACACGCAGCTCATAGCATTCTTGAGACTCCACAGTAACAAATCAACCCTGCCAGGGAACTTTATGAAACAAACTGACCCAAACAGCCCTGCCTCCCCTGAGAGACCCTATCATAATAGCCAAGCCTGCAGGCACCACACATGTACCCGGGACACCGAGGGCGCTGGAAGGAGAAGGCCCATTTGCCAGAGGCTGTCCAGGCCCCCTGACACAGAGACCAGGCAGCAGGTGACAGCGGCACCAGAACAGTACAAGATATAGATATATTTTAATCCAAAAAAAAAAAAAAAAAAAAAAAAAAAAAGACAAGACGACATCCACACCCTGCAAATTAGGGATAAGCCCCCCACCCCAACCCATATGCACTCAAATCTCCCTCCCTACCCCTCCCACACTCAAGTCCAGCCTCCTCCGCTCAGAAGGGTCGCACGCTGCCAGCGGATCACGTGTACAGGTCAAAATCCACCCGCTTCGAGTTGTAGAATTGGCCTTGTGAATTGTCGGCCTTGCGGCAGTAAACGCCACTCTCGAAATAGCCCTGGTTCACCCACTCCTGCCGGGGGAGAGACGCAGCTGGTTACACGGGGCCCCTCTGGGGCAGGGGGCAGGAGCTGGGAACAAGGGGACCCCTCGCCCGGCGCTGGGAAGTGGCCCTCTGGGGTGGGAGCTGGTTCTATGGGGCCCCTTGCCCAGCGCTGGGATGAGGCTGGTTCTGGGGTGTGGCAGGCACTGGGTACATGGGCCCCTCACCAGCTGCTGGGATGCGGCCCCTCTGGGGCGGGGGGCAGGAACTGGGGACAAGAGGGCCCCTTGCCTGGTGCTGGGATGCAGCTGGCTCTGGGGTGGGGTGGGGGACTGGGGCCGTGGGGACTCCTGGGGCAGGGGCTCACCTGCATCTGGGTGCTGCTGAAGGGTCCGTACAGCTCGGCCCCACTCGTGTTCTCCCACTTATACTCCCACATCACCTCGGCCAGGGGCTCCTCCCCCCCCGGCGCCTGCCGCGCTGCCTCAGTGTCCCCTGCTGGGCAACAGGAGCAGGTCAGTGCTCCTCACTCCTGACCCGCAGCCCCCGTGCCCCTCACTCCTGACCCGCAGCCCCCGTGCCCCAGCCCTGCCCCCCAGCCCCCCTCACTCCCAACCCACAGACCCCACACCCCAACCCTGCCCCCCCAGCCCTGCTAGCATATCTCACTCCCAACCACAGGCCCCCAGACCCCAGCCCTGCCCCCCAACTCTGCCAGTGACCCTCACTCCCGACCTCCAGCCCCCCCTGATGTCTCACCCGACGCCTGAGTTCTCAGCCTGGCCTCGTCGATGTGGTCGGCGAACATGTCGAGGGCGGGCTGGTGGGGTGTGGGGGGGGGCTGGGTCAGCGCCCGCAGCCTAAGCGCTAGCTTCTCACGAGTCTCCTGGTAGATCTCATACACTCCCCGCCCCACCATCTGGTCGGCCAATCCAGAGAGCCGCTCCAGCTGCTCCCGCCTCTGGGGAGACCCCGGCGCTGCCCCCCCCTCCTCCTCTGGTGGGGGGGCCTCAGCCTTGGCACGGCTCCAGTCCCGGCGGGGGCGTGGACCCCGGCCCCCACCCTTGCTGCCCAGGCGCTGGATGGCCCGGGCCACCGTCTCCCCCGGCCGCACCAGCTCCACCATCCCCTCCAGCAGGGTCTGCTTGTCCAGCGGGGGGCGCCCCCCATCCTCCTCCTGTCCCCCGCTGGGGGGCTGCCGGCCGCCGGGGGGCTGCTCCTTGATCCGCACCTATAGGGCCGACGGTCAGACCCAGCCCAGCCACTCAGTCCCTCCCACCCCGACACCGTCTGGTCTCCCTCCCACATCATCTGGGCTCCGCTTCCCCCAGCCCGACCACCCCGTCTCCCCTTCCTCCCCCTCCACCGTCTGGGCTCCACCCTCCCCCCAGCCTGGCCACCCCGTCTCCCCTCCCCTCGACACCATCTGGTCTCTGCCCCCCCTGGCTTGGCCACCCAATCTCCCCTCTTCGCTGCCCCCTCAACACTGTCTCTGCTCCGCCCCCGTCTCCCCTGATTCCAACAATCCCCCCATGCTTGGTCCCCCCCCCCCGCCCTCACCCAGTCGATGTTGTCGAGCCAGTTGTCGCGGATCAGGGCCTCGCGGCGTAGGAAGTAGTTCCCCTCTGAGTCGAAGTGCCCCTCCTCCATCTCCTCCTCCAGGTTGAAGGGGGTGATCCGCACCCCGTCCTCGTAGTCAATGGTGGCTGACTCCTGCCCTGCCCGGAGACACCGCTGCCCGTCAGCCCCACCACGTCCCCCCACCCTCAGCCCCGCCTCCCTGCCCCGCCACATCCACGCCCCCCCACCCCGCCACGACCCCCTCACCTGTCAGCCCCACCACATCCCCTGACCTCCCAACTCTCCTGTCTGCCCCACTCCACCTGGCCCCACATCAGCCTAAACAGCCAACCAGGTCTCTCCCCCTCCGTGTCTCCCTTTCCTCCCCCCACCCAAATCCCCCTCCCCACCACAGTCCTCCCGCCCCCGGATCTCTGCCCCCCAGCCTGGGTCTCACCTTCCACATCCTCCGAGGCCAAAATGTCGTATTTACTGGCCCGACCGTCATCCCCCTCCTCATCCTCGTCTTCCTCGTCGCTGTCCAGGGAGTGTTTGCCCTTGAAGCGGCTCCCTGGGCCGCTGGCCCCCAGGCCGGGCTCTACCAGCTGGGGGGCAGGGATGTTAGATCCCCCCGGGTCACCCCGAGACCCAGCCCCCCGGGTGCCGCCCCCCCAAAGTCACCCCAAGACAGGGCCCCTTGAGTACCACCACCCTGGATCACCCCGAGACACCCCAGGGGGACCCCTGAACACACCTCTTATCCACCCCATGCTCCCATCCCCCCTTACCTCCTTCATGCCCCTAGGGACACCCCTGCACCCCATCCCTATCCCATAGGGACCCCTTCCCCACACAACACCCAATCCCCATAACTCACCTTCTTCTTGGGCATGGCCAGCACCTCCTCCTCGTCCCCCTCAGCCTGATCCTCGAACGTCACCTTGCGCTTGGGCATGGTGGCCCCTGACGGTCCTGGGAGGGTGTGGGGGAGGAAGCTGGGTCAGAAAGAAGGGTGTCTCCCAGGGCCAGCGCCACAAGAGGAGCCTCACTACCCCTCTCCAGGGTCTAACGCCTGCAGCCCAACCAAGAGGGGTGCAAAGGCCAATGACAACAGAACCAGAGACCCTACACTAACAAACAAAGCATTCGCAAAGGAGACCCCACAATAACAATCCAGAGACCCTACAGCAACAAAAGCAAGGCTCACAAAGGAAGATCTTACAGAAAGAACCGGGAGCCCCACAGTAACAAAACAAGCACTGATGGAAGAGAGCCCTCCAATAACAGATGCTGGCTACAAGGGCAATAACAAACCAAGGCTCACAGAACACAAAAGACCCTACAATAACAAACCATGGCTCCTACCGGATGCTAGCAGGAGCTGGCGAGAGGGGCTGACCATAACCAGCCAAGCAACCCTACAATAACAAACCAGGCCCTGGCAGAAGAGACCCAACGATAACAGGACACAGTCATGAGGGGGCATTGCCATGCCCCGCAGCCAGTCATCGAGGAGCCTTTTATGCATAGGTCCAGGCTAGTGAACATCGGCCAGGGGCTACTAAACATTTGCATATGCAAATGAACCCCCTCCTCCTAGCTGCCCAGCCCCCATGGAGCGAGTCACAGCTCAGCCCCCCAGGGACAGAACAGCCCCACCCTCGCTGGGGCAGACGTGGGGGGCACCCCCTACATGCCAGCCCCGCCCAGCTTCCTAATTTGCATATGCAAATAACTCTCCCATCCTCACCGGGAGGGGGTAGCTCCAGGCCCTCCTGTAGCCCCAGGTCCCCCCAGGCCGTGCAAGGCCCCATCTCAGCCCCCTAACCCCCAACCGGGGACATGGACCGCCCTAATTTGCATATTCAAATAGACAACAGCCCCCGGGACAGGGCGCCCCGCCTGAGGGCGGCCCCGGGGGGGGAGGGGAGCGCCTGCGGCCCCCCCAAGCCCACTGCTTATTTGCATATGCAAATGACCCCGCCCCAGGCCCTGCCACGGCCCGGTGGACCCCCCCCACCAGCTCCCTCATTTGCATATGCATATCAGTGACCCCGCCAACCAGGCCCCTCGCTCACCCGCCACCGGAGCTCGCAAGGCCCTCACGCGCCGCAATCACTTCCGGGTCAGCCTGTCCCGGATGTGACGTTCGGATGCGACCGTTTCCGTCCCTCAGCCCCGCCCCTCGCCCTGGTTTGGCCCCGCCCCTCGGTGTTTCGCTGCACTGGCTGGGCGGGAGCGCCGGGAACGCTGGGCGGGGCCGGGGCCGCTCCGCAAGTGACGTCATCGGCTGGCAACTCCAGCGGCTTCGGCCCCTTGGACAGCAGCTGGGGGGCGGGGCCTTGAGTCATGACAGGAGCCGGTCGGGGGGAGGGGCTGCAGGGGGCAGCGGAAGTTACGTCATTCCCTGGCAGCCGCGCTAGCTTGAGCCCTGTTGCAGGGCAGCGCTTAAAGGGGCAGCGCCCCATTTCCTCAGCCCCCCCCCACCTACAGCTGGGGCGGGGCCACGACCGTGGGCGGACATAAAATAGCCCACCCGTTATAGGGCCGTGTCCCGCCTGCACCGAACTGCCCGTCACCCGCCATAGCGCCTGGGCCCTACCTCCCCCCCGGAGCCCCGCCCCCCGGGACAAATGGCTCCCCTGCTCCCCAATTCCGATCCCCCCGATACCCGGATGTGCCCCCCCCCCCATTTCGATCCCCGCTGTCGGGTCAGGGACAGGCTGCCCCGCGCCCCTGTTCCCCGCAAGCCCCTCCGACGGGCCCCCCAAGGCGCATGAGGGCGGGTCACACAGACGGGCCCCTGGTTCGGGGTTAAAATCCGAGCGGGACGCAGGGATCAGCACCAGAGGAAGGGGGGGGGAAATGTATAAAAACTGCCCCCCAATTTAGCCACCGCACTGGGCCATGGGGTGCCGGTTCCCAGCAAGGGGGGAACCAAAAGACTCCCGCACTCCCACCACCCTGAGCTCAAATTTTGGGGACCCCCCTGTATTTCTCCAGTAGCAGGTTCACATTCTGGGGGGACACCCCCTACTCTAGAGGCCCCCCCCCGCCCAAAGCAGCCAGATCCCCTCAAAGGCTAAGGACGTGGTGCGAGCCTCTTGTGCTTAACCAGTGCTGGTCTCACTTGGGGGGAGCACCCTCTAAACTGGGACAGCCTCCCCACATCAGTCTCCGTGCCCCCCCCCAATTGCCCCGGGAACTTGGATCACCTTAGGACCAAGGGGAACTCCAGGCGAGGCAACTCCCTTGGGGTTAGTTCCTCATTCTAGCTGGGCTGTTCTCAGGCTGGGAAAGGCACCCAAGGGTGGGAGCGGAGATAAGAAGAGGGGAACCCAGAGGGGCTGTACCCCTGAATAGCCACAGGTGCACCCCCCCAGCACACAGTAGCAGAGACAGGTGTCGGGGAGACTGTAGCTGGGCGGAGGGGACAATTAGGGTCGGAGAGTTAAAAGGGACCCCGCTCTGACTCAGATCAAGAAGGGGAAGGGAAAACTGGGGATTCCCCCCCCCACACCCCGAAGGGGGGCGGTAGATTTCCAGGACAAAGGTGGATGCGAGAGCCAGCTGATCACAGCCAGAGAGGCGCACGGGAAGACAGGTAAATAAAATCCCCCAGGGCCGGATCAGGGCTGGTGCCCCCTAGAGGGGAAAGGCCCCGTGTCCCACTCCCTACCCCCCTGAGCCAGCCAGTCCCTACCCTGGGGCCCACTCAGGGCTGGCATCCCTCCAGGGAAGTGGTCCCGTGTCCCACTCTCTGTCTTCCTCTTCCCAGGTCCCCGTCCCCATGAAGCTGCATGAGACCAGTGTGCTGGGCTACTCCCGCTCGGTGGTGCCCCCCGACCGCCAGGGCCGGCTGTACAAGAAGAGCCAACGCAGCAGCAGCTACCAGCCACGCTGGTGCGAGCTGCGGGGGAACCTGCTTTTTTACTGGGAGCGACAGGGGGACCGTGAGCCACTGGGGCTGATCGTACTGGAGGGCTGCACAGTGGAGCTTCAGGAATCCGCCACGGAGCCTTTCACCTTTGAGATCTCCTACCCCCAGGGCCCGCTGGGCCACCGGGCGTACAAGCTGGCTGCCGAAGACCAGGCCTCCATGGAGGGCTGGGTGCGGGTTCTGAGCACAGCCAGCAGAGACTACCTCCGGGCCCTGGTGACAGAGCTGGAGGGGCAGTACTGGGACACCAAGGCCCTCAGAGCATCCCCACCGGAGGAGGGGGTGGCGCCACCCAGCCCATTGGTGGGAGCAGTGAGATGGCCACACTTCGAGGGACTTCACCACCAGTTTGGGGAGGAGATCATGAAGCTGAGGGTGAGGTGGGGGGAGGCGAGGAGGGCAGAGGCCCAGCCAGCAAAGAGGGACCTGATTGATTGGTAAAGTGACAGGGAGTGGGGAAAGAAGGCATGCCGGAGAGGGTCGGGAACCGACCTTAATTGCCATCCAATACAGGAGCAACGTGCAGTGTGGGGAACCCAGGGGCTGCGCTAGTGGGTCGGGAAAGAGGGGCTGCGGGTCGGGATGGAGGGGCACCAGCAGAGCTCCGGGTGAGGGGGGGGAGGGGGGACAGTGACCAGATTGGATGGGCTATAGACTCCACCTCCATGGGCAAAGGCGGCAAAAGGATATGGTTCCTCCACCCCCTGGGGCAACGGGGAGGCTTCAGTGCCATGTCTTTAGACAGGGAAGACACCTTTCCAATAATAAAATTGTTCTACCCAGGCCCTGGCAGCCACCGTGTGAATTCACCCTTTGGTTACATCCTGCCAGCAGCAAAGGGCGCTGTGGGGAGCGGGGCAGGGAAGCGCTGGCTGAAGGGGGAGGGCGTGGAAACCTGCGGCTACTCCAGCCCCAACCTGTCCCAGCAGGGGGCACTGTGGAAGGCAGAGGGGTGGCGGTGGGAAGAGCTCCTGGCTACACCAGCACCGGCCTCCCCCCAGCAGGGGGTGCTGTGGGGTGCAGGAGCAGAGACCTGAAGGTTTGTGTGCCCCCTGCTGAACCCCCCCCCCTCCGTGCAGCACAGCGCCCCCTAGCAGCACACAGGGGCACTGGGGTCACATTCCTAGGGCTGTCCCAGTTCATTTCAGCCCCACACCCCCCCAGCGCCGCAGGACCATCTCACGGCCCGCCCACCAGCAGAGGGAGACGCCACATCAAGGCCCCCCTGGTGTGTCTCCAACCGTCCATCTGTCTCTCTGGTCCCCAGCTCTGACCTGTGGGTCCCCAACCATTTCTGTCCCACCCCTCTGCTTTTGGGGATCAGCCCCCGTCCTCTCCGATCCCCCGCAAGCCCCTTGGCTGCCCCAACACAGAGCCTCCCACCTTTTGTCCTTCCACAATTCACACCCCAGCCCCACACAGCAGCTGCTCATCCGTTCTTCAGGCAGCATCCTCCAGCATGGCCCTGAGCACCCGTCAAGGTCTCCAGCCCTCGCTCCCCTCCCACGAAACCCAGGAGTCCTGGCTCTCAGCTTCCCCCCCCCCCCCCCCCCCCGCTCTAACCACTAGCCCCCACTTTCCTCCCAGAGCTGGGGCTAGAACCCAAGCATCCTAATGCTTGCTAACCTTACCCGTCAACCCTTAAGGAACCAAGACTCACAACCCAACAACCCTCAAGGCAACGACCCAAGGGCCACAATCCAATGACCCAGGCCGGTTTGTCTGAATACTGTGCGTCGCGTGATTAACCAGGGGCTGGAACAATGAATGGTGTTTGCTCTTTGCCAAGACCCACACAGGCTCAGGTGTGACTGCTGTCTAGCTGCCCGTGCCCAGCCAACTCCCGGATCATTTATCACCCGGTGATTGATAACACTAGCTGATGAAGCCAGCCCGATCAGACCATGTGGAGAAGGAAGATCTGAGCTGGGGTGCCTACAGACACACACATGAGAAGTCACAGGAAAACCCTGGGCTCTGAGTCTCATGGAGATGGACTTGGCTGTAACTTCCTGCTGTCTCTGCTAGCAAAGAACCGATCTACGCCGTTTTCCAGACAACGAATAAACCCTTCTGTTACATCACGGGCAGTAAGTCACCGCTGGAGGAGGAAGGCGGGGTGCCTGGCTCTCCTCTGGGAGGCACGGTGGCTTCCCCAGGTGTCCCACTCAGGCGGACTCACCGCCAGAAGCTCATGGAGGGAAATGGGTGCTGGTCGGTCCCAGGGGGTGACGAAGCCTAGGCTTGCCCTAGGGAGTTTGCACCCTGAGGAGCTGTCACGCTGGAGATGGCCCTGCCAGAGATTGATTGAGGGCTGGACAACAACACCGGGCCCGTTCACCCAGGACACCCTCAAAAGACTTTCAAGGAACCGAGAGCTGCTGTCCACAGACTCTCAACCACGACCCTCAAAGACCCAAAGATCCTCCAGGATCCACAACCCAATGGCCCCCAAAGAGCCACGACCCCCAACCCAACCCAACGGCCCTCAAAGAGCCACGACCCCCAACCCAACGGTCCTCAAAGAGCCACAACCCCAATGATTCTCAAAGATCCATCACCCCCTAACCCAAACGCCCTCAGAGCACAATGATCCCCCAACCCAGGCACCCACCCAAGAGTGCCCAATTCTCAAAGACCTACAACCCAAATGATTCTCAGCCACATCCCCCAACCCAGCCATGACCCCCAAAGAACAGCGCCGTCTCTTCCACCAAGTTTCCAGTAATTTTTTTGTTAACCTTTTTAAACAAAGCGACAAAATAAAATCTCCGAGGCACAAACAACAGAAAGGAGGGGAGGGGAAACCAGGAAGGAGGAGGAAAAAGAGGAGAGATGTGAAATGTAAACATCCGATTTTCTGCCCTCCCTGCCCAGGATGGGAGTGGCATCAGAAGGCGGGAGCTAAAAAGACAGTCTAGGGATTGGAGATTGGGTTGTATCTCTGTATTCCAGTGTCTGTCCCATTAAATAAGACCTCATGGCCAAACCCAAAATGTCTGTATACATAATTACAATACTGAGACATATATATAATATATGTGTATAGAGAGACACGTATATACAAAGGGTGGGAGGGAGAAAAGGGGGTGCTTATTGGGTGGCAGATGGGAGTTATTTTGGCTGGGGTAGGCAATTAACGGCACGATTTATAGGAGAGGTGAATTGTGGGAACGACGTTTGGCTAGAGACCAACAACAGTAATATGACCTCCTGCTCCAAGAAGCTACTCTGCAAGGTTAAACTGAAGCCATGTCTTGCAAAGAAAGGAAACTGAGGCATGGAAAGGAGGGTAGTGACTTTGTTAAAGTCACGTGGGCAGAGAATGGCAGTACTGAGGACAGAACCCAGGAGTCCTGGCTCCCAGCCTCCCCAGCTCTAATCCACTAAACCTCACTCCCCGCCCAGAGCTGCGGAGAGAACCCAAGAGTCCTGGTGCTGTTTGCTAGCCTTACATAATCAATGGAAATACTTAAAAGACAGCAGGGGCTGGGGGGGGGGGAGGGGGGTGTTCCCTGATGGGTCAACCCCACCCATCTCCCAGCCAGCATGGAAGTGTCAGCATCCCATCCGAGACCCAACCAGAGACCCACGATCCCAGTCTTCCCTCTGTGGGGCCGGGGGGGGGATCCTCGTGGTCGCACAGCGTACCACATTCAAAGAGAGAGAACATTCCAGTTATTGTAGGGGTGTTTGTTCATGCTTTTTAAAGGGCCCAAGGAGGGGTTGTTTGATGGGTCTGCAGGGATTGGAGTGTGTTGGGGTGAGGGGGGGGGAAAAGGGATGTCACAACATAAGCCAGGGAAGAGGAGGCAGGGAATTGACAAAAAAAAGAGAACCAAGGGAGCATCCTGGGGGGAGGGGTATTGTCTAAGGGGCCAATTAAATCCCCCACGGGGCAAATTAGGGGGGCTATGTGGTGTTAGCTGGACACAGTTGCCCCTGGAGGAGACCCGTAGCATCAGCCATTGGGGGATTTTGGCTCCCTGTCCAATGCTGAGGACTCGATACAGTTTATCACGGCTCTTACCTAAAATAAACTTTATTGATACCCTGTCTGCGAACTCTGGGATATCAATAAAGCTCACTCCAGCTCTTTACATGAACAGCATATTCTGTCTACGAACACTGGGCTGCCAGTCAAGATCATCCCTTACAGGGAGGAAACTTTACTGAAATCTTGTCAGCAAAGTGAGCTGCCAATAAAGTTCACCATCTTTCCCAGAAGGCTGAAAAGGAGAACATAACAGTGGGCTGCCAGGGTGCCAATCAAGTAATGAAACCCTAGGTGGGGACACGGAGTGAACTTAATCGACAGTCCAGAGCTGGCAGACAAGAGAACAGTCCAATTCCTCCAACACCAGGCTATCAATAAAGTTTACTCCTTGCCACAAAAATCCCGTGATGGGAGAAGGAAAAACATTATCGTTCTCTTGTCTGCAGACACTAGGTTATCGATAATGTTTTTCACCTCGCCCGCAACAACTTTATTGACTCCTTGGCAGGAAACAGACTGGTAAACAAAGCAGCACTTTGTTGGCAGGCGGATGAGCTTTATCAACTCCCTGTCAGGGAACGTTGGGCTACTGATAAAAAAAATGTGGTGTTGGGACACGGAGGAACTGATGCCCTGTCCACATACACTGGGCTGTCAGTAAAGTTCACCCACCCTGCCAACGAAAGTCAAAGTGGAAGAACTTTACTGATACCTATGTCCGTCAACAAGAACTGCGTTTGGGGGTCAAAAGAGCAAATAGGAGCGCTGCCGCCGGCATGGGGAGCAAGAGGGAGTGTGGCTCTTAAAATGAACCTCTCCAGAGGTTACCGGGGGGGGGGGGCGAGCGTAGGGCTGGAGTGGCTAAATAGTTTAAAGAGGTTTCTCCTATATACAGTATACAGCTGGGCTATTATTAATACAATTATATTCTGGTTAAGACTTGAGGGGGACATGCCCCACACCCCTGGGAAAGCACATGACGGGAGGGGTGTACCTGTTTGTTCCACTGATGGGAGGGTAGGACACAGAAAGGGGGGCAAGATAGGAGGGGAGCACAGTAGTCGTTTGGCTTTCAAAGTCGTTAAGCGGGTCCCCTCCTGGTAGAAGGAAGATAGCAGGGCGCACCCTGAAGGGCAGATCAGAGCTCACTCTCCCCCATCCAGGTACCCTTTTGTCCTTTAGATTCCAGCTTCCTCTCAGCTGGTGCCCTCTCTTTCTACCCCCCCACATCTGAGCCCACCCACCCCTTGGTCCTTGGCTGACTCTGCAGTGGGCAGGACGGCAGGGGGGAGCAGAGTCCCCCCACAGCCCCGGCCCCTCCTTAGCTCAGAAGTAAGTGTCCTGCAGCACAGAGCCCGCCGGGGGATCCCCGTCTTGCCCCCCATCCTCGGCGGGGGGTGGGGCTTTGACCTCCTTCCGGCGCATGGAGACCTTCCTCTCTTTCTTCTGCTTGGCTTCCTCCTTTGCGCGCTCTTTCTGCTGCTTCCGCTCCTGCTTCTCCTTCTCCTTCTCCTGCTTCTCCCGTTCCTTCTGCAGCTTCTTCTCTTGCTCCTTCTCCTGCTTCTGCCGCTCCTTCTCTTTCTTCTTCTCCTTTGCTCCACCCTTCTTGGGCCCCCCTAGCGGCGTGTTGTTCCCCGTGGGAGAGGGCAGAGCGGGGTGGAGCCCTTCCGACACCACCTGGCCCTGGGCGGCGGCGGCTGGTGGGGGCGCAGCGGAGACAGCCAGGCTGCCCATGGAGTGGGCAGGGGAGAAGTTGCCTCCAGCCCCTGCAGAGCTACTGCCACGGGTCGCCCGCTGTTTGAAGGCAGTGAGGCTGAGCAGGCTGGAGCTGGAGCTGAGTGGGGGGTTCAGGCGGTGCTGCTCTTCATGGATGGCGCGGGAGCCATGGAGGCGGCGCGAGGGCTTGTACTGCAGTTCCCCACGGGTCTCGCGCCACTTCTTCACCTGCGTGGCATTCTCCCGCTCAATCAGTGCTTCCGTCACCGGCAGGTTCACCACCTATGGGCAGGAGGCGCAGGTCAGATGCCCAGCAGCACAGCACCCCGTACAGTACTGGCCTGGAGTCTGCGCCGACCCAGAGCGTCCCCTCCTGGGTAACCCACCCTGCTCACCACAGCCCAGCACCCACTACTGGGAGAGCCCCCCAGCTGAGACATAGTGGTCTCCCCTCCGCACTCTGAGCCGGCCAGCCCCCGGCTCAGCACAGTCTGGGTGAGACTCACCTCGTGGACGAGGAAGTCCTCCTGCATGCACTGCGCTGGCAGGTTGCGCAGCTTCTCCATGGTCTCGTACATGCCCTGGCAGCTGCGCAGCTTGTCCACCGAGCCCAGGGTGTTCCGGAGAAGAACCAGGCCTACTCGGAAGATAATCTTCACCCCTGGGGTGAGGAAAGGGTAGAGAGACTTGTGTGAGTCATGGGGCTTCAGGACCCTGGTGCTGGGCATGCACATATAGGGAGGAGAGCACAGATGGGCTCAGTTGGATGGACGGTTGGGTTGGATAGGATGACTAGGCTGGATTGGGTTGGACTGGATGAGTTGATTGGGATGACTGGGTTGGGCTGGATGGGGTGGTTGGGTTGACAGAGGGTGGGTTAACAGATTGGGTTGGGTTGGGTGGATCAGGGATGGGTTGAGTTAATTAGACAGACAGATCGGATGGTTGGTTTGGATGGACTCGGGTCAGGATGGATTAGATTGGATGGACTGGTTGAGGGATGGATGGTTGGTTTGGACTGGGTTTAATGGTTGGTTGGGTGGGTCAGATGGATCAATGGATAGCTGGCTGGTGAGATGGATGGACAGTGGTTTGGATGGGATGGATGGATGGTTGATAGCATAGCACTGATGAGATGGATGGTGGGTTGGAACAGGACAATGGATGGATGGACGGAACGACAGATGGATGGTTGGTAGAGTTGGGCTGCTGAGATGGACGGATGGATGGTTGTGATGAGACTATAGATGGATGGCTGGTAGGACAAGGCTGGTTATGATGGATGGTGTCGGACGGGACGATGGATGGATGGTTGGTAGCGTGGGCTGATGGATGGACGGATGATGGGTTGGACGGGACGACGAACGGATGGTTGGTAGGGCTGGGCTGGTGAGATAGATGGACAGATAGTGGGTCGCATGGGACAATGGACTGAGCTGGATGGTTGGGACAGGGAGGGTTGGTTCGGTTGTTTGGCTGGGTTGGAATGAATGGGGGTGATGGACTGTGCCGGACAGTGACATTCAGACAGCAGGACGGACGGACAGACAGGGCTGGAGGACATCTCACCCTCACAGAAGAACATGTCCCAGACACGCAGCACAGAACCCCAGGGCAGGGTGCGGGAGAAGACACACATGAACCACTCCGTCATATAGAGGATGGGGTCAATCTTGTATTTCCTCAGGTGCCGATAGGCAATGGGAGATGCCCGGCGCAGCAGAGCAAAGAAGATCTCCCCATCCAGCTGGATGGCTTCCTGCCGGGGAGGCGGAGGGGAACACATGAGACACTGCCCTGGCACTGCCATCCCCTGCCCACCCCATCTATTCCACCCCATCCCCAAACACCCCTCTTTATCCCCCCATCTTCCTATGCTCCCTCTTCACGCCCCTTCCCTACTGTTCTCCCTCACAGCAATGTTCCCCACACAGTTCCCCATTCCCTGGCATCAACCCCCCACCTGCCCCATACACTCCTCCCTGGCCCGAACCCCCAACCCCAACACACTCCCCCTCTCCCTTCCTCCCCCCACCAACCATCACTGGACAGAATGCCCCTCCCACAGAGAAGAGAGACAGCCCCAAATCCTGAGCCTGCCCCGCCCTGCTCCACCAGTGGGGGCACTACTCACCAGTCCGGCACTGTAATAGCCTGGCAGGTACTTCTCACAGATCTGCACCAGGCACCAGAAGGCTTGCTGTGGGGACAGAGAGAAAAGTGAGGGACCGGAGGGGAGAGACAGCAGACAGACAGCCAAAAAAGAAGACACACAGACAGTAACCTGGGCACCAGAGAGAGAAGATCCAGCCCCAGGGCATAGCTACACTAAAGCAGTACCAAAGCAGCACACAGCCGAGATGCATCCTACATCAGCGGAAGGGGTTTCTCCCCTCCATGTCGTTAATCCAGCTCCTTCCGTCGACCTAGCCGCATCTCCCCGGCAGGTCACTCGACCTCACTACGGTGCTGAGAGAGCGAAATTTTCCCCAGCCCTGAGTGACGCAGCTGGGCCAATCTAAGTTTTAGGACACCCAAAGACAGGAGACCCAGATCCAGACACCTAGGATAAGTCTACACCCAAAAGAGGCGTGTTCCTAACCCATGCTAGCTAACTCAGATTGAAACGGGAGTGAGGACACAGCAACTTGGCTTTTAACCTGGGTTAACCGCTCGAGTTTGGCCCCAGGCTGCCAGACACACCTGAGAGAGATCCAGACAGAGAATTCCCAAGCACCCCAACAGTCAGACAAAACAGGACTGGTGGAAGGAAGGGGGGAAAACCCCAACATATAAAACAGGGAAAGAAGACGGGGAAGGGCTACTAGGATGATCTGAGGAATGGAAAACCTGCCTTACGAGAGAAGACTCAAAGAGCTGGGCTTGTTTAGCCTAGCCAAAAGAAGGCTGAAGGGAGATATGATGCTTTCTATAAATACATCAGAAAGATAAATACCAGGGAGGGAGAGGAGTTATTTAAGTTCAGCACCAATGTGGACACAAGAACGAATGGATAGAAACTGGCCATCAGGAAGTTTAGACTTGAAATTAGAGGCAGGTTTCTAGCCATCAGAGGAGTGAAATTCTGGAACAGCCTCCCAAGGGGAGCGTGGAGGGGGGCAAGAAACTGAGCTGGTTTCAAGACTGAGCTTGATAAATTTATGGGGGGGTGGTATGATGGGACAGCCTAATCTGGCAGTTGACTGATCTTTGACTACTGGCGGTAGATATACCAATGGCCTGTGAAGGGATGTTAGATGTGGTGGGTTCTGAGTTATTACAGAGAATCTTTCCGGGTGTCTGGCTGGTGAGTCTTGCCCACATGCTCAGGGTTTAACTAATCACTGTATTTGGGGTTAGGAAGGAATTTTCCCCCAGTGCAGATCGGCAAAGACTCGGGGGGTTTTTCGCCTTGCTCTGTAGCATGAGGCACGGCTCACTTGCTGGTGGATTCGCTGTACCTTAAAGTGTTTAACCCATGATTTGAGGACTTTAATAACTCAGTCCTAGGTTAGAGGTTTATTGCAGGAGTGGGCAGGTGAGGTTCTGTGGCCTGCGTTGTGCAGGAGGTCAGACTAGATGATCATATTGGTCTCTTCTGATCTTACAGTCTATGAGTCTAAGATGCAGACACTAGACAGGCTGACCAGACTGGGACAGACAGAGCAACAGACAAAGCTTGGGACTGGAGAAACAGAGGAAGAAATGGGAGCCAGAAAACCCACACACACAAAATACAATCACACAAGAGAGACCCAGACAGATGGATGTAATGCACAGACACTAGGTGAGAATGGGAGGGATACCGCCCAGAGAAGGGAACAGAACCCAGGAGTCCTAGCTTCCTACCCCCTCCCACTCCAATCCACTGGACCCCGCTCCCCTCCCAAAGCTGGGATTGAACCCAGGAGTCCTGGCTCCCAGCCCCAAATCAGAAACTCTCCATGCAGTTGCCAGGGGGTAAAAACAGCAAAAGAAGGCTGGGGGAGGCTATGAGGCTGGGATCTTCCCAGAAGGGCGGTGGGCTTCCGCTCAGTCATGGGGGGGACTAGTGGGCTGCTCTTACCTCAGCAGGCATGTGCATCAGCAGGACAGCAGCGACGGGGGCCTGGGCTTGGCAATATCCTTCATCAGGCCGGTAAATGGTGTAGGCCTTCAGGATGCGGTATAAATCCTGCTGTCTGGGGCCGGAAAGGGATGGGGTTAGACACACAGAAGGGCCTTTCCTCTGTTGGCTTGGGAGGGGGGGAGGGAATGGGAATAGGGTTTCTCCTCTAGGGGGCACCAGCTCTGATCCAGCTCAGAAAAGGGACGACAAGTTCTGGCCCAGTTCTGGGTCCAATGGAGGCGTCCCCCCATCCTGGTCACTCACCCGTGGCCTCCCCTGGCGGCGAACATCTCATGGAAGGGAAATTGCCGGTGCAGATCCTTTTCAATCACGTCCAGCCACTTGGGGTCGCCGGGCTGGCGCTCCAGCTCCTAGGAGTCATGGGAACAGAGGGTGAGGCTCTGCCCTGACCACCCGCCACCCCCCTGAAACCGCCCCGGGGAAGGGGCAGAACATGCACCTCGAATTTGTTGGGGTTCTGCTCCAGGAGTTCCTTGCTGTTGGACAGCAGCTGCCATGCCTTGGCGCGGAGAGAGGAGGGAATTCCCTTCCGACAGCGCAGCTTCACCTGGGGAAACAGGAGCCACAACATTAGGGCCACATGGCTCCCCCCACTGGGCCAGGCTGGAGTGGGCAGGAGCTCCCCCCCGCAGCCAGCCCCCCACTCTCGCCCCCCCACAGCACCCCCTGCTGGGAGAGGCCAACTCACCTTCTGGAATCGCCGCGAGAGCCATTTATCCCAGTGGTAAAACATATCGAGCCATTTGAGCTCCCGCTGTCGCGCCACATCCACCGGGATGGCGCTCTCCCTGGAGGCAGAGGAGGGATCAGGGAAACGGCATAGCTGCACCCCACCCGCCAGCCCCCCAGCAGTGCCTGGAGGGGGAACAGGGCTGCTGGCGCTGGGAGCCTCTCCACCCAGAGGAGGGGACAGGGGGAGGCAGGAAGCAGAGAGCTACCAGGGTAACGCCTGTGTCTGGGTGACGTCAGCAGCCCCATGCCACCACCCCCACTGAGGCATGCAGTGTGGCCTAGGGCCCTAGATGGCTATTAAGCCATGTGGGATGTCTGTAATTATAACAGGGGCCAGGGCTCCTTACAACAACCGCTCCACCGGTGCCCCTCACTCCCGACCCACAGCCCCCACTAGCCGAGCCCTGGGCTCCCCCCAGCTCTGCCAGTGCTCCTCACTCCTGACCCACAGGGCCCTGAGCTCCCCACACAGCTATTACCAAGCTCCTTCCCAGGGACAGGAGGGGTGGGTTTGACCAGAAAGTGAAATTTACCAGGTGCCAAGTGAAGCAGACCAGCCCACCCGCCATATCACCCAGCTGTAGGAAGGCCCAAACTAAGGGGAACATGGGGCATCTCCCCTCTGGAAGGCGCCAGCTTCGATCCAGACCCAGGCTGGGGGACTGGCTGGTTTGGGAGGGATGGGGAAGGGGACACGGAGCCATTTCCCTCTAGATCAAACACGTGGACGCCATCTCAAACTGACGCCCTGTTGTGTGATGAGCTGATCGGGTCTCTGCCCAGGTATCCCCAGCCCCACACCCCCATGGGTGCTGACCGGGGCCCCCCGACAGCCTCAGCAGAGAGGCCAAAAGCAGAGCGGTCCATGGAGGCCACCCTGGGGTATATGCTGGAGGGGGCAGGGGGGGATATCCAGGCTAAGCTCTGACTCCACAGGACCGGGGAGGGCAGAGAAACAGGAAGAAAGAGCCGGGAGGGGAAACAGGAAGTGGCGGCTCGGGGCTGCTTCATTGAGAAACTCAGGAAGGGAAGCGGGGCATTCGCATGAGCATGCAGTGGGCGGGGGAGGGGGAGGAGATGTCCAGTCTACACCATCTCCCCCCACTGCAGAGCTATGACTAGAAGGGCTGTCCACCCCCCTTCCCGCCCAGCCTCTGGGAGAAGAGGATTCCGGGATAGAGGGAGATGCTCAGCACTGTTGCCTTCCCCCCACTCCTCAGCATCTGCCCCTGACGGCCCAGTCTCTCTCCCCGACCTCCTTCCGGATCAGTCCCCCCATGGCCCAGTCTTCCCCCCAGATCGGCCCCTTCACCCCCACCTCCCGCCTCCAAGCCCCATATCCACACCCAAGCCTCCGGCAAGAGCCGCACCTCGGTCCCATACCCCCCCTTCCCTCTCCCAGATCAGCCCCTGGCTACCACACCCAGTCTCCCCAGCACCCTCTCTGGTTTGGCCTCTCAGTCTGGCCTCCCTACTCTGTTTCCCTGCTGGACTGGCCCCTTGGCCTCACCTGTCTGGGCTCCTCCCCTCCCCAACCCAGTCTCCCACCTCCAGATCCGCTCCTGGGCCTAGCTGCCAATGCCACAGTCATTCCCTCGCCCAGGGGGGAGCCAGCCCCTCAGAGCCAGCCTGCACACCCAGGGACCCAGTTGCATCACAGGGCCGGCTCTGAGCCATGGGGATGAGCTACCCCCACACAGAGTGGAAAGACACCTGCTTCGGTCAAGACACCCATGTGACGAGCGGGACAGGTCTTGGCCCCTGCCACCCGACTCTGATCGGAGCTAGTGATGGGATCGGGCTGGCGATGGGGGGCCGGGCACGGGACTGATCTCAAGCACTCTAGGACTTGGCCAGATGGAGGGACAGAGATGCCCGGCAACAGAAAACGGGACTAAGCTGGCTCCCATCCCGGCTCATGCAGGTCACGTGAGTCAATGGTCCTGTGGGGAGAGCAGGGTCCTGGGCGGGGAGAAGGAAAGATCCGCGATGGAGATCCAACAGATCCCACAGAGATGCCAACAGATCCTACAGAGATGCCAACAGATCCTGCCCCAGGGGTGAGCAAGGCGTCTCCAAGACACCATCAGCTCTTGGCTTCTCTGCTGAGGTTGGGCTAGGCAGCACCTGGGGGGATTTGGCCTGAGACCCAACAAACTCACTTCTCACCAGGGACAGCGAATGGGGGGTCGGATGGGAATGGCTATCTGATGCCAGGAACAGACCTGCACCCCCTAGAGTGGAAAGGCCCCGGGTCCCCTTGCCCACCATGAGCTGGCCAGGCCCTGCCCTGAGTCCAGAACAGAGCCAGCGCCCTCTAGAGAGGAAAGTGCAAAAGCAGGAAGGTGGGATTTGGATACTCACGGCAACCCGGCGTACTGGTTGCCCCCCAGGAAGCCATATTTATCTGTTCTGCGGTAGGCCGAGCCGTTGATCTCTGAGTCCGAGCCCAGAGAGCTGGCGTCGTCCAGGAAGCCAGGGCCAGTCAGGGACTCCAAGGTGCCTGACATGAGGCTGACCGAATCCAGGTAACTCAGGGTGTCCAGAGCTGGTGGGCGCCTGGGAGCTGGGATGCCAGGGCCCAGGCTGGACAGCGACCCCATGTCCTCGGGGGCAGCAGGATCCAGAGCTGCCGGCCCCTCCGTCACTGTGGGGTAGCTCTTCTCCTGTGCCACCGGGCTGGGTGCCACCACCACCACGGCTGGCGATGGGAAAGGCGCTGGAAGAGGCTTCACTGGGGTGGACGGGGCTGCAGGTTTCGTGGCTGTGCTGTTGGGCCTGGTGGGAGATGCCGAGGGGCCTGCCATGGGAGAGGCCTCCAGCGCCGGCCCAGTGACCGTTTCTGTGGGACGCGCCACCACATTGACCTCTGCCACCTGCATCGTTTCTGTGGAAACCATCCCCACATTGACTGTGGTGGCTGCCACGTTGGCCACAGGTGCTGGTGCCATGGCAGATGCCACCGGCTCTGTGATGCCGCCAGTCACCACCGGAGATGCCGACACGCTGCCCGTCGCCACCGTCACCACCGCCACACTGCCCGTCACTGCCGGAGACGCCTCCACGCCATCTGTCTCTGCAGCCACGCCGCCCGTTGCCGCCGGAGATGCCGCCACGCTGCTCGTTGCCGCCGGAGATGCCGCCACGCTGCCCACGGGCCTGGCCGAGGCTAATGCCGCTGTGGCCGGGGGGCTCGGTGACGGCACAGTTGGCGTCGCCGTGGCACCCATCTTCGCAGCATAGAGGGCCGACCGGGGGGCATTGTACCGGGGTGGGGGCGATGGGGCGTCGCCAGCCCCCATCTCCATGGCAACAGCCGACTCCTCCCCCCGGCCTTGGGGGCGGGGGGGCGGCCTAGTCGCCCCCAGCGAAGCCTGCACTAGAGTGATGGGGGGAGGGGGAGGGGGAGGCAGGAGCCTTTCTGGATCTCTGCCTCCGCCCGGGCAGCCAGCAGCCAGCCAGCCCCCCTCCTGGCTGCGCGCGCAGCCCAGCACGGCCACGTGGGAGGGTGGCCAATCACAAACCAGGAGAGCAACCGGCCCAGCCAGTCAGAGGGGAGGAGTGGGAGGGTGGTTGGAGGGCGGTTCTGAATGGGCGGGACCAGCTCCGGCATGGGCCAGTCAGGGCAAGGAAGGTCGGGATTCCGACCAATCAGGAAAGCGAACACGACGGGTACGGGGAGATGGCGATAAAAGAGGAAGGGCGGGTGACAGAAGGGTTGGGACGATGGGGCGGAACCAGTGGTGACGTGGCCAATCAGAGAAGAGGCATTGCCCCGGCCGCCCAATCGGAAGGGAGGTGTTAAACCAATGAAGACAGAGGCAGGGAGGCGGATCTGTAAAGGGAAGGGGCGGGTCTAACGGGACATTCCAACCAATCCTAGGAGAGACCGGCGTGAGCTCACCCAATTAGTGTCAAAAAGGGACACAACTCAGCCAGTGGCAGGGGTACCACCCGGCTGTCACGAGCGGCTCGGGCGCCTTGTCTATCGGCCAATCCAACAACGGAGCGGGATGGGACCGGCGACTCGACAGGCCAATAAGAGCGTGGGCGGGACTTTGGGCGGGCGTGGCAGCCCCCTCAACAAATGGAAGCCCAAGAACTGGGCAGCTTGGCCAATAGGAGGCTCAGAGCGGGGCGGACGTCGCCAGCAAGCGCGGCAGCCGCGGGAGACAGTTGGGCGATTGATTGGCGGCAGCTTCGACCAATGGGAGAGGCAGGCTGGCGGTCGGGGGTGGGGGCAGCCAATGGGGAGGCTGTTGGGCAGGGCCCAGCAGCAACCAATGGGGACGCGAGGCAGGGCGGGGCCCAGCAGCAGGCAATGGGAAGCGGGGGCGCTGGAGGTTGGCCGAGGTGAAAAGGATTCTGGGAGTTTGGTCAAGTGAGGCGGGAGCCACCCCTCCCCCACTGGCCCCGCCCCTCCCCTGCTTCCCAGGAACCCTCCCCCAGCTGTGGGGGCGGGAGCTGGACTCCTGGGATCTGGGTGGGGCTCAGGAGATTCAGTTTATCTGGGGGCGGGTCTCTGCCTTGTGGGAGGAGCCTATTATCCAAAAGAGCCTGTCACTCCTCCCCCAATCCCTCCCTGTGAACTTGCCCCTGGATTGACCCATCTGGCCTGGTCTTCCCTCCCCCCCATGCCAGCCCCTTGCACCCCGGGGGCAGGCCCCAGTGTGTGGGGGGTCACCAGGCCGGCCCCTCCTGTCGGATCAGGGTGCCATGGGGCAGGGGCGGGGGCTGCCCCCTTTATGCGTCTCTCTCTCCTCCGTCCGCACCTCGTGGGTGACAGCTGGTGCCACCCATCCCGATAGGGAAGCTTTCCCAGTGACACCCGGCTAGCAAGGGCCCGGGATGGCAGGATACAGTGCCCGGGATCGCCCCACCCACGAGCCGGTCCGCCATGTCCGTCGATCCTCACCTTCATACACGCCTCTATCTGTCTCTCCCTCCATCTAGGTCTCGCTCGTGGAGGTGCAAAACAGAGGCCAAGCAGTGGAATGGGGTGACCATGAACCTTATAGTGGGGACACAACTATAGTGAGGAGCAATGGGAGAATCAGAAGATAGGAGTGGGGGGGACTTGGCTTTTGGGGGGAACCCGTATAGGGGTAACATGTGGGGGTGGGGGAACTGACCCGTTTAGTGAGGACTCCTACTGGGGTGACACATGGAGGGAGGAGATGGGGTGCATGTGCGATGAGTTGGGGCAGGAGCTGAATATTATGGGGGGACACGTAGGGGATGGCACACACATTGGGGGTGGAGGAGACAGCGGAGTCCCTCAGACGGAGATGGGGGGATCTGAACCTTGTAGAGGTGGCCATAATGGGGGTGCCACACATGGAGGCATAAAGCTGGAAGGCCCATACAGCAGGAGATGACGCAGAAGTGGAGGAATCTAGCTCGTTTAGGCGGATCCATACTGGGGTGACACAGGATACGCAGACTCATCAAGGCGGGAGCAGAAGGAGTGGATAGGTTAGAAGCAGGTCAGGGAAGCTGGATCAACTGAGCCAGCCATGTTGGGGCAATACATGGGGGCTATGTTGTATGTTGGGGCAATACATGGGGTTGGGAGGGGTGTTATGAGGGGGGTCTGGGCCCTTAGATGCCGCATCATGTGGGGCAGCAAGGGGGCCGTACAGACCAGCGCGATCCCACCTCTCCTGTCTCCTTTCTCCAAGAAAGGAGCGGCCCGACAGGGATCTATTTCAAGCCCGGGGCTCCTCCGAGCCAAACTTGAAGATGCTGCTATAGTTAGCCCCTGGCACGTCACCCCCCGGCTACCCCGCCCCCAGGGAGCTCTATATAACCCCAGGGGGATTGACAGGGCTCCCCAGCCTGCCCAGCTTCCCCCCACCAGCGGAGACCTTCCAACAGCTGCGCCCGCCGAGCGGAGATGGTAAGTGAGATGGATGCGGACAGACGGACAAACCCTGGGGAATTGAACAGAGATTCCCCCCCACATGCATACTGCGGCCCAGGGACACTCGGACTGGCCTGTGGAAATCTACAGTGTGGACAGAAATTACCCAGAGGATCTATCTATCTATCACCACACACACCCTCGGGCTATCTCTCTAATCCCGTTCACCCTCCCTCCATCTATCCCTCCATCCATCCCCACACCCTGTCCATCTCCAATCACCCCCTAAAATGGCTCAGGCATGTCCTACTCTCCTGCAGGTTTGGGGGTCACTTCTATCCAGGTCCCTTCTCCGCAGCAGGTTCCTTCCCCACACCATTAGGGTGAGCTGTGCCTGGAGGGGGGAGAGATGGAGTCCGATGCACAGACAGACGGTGCTCGAGCTCCTGTCCTGACCGGATCTCTGTCCCCTTCCACCGCCCTCCTGTCACTGAGATTGTGGGGTGATCTGGGTCCCCTGACACCCAAATGAGCCATGGCGGCCCCATCTGTGGGAGGAATGGGGGTGCAGAGCTAAAAATTCATCTCCCGTGTGTATAGCGTGGGGGGAGTGGAGCAGAATCTGTGCCTTTGGGTATGTTCCAACCCTAGGGCTAAAATCTTGGGGAACCTAAACCTCTTCCTCTAGCTTGGGCAAAGACACCCCACCTTTGATTTAGGGCCACCCCCCAAGGACAAAATCTCAGAACTACCCCCAAACACAGCCAAGGTCCCCACTTGTATTGCTCAACAGGTGTTTCCCCATGCACCGCCAGCTTCCCCAATAACTCCCATGCACCCCAATTTCCCCACCAACACCCCAGTAATTCCCATGCCTCCCTGTTTCTTGTAATAACTCCCCTGCACTTCTCAATGTTCCCCTGTGCACCCCAGTCCCCCAATATCATCCCTGCACCCCAATTCCCTCTAGCTCCCATGCACCCCTATCCCCCCAATACTACCCCTTTCTGTAGGTTCACTCCAAGATCTCCCACATGTCCCCCCATCCAATCTCTTGTCCTATGCATCCACTGATCAAAGCCAGGCAGGAGATGGGTGTTATGGGGCGCTAGGCCTATGTCTGGGGGTGGGGGGCTGATTTCTGGGGGATCATGGTGGCTCACAGGCAGGCCCAGCATGGAATTAACATTTGTTGTGCCATGGCCTGTCTGCTTTTCATTCCTTTCCCACCCCCACAGGCACCCAAGAAGGCGAAGAGGAAGGCAGCCGAAGGCAGCTCCAATGTCTTCTCCATGTTTGACCAAACCCAAATCCAGGAGTTCAAAGAGGTGAGGAGGTGGGGTGGATGAAGGGCGCGGTGGTGGGGTGGGAGTAAGATCAACCCCTCCGGTCTTTTTCCCCACTCCCCAAGGGTGGGATCGTCCTACCAAACCTTGACTCTCCTGGGTGGGGTCCAGAGCTCTGTCTCCCCCCGTCCTCCTGGCCCTCCGACACCCCGAAATAGACTCCCCCTGATCCAAAAAGATACGCTTCCAGCGAGTTCTCCCTGCTGCGTCCTTCTCCCTGGGGGACGGCCATCTCCCCAGCACCCACCCCTCCTGCTGAGGGCAGGGCAGTGTCTTTTCTCGGATCCCGAGGGCCAGGCATCTATTTTAGGGACGGGGGGGGGGGGGTGGAGACACGACGTCTCTGGTAGGGTTGGAGGCACCTTACAAGGAAATCCCTGGAGACATGGAATTCGGGGGGGTGGGGGGGAAGAGGGGAACAGATCTGGGGTGGGGACACGGTAGATGAGTGCCAATGGGGAGTCTCCCTCTTTGCTGGGGGGTGTTGGGGGAGGGGGATAGAGGGAGGGATAGAGCAATGGGAGGGGGTCAGTAGCATTGCTTCCCCCAGCCCGTCTCTGGAGAGCTCATCAGCTCCCCCGGCATGCAACACCTGCCCCCCATGGGAGGGGAGCTCCCGGCAGCATGGGCAGGAAGGCACGGAGCCAGAAGGGGATTCCTGGCGTTCCTTCAATTCCTGAGAAGCCGGGAACGGGGGGCTGAGGAGGGGCTGGGTGACAGGTGGCTCTGGGGGACAGCTGCAGAGAGCGAGACGGATCTTGGCGTCTCTCCATTCCCATGAGCCTTTGCTCTTCTCCCACTTAGGCCTTCACCGTCATTGACCAGAACAGAGATGGCATCATCGACAAGGAAGACCTGAGAGACACATTTGCTGCCATGGGTAAAGAGGCGGGCCAGTCCAGGGTGGGTGGGGCTTATCTGGGTGGGAGAGGCCACTCCAAGGTGGGGTCTATCTCGGTAGGGAGAGACCTGTAATGGGATTTCTCCCCCCCACCCCACCCCCAATTTATAACCCTTCCTCCCTGTTGGCAGGGCGCCTGAACGTGAAGAACGAGGAGTTGGATGCCATGATTAAGGAAGCCAGTGGCCCCATCAACTTCACCGTCTTCCTCACAATGTTTGGGGAGAAGCTCAAGGGTGAGTGACCCCCCCATCCCGCTTGGTACATCTCCATCTCCCCCTCGTTCTTCTCCACTTTGGTACGCCCTCATCCCACTCCCTCCTCATTACATCCCCCTTGGTACTTCACCATCTCTCCTCATCCGGCTCCCCTTTGGTATGTCCCCATCCTAGAGCTGTTTCCCTTTGGTTGGGTCCCATGTCCTCTCTCTCCCCACACGACCTTTGTACATTTCCCTCTCCCCCCTTGTATGTCCCCATCCTCTCACAACCCCATTGGTATATCCCATTCCACCCACCCCTCTACCCAGTGGTACATCCCATCATGCCCCTGACCTGCTGTGCATTGGTATATCCCATCCTCCCATTCCATCCCATCCCTTCTTAGCTTTTCCCCCATTGGTACTTCCTGTTCCCCCCATTCACACCCCCATTGGGACATCCCACCCCCTATTCACACCCCCCATTGGGACATCCCATCCCCTATTCACACCTCCATTGGTACATCCTATTCCACATCCCACCTTCCACGGGTTCATCTCATCCCCCCATTCACATCCCCATTGGTACGTCCCAGTCCCCCAGTTCTCACCCTCTCCACTCCCCAGGTGCTGACCCCGAGGACGTGATCATGGGGGCGTTCAAGGTTCTGGACACTGACAACAAAGGAACCATCAAGAAGCAGTTGTGAGTATCCCTGTCCCCAGAAGGGGGTGCTCTTCCCATGGCTGGGGACGTTGGGGGGGCCCCCAGGGCTGAGAAATCATGGGGGAGGGGTGTCTCCCCAGAATTTGGGGTGTCTGACATCCACTTTCTCCCTTCCCCCATCACAGCCTGGAAGAGCTTCTGACCACCCAGTGCGACAGATTCACCCCGGAAGAGGTGAGAAATTTGGGGATGACCCCCTCCTCCCTGAACTCCAATCCCTACCCCTTCCCCCCAGTCTAACCCATCACCCCCTGGATCATCCCCTCCAACCTGATCCCTCCCACAGCAGCAGTGGGGGGTCTGGGATTGAGGGGCACAGAACCAAGCTTGGGGGGGTGGGGTCACCCCAATTTTAATTCCTCTCTTGCTCCCACTCTCTCCCCCCTCAGATCAAGAACATGTGGGCAGCTTTTCCTCCAGATGTGGCCGGCAACGTGGACTACAAGAACATCTGCTACGTCATCACACACGGTGAAGACAAAGAAGGGGAGTAAATCCATCAGCCCTTCCCAAATTCCCCTGCCCCCCATCCAGGGGGCTGGCGCTGTGGGGGTCCCATCCACCCACACCCTCCAGGTTGGGGGCTTCTCACCCACGTGCCGCTGAATCATCTTCAGTTTTGGACCCCCAAATTGCAGACACCAGTCTTATTTATTATGATTTCGGGGTGGAGGGCTGGGACCCCAAAACCCTCCCCTTCCCCACCCTGCAGCCAGTCTTAAGAACCTGATCAGGACCTGTGTCAAGAACTGAGAAAAAAGTCTCAATAAAGATGAGGAAATCTCCGTTTTTAACTCTCCTGGTGTCCTAGTCTGCCCTGTTGCGGCTGCTTCTGGGGTGGGGTACAGGGACTGTTTAGCTAGGGAATCAATGAAGTGGCAGTGGTTGAAATCCTGGCCCCATTAAAGTTTGTTGGTATTTTCTTATAACTTCAGTTGGGTCAGGATGTCACAGCGGGTTTTGGAGTGAAGAAATTAGATGTGTGTATCTGTTAACCTGTGGAACTCCCTGCCACATCATTTAATGGTGCTACAATTTCACACAGGGCTCAGGAGATTTAGGGTCTGATGGTTGTAAAATCAAGACAGCACATTTCAAGGGAAAAATGTGAGATAATTTTAGTCATTAACCCGTGGAACACTCTGCCATGCGATTTTAGGGAGCTAAAACTGCACATGTGGTTTTAGAAAATTGAGGATGCTCTTAGGGCAAAATGAAAGTGCAGAAATCAAGGCAGCACATCTTAGAGGGAAGATAACTGTATCAGTTAGCCTCTGGAACTCCCTGCCACATGATTTTATGGAGTTAAAATTTCACACATGGCTTAGAAAATGTAGCATGTGATACATCTTGAGAGAGAATCATATTGGGAAAATGAAGGTAGCACATTTCAGAGGGAAGATGATTTCAACCAGTAGCCAGCGGAACTCCCCACCACATGATTTTATAGAGCTCAAATTTCACACAAAGCTCAGGAAATTTAGGGTCTGATGGGTCTTAGGAGAGATTCAAGGTGAGAAAAATCAAAGACAGCATGTTGTACATGGAAGAAACGAGGTATTTGTATCTGTGGAACTCCCTGTCCCATGATTTCATTGAGCTCCACACTCTGGCCTAAAAATTGAGGCTCATGGTCTTAGAAGGCAAAATCTCTCTGGGCCGGGGTCTCCCGACAGATTTTGAGGGAAAAATCCACAGCTCGGGCCGACTGGGTGAGGCATCCCAGAGAGAGGACGTCTATACACGGGCCGAAGAATTGGGAGATATTCTCCTCCGAAATCCCCCCACTGGCTTCTACCATCACCTGGGGATGGGCGGCTTTCAGAGCGCTGGCGACAGGATGCAAGTCCTAGAGGGGAAAGGGGCGGGGTTATAAGGGAGGGTTCTGGGGGTCTCCCCACTTGGTAGCCCCCAAATTCCCTCGTACCTCTGGGGAGAAATTATCCAGCATGACAATATCAGATCCGGCCCTGGCTGCTTCCAAGGCCTCCTCCAGTGAACGACATTCCACCTCCAGCTTCAGATGGAAGCCGGCCACCCGCTGGGCTTCCTGGACAGCCTGGAGATGGAGAGAGAGTGTGAGCAAGGAATCGGACCCAGGTGTCCAAGGTGGCAACACTAAGGTGCCATTGCAGCCTCCTCCAGAGACTGGAATGGGACCCAGGCGTCCGGGACCGCTTCCCTAGGAGAACCGCACAGTGCCCCCAGAAACCGGGATGGGGAATGGGACCCAGGCATCCGGGACCGCTCCCCTCACCTGGGCAATCCCTCCTGCAGCCCAGACGTGGTTGTCCTTCAGCATGACGAGACCTCCCAGGTCGTAGCGGTGGCCCGCAGCTCCCCCCACCAGCAGGGCATACTTCTCAGCCAGCCTGAACCCGGGTGTGGTCTTCCTTGTCCCGGCCACTTGCCCATGCCAGCCAGCCTCCCGCGCCAGCCGGCACACCCGTCTCGCGGCCGTGGCCACCCCGCTGCACCGTCCCAGGCAATTCAGAGCCGTCCTCTCCCCGAGCAACACGTGCCGGGCTTTGCCGCGGACTTCAGCCACGCGGGCCACGGGCTCCAGCCACGCCCCCTCGGGCTGGAACCACTCCACGGCACAGCCCAGCTCGCTGAAGACAGCGTCGAAGAAGGGGCAGCCGGCCAACACCCCGGGAGACTTGCAGAGGAGGACAGCACGCTCCGGGCGCTCCCCCACCGTGCAGCCAGCGGGGTCGAAGGCCGGGGCGTCCTCTTGGAGCCAGCACCGGACTAGCTGGCGCAAGCGGGGGGGTGGGAGGAGGTGGGAGAGATCCAGGCGGGAGGACACGGCATCGGTCTGCGACTGGAAGCCATAGAGGCATCGGGGCGAAGACATACCAAAGTGTACGCTGCTCCCACCCAGTGGGGTTTCTCTACGGCGCCACCTAGTGGAGAAAAGGGGGAACTGTGTCCAGAGTGGGCACGACCTGGCTGGGAAAGGCAGGAGCTGGAGTAGCTGGGAGGGGGAGGCTCCCCCCACAGCCAGTGGCCCCACTCCGCCCCCACAGCACCCTCTCCTCCCTCTTTTTCTCTGGACTTCTGGATCCCTTCCAGGCAGCTCCACAAGGGGGAGAGAGAGAAGGGGCTCACGCCCAGCTCTTACCCCTCCCCCTCTCCCCAGAGTCCTGTCTGTCCCCTCCCCCACTTTAATCCCTCCCCCTCCCCGCCTGCACCCCGCCCCCAGCATAAGGCAAAGTCCAGGCCACCCCAGTCTGCGTCCCAGAGCAAACAAACAGGGCAAAGGAATCCTCCTCTCGCCAGGGATCCCGTAGCTCCCGGGCCTGGGGTTGGGCGGCTGGGGACCCCCAGGTCGGGAGGGATCTTACCTGGCACCACAGCGAGTCCGGGAACAATGGATAGCTGGAGATCTGGGACAGGCCAGGACAAACTCCCGGCAGGGCAGGACAGGGGCCGGGATCGGAGGGGGAGGGGGGGGGATGGGAGGGGCTGGCCGGAGGGGGGGGGTGGAACTGGCCAGGGAGGGCGGGGGTCTGATAAAACGCCTAGGCAGCACTTTGCGTGTCTGAACAGCAGCATCCCCATTCCCCACCCCAGAGGGGCCGCATCTCCGCACCGGGCCAGGGGTCGCCGTGTAACCAGCCCCCCAGCCCTGTCCCGCCCCAGAGGGGGCCACGTTCCAGCGCCGGGAGAGGAGTCCCCTATAACCAGCCCCCGGCGCCCCACCCCAGAAGGGGCCGCATTTCAGCCCCAGGCCAGGGGTCCCCCTGTAACCGGCCGCCCCGCTCCAGAGGGGGGCACGTCCCAGCGCCAGGGGAGGGGTCCCTGTAAAACCAGCCCCCGCGCCTCACCCCAGAGGTGGCTGCATCTCATCCCTTCCCCCCCTCCCCCGCCAGGGGTCCCCCGTAACCAGCTGACTCTTGTCTCTTTCCCGCCACGACTCTACGCCCCCTCCCCCCTCCAAATTCCCTCGGGCATCCTGATTGGCTGAGCCTGCTGGCCAGGGCCGGGTCCCAACTGCGTTCTCTGCCCTGATTGGCTGAGGGGGGCACAGTGAGGGGGGAGGGGGCTATTGGAGCTCGGGGAGGCCGCTGGAGATGGAGCCCGGGGGTGGCAGCGAGGTGACGGAGGGGCTGCAGGGGGGAGGCTGGAAAGGCCCCGGCCTGGCTCCCCCCAGGTCCTCCCCCGTGCCGGGCTGGGGACGGGGGGCTCAGCACCGGGGGTGTCCTGGGCCGCTCGGGGGGGCCCTTCCAATCGAGCTGCTCGTGCCGGGGGGGGGGGGGCGTTCATGTGACCAGCTTAGGGGCACTTCTCCAGATGTGGGGCCAGCTGGGCTCTGGGGGCCCAGGGCAGCAGAACCCCCAGGGGCTTTCCCCCCAGCTCTGCCGGTGCCCTTCACTCTCGACCCGCAGCCCCCAGCCCTGCCCTGGGTCCCTCCCACGCTGACACCCAATGCCCGGTGCCCCCCCGCCCAGTGTGTCCGGGGTCACAGCCGCCAGCGGGGGGGGGGGAAGGCTCCGAGGGCAGGTTGGGGTTCTGGGGTCACCTTGTTGTTCCCCCTTTTCTCCTGCAGGGGGCAGCGTCTCCCGCCGAGATCTCCGAATCCAAAGACCAGGGAGCAGAGGGGGGGACCCCGGGGGGATTCACCTTCAGCGCTAACCCCTGCCTGGAGGACATGTGAGTGCCCCTCACTCCCGACCCGCAGCCCAGCTCCTCTCCCTTTGCTAACCCCCCACTCCCCTCTTTCTCCGTCTCCAGCCGGCGTCTCCAGGCCGAGTTCGTGGCCGAGCGGGGCTGGGGCCGGTTCCACCAGCCCCGAAACCTGCTCCTGGCGCTGGTGGGCGAAGTGGGGGAAGTGGCTGAGCTCTTGTGAGTATCCTGGGGGCGGGGGGAGGGGGGGGTCACAGTCTCTGGAGGGAGGAAGGGAGGACCTGACCCAGCCCGCTCTCTCCAGGTGGGGCGAGAGAGGGGCTCACAAGGCCCCACCCAGCAAGGCTGAGCCCCAGCGTAGTTGTGATGCTGGTGGTGGTGGTGGGGGTTGAGCAACGTCGCCACCTCATGGCTGCAGCCGACATGGTGGATTCAATTCCTGGCTCCAGGGTTTGGGGGGGGGGTGTCCCAGCACCCCTTGCTGAAGATCAGCTCTGCTGTCCGTCCATCTGTCCCTGATGAGCCCTGGCCCAGGCGTGATCCCAGTGTGCATCTCTCTCCCTGCAGCCAGTGGCGAGCGGGGGCGGAGGCGCAGGCAGGGCTGCCGGGCTGGACGCCGGGCGAGCGGCTGGCACTAGCGGAGGAGCTGAGTGACGTACTGCTCTACCTGGTGTCACTGGCCCAGCAGTGCCGGGTCGACCTGCCCCGCGCCGCCCTGCACAAGCTGGACCGGAATCGTGCTCGGTACCCAGCCAGCCGCGCCCACGGCTCAGCCCGCAAATACACTCACTACCAGGACGGAGCCATGGACGCTGGACGCTGCAACGGACCAACAGATACTTGCCATCAGGATGGAGCCACGGACACCGGATGCCGGGACGGAGCCACAGACGCCAGATGCTGGGACAGACTAACAGATACCTGCCACCAGGACAGAGCCACGGCCGCCGGGACAGAGCCATGGACGCCCACTACTGTTACAGACGGACGGGCACAGACACCTGCTGCCAGGAGGGACCAACAGACAGCTGCTCCCAGGACTGAAGGCCAGGCATAGATGGGAGGACGCTACCCTCCCCCACTGAGGGGCAAATCTGACCCCCTGGCAGAGAGATTGGGTGTCCCCTCCAACACCCCATCCTGACACCCGATCCTCCCACTTCAACCACCCCCAGGGAATCCCCCAGCCCCAGATACCCCCCTTCCATTACGCCCCACCTCCCCTGTGACCCCCAGCTCTCCATTTCTACAACAACCCCCGCTGCACCCTAGTTTATCAGTGACCCCCCCCCATCTCAGCCCATGCCCCGGCTTTCATCCTAGGCCCCCCAAAGTTCGATACCAAGTTTGTCTCTTTTTCTTGCTGTTGTTAAGTAATAAAAATCCTCATTTTTGGGGGGGTCGGTTTCTCTGGCGTGTCCATTTGGGGTTCCCTCCCCCGCCACATGCCTGGAAAGAATGGGTGGGGGGTCATGTCCCAAAGAGAGACACAGGAAGCAATGGTGCAAACACAGGGGTGAGTTTATTGAAGGAGGCAACTGGGGGATGAAGGGCAAAGCTGGGGAGGGGGTGAATATGGTGGGTAGAGAGGAGCAGGGAACGTGGGGGCAGTGGGAGAGCAAGGAATTGGGGATGTTGCCCAGGGTACAGGGACTTGGGAGGGTTGTGGGGTGCAGGGAATATACAAATATAGAATTTGGCGGCACTGAGAACTGGTGAACTGTGGGGTGCAGGGAATTTGGGGGGCTCTGGAGAGCAGGGATATGGGGGCGGAGGGAGTGGGGATTTGGGGTGCAGGAAATCTGGGGGGGCTGCGAATGCTTCTTAGTAGCCTGTCCCAGAGAATCACCCCCCTCAAGTCCGCTGCTGTTAAATCCAAGAGATGCTGCTCCATGGGGATCCTGGGGGGGGGGGGGGGAGGCCTGAAATTCTCACAGGGCATCCGACTGCTCCCCCTGGCTCTGCTGCATCTGCGCCTGCATCTTCTGCAGCATTTCCTGCATCCGGCGAAGCTGGGGAGAGCAAGGCAAGGAGTGGGGAAAGGTGAGACGCGGCCCTTCTGGGGTGAGGCATGAGGGGCTGGGTACATGGGGACCGCTCATCTGGGGCTGAGATGCAGCCACCTCTGGGGCAGGTGCCTGGGGGCTGGTTATACAGGAAACCCGATCCTGGGGCTGAGATGCAGCCACCTCTGGGGCGGGTGCCTGGGAGTTGCTTATACAGGGACCTCTGTCCTGAGGTTAAGATGCAGCCATCTCTGGGGTGGGGCGTGGGGACTGGTCATGACAGAGGGGGGACGCCCTCTACTGGCTGCCCCCCAGTGCCCCACTCACCTCTTCATCCTTTTCCCGGATCAGTTTCTCCGTCTCTGCCAGCAGCGGCAGCTCAGTGACACTTTGCCGGGACAGTTTCCTGGGGGGCCGCGGAAGGAGAGGAAGAGAGGGGTTAGGGGTGGCGGGGCCAGGTGTCCCCATCCCCCCCCCAAGCATCTGGGGGCCCCCGATCTGGGGGGTGGAGAGAGGGACCCACCCAGATTCCTTTCAACCCTGGATCCCCCACACAGCCCCCATTGCTCCCCATCACGCCCTGCCCCCCAGGGCCACCCGGGCGGCTCACATGCGGCTGGCGCGGTCGCGGGCGCCGACGCGGGCCAGGCTCTGGAGGCAGCGGGCCCGGTAGTTCTCATAGTGCAGCTCCTGTGTCACCTCCTTCAGGTCCTGTAGGTGCGTCCGCACCAGCATCGTGCGCAGCTGCAGGAAGTCGCAGTGCACCGGGTTCTCCACTGGGGGGCGGCAGAGAGCCCATGGGAGCCGCCCCATTGCCCCCCCCTCCGGCACCCCTCTGCCCCCCAGCGCCCCCCAATGACCCCTCTGCCTTCCCCAGAGACCTCTCTGCCTCCTGACAATGCCCACAGACCCCCAGCATCCCAATGGACCTCACTGCCCCCAACATCCGCCACTGACCCCTCTGACCCCCTCTGCCCTCCCCAGAGACCCCTCTGCCCCCTGGCAATGCCCACTGACCCCTCTACTTCCCCAGTGCCCCTCTACCCCCCGGTGACCCAACTGACTCCTCTACCCCCATTGGCCCACTGCCCCCCCCACACACACTTGCCCCTCTGCCCCCTGGCAAATGTCCACTGACCCCTCTGATGTCTGGCACCCCAGTGCCCCTCTGTTGACCCCTCTTGCCCCATGTTGCCCCATTGACCCCCAGTGCCCCCTACTGACCCTCCCACCCCACATCCCTATTGAGCCCCCAGCACTCCCCCTACTGACCTTGCCCCACAGCACCCCATTGACCCTCAGCACCCCCTACTGATCCCCCACCCTGCAGTGCCCCCTACTGACCCCCACAGCAGCCCCACCCCACTCCCTGCCCTCTACCTTCCACGGCTCCCCAGGGGTACGCGCGGCCCCGGAAAGCCTTTTCCTTGGTCTCCCGGACGATGTCACTGGACCCAACCACAGCAAAGGGAATGCTGCGCTGGAGTGGGGGAACAGGCAGAAAAGGAGTGTTATGGTGCGTCCAGGGCCCCCCCTTTTTCTGTAGACCCCCCCATAACTCTCTCCCTGGTCCCTCTCACCTTCAGCTCTGCATCCTGGGCCTTGAAATCCTCGTCCTCGTCTGAGTCGCAGTCGGGGAACTGGTAGATGCTGATGGCGTTTTCCTCCAGCTGCTGCCGGATCTGGGGGGCGTCGGTGGGAGGCGTCACCCCCAAACCCTCATGTACCAGGCAGCCCCACCCCCATGGGAGAAACAGGGGGTTCATGGGGAGGAATCAGGGGGACAGGAGGATGTGGGGTGGGAGAAAATGGGGGTGCAAAGAGCGAAATGTGGGGCACAGTGGGAGGTGGGGGATTCAAGGTGCAGGGAATTTGGGGTGCAGGAGGAAGGGTTGGGGTGTGAGTTGGGATGGAAGCACAATTTGGGGTGCAGGGGGTATGGTGGTGTGGGGGGCGGTGGATCGGGGCCTTGGGGACACGTGTGGTGGGGGACCCTGCCCACCTCTTGAACGCCCCCCTCAAATCTCACCGTCTCCTTCATGGCGCACACCTCCCGGGGGGTCAGCGCATCGGCGCGGCCGATCACAGGCACGATGTTCACCTTGTGCTGCACGGCTTGGAGGAACGCCACGTCCAGGGGGCGCAGCCTGGTGGGGGGCAGGGAGTGAGGCTTCCCCCAAATTGCCTTAGTGCCCCCAAGGTTCCCCCAGGAGCACTCCCCCGCCCCACCCCTCAACATCCCCCACCCTCCCGACCCGCATAAGCGCCAGCACCCCACACCGCCCCAGGACCCCTCCCCGTACCCATGGCCGAAGGGCGAGAGGAAGTACAGGCAGCAATGCACCCGCCCGTCTGTGATGTTCTTGCGGTTCAGCCCACTCTCGTCCCGGAAGAACTGCTCGAATTGCTGGTCAATATAGTCTACTATGGGCTCCCAGCTGGGACCGGCCCGGGGGAGGAGAGAGAGGGGGTTAGTGAGGGTGTCTCACAATGCACTGCTCCATCAGCCTCCCCCCATGTCCCCTCCCTCCCTGTGATCCCTGCTTGTCCATAGTCTAGTATGGGCCCCCAGCTGGGACCAGCCCGGAGGAGTGGAGGGGGGGGAGGGGTTAGTGAGGATGTCCCACAATGCACTGCTCCATCAGTTTCCCCCCCCCCCCCCCCACCAAATCTCCCCTCCCTTCCCATGATCCCTGCTGGTCCATATAGTCTGGTATGGGCTCTCAGCTGGGCCTGGCCTGGGGGAGAAGGGTGGTGTCTTATTGAGGGTATCCCATAATGCATTGCTCCCCCATCTGCCTGCAGAGCTATATCACCCACTATGGACTGGCCTGGGGTGCCCCCCCAGCCTCCCCTCACCAGTCCACATTGTCCACTGCGTCCCCGAAGCCCGGGGTGTCCACGATGGTGAGTTTGACCCGCACACCGCCTTCCTCCAGTTCCACCGCTCGCCGCTCGATCGCCAGGGTCCGTGGGATGCGTGCTGTGGGGTGGCTGGGGTCAGCACCGGGGGGGGCACAGCCTCCCCACCCACCCCAATACACCACCTAGATCCTGCCCCCCACTCCCCACCTCCAGCCCCCAATACACCCTAAGACCCTGCCCCGCCTCCCCAAACCTGCCCCACCCAACCCGTTTCCCCTGCACCCCCACATCTCACTGCACCCCAGATCCCCCCTCCAGCCCCAAATCCTGCACCACCCCAACACCCCCACATCACGCCCCACATCCCTCTGCAACCCCAAATCCCCCCCTTCCCAGGCTGCACCCCCCACACTTCCCTTGCCATCTCTGTTGCCTCCATTCATGCCCCAAATCTCCCTCCCTCCCCCTCACCCTGGGCGTCCAGCAGGGTCCGATCCTTGTACAGATCTGTCAGGAAGAGGCTGTCAATCAGCGTAGACTTGCCCAGCCCGGACTCCCCTGTAGAAAGGGGTGGGGGTGAGCCAGGACTCCTGGGTTCTCGCCCTGGCTCTGCGAGGGGAGTGGGGCCTAGTGGTTAGAGCGGGAGGTGTGGGGATTGGGGGTCACAACTCCTGGGATCGATCCCTAGGCAGCTAAGGATGGGGAGTGGGGTCTAGTGGTTAGAGCAGGAGGGGGGCTGAGAGCCAGGGGGGCTGGGTTCCGTCCCCAGCTCTCGAAGGAGAGTGGGGTCTAGTGGGTTAGAGCGGGGGGGCTGGGAGCCAGGGCTCCTGGGTTCTCTCCTGAGTCTGGGAGGGGAGTGGGATCTAGGGGTTGGGGGGCTGGCGCTGTATGGATGAATGAGGTTTAACCCTTTACCTGCCACCATCAGAGTAAAGTCAAATCCCTTCTTCACAGATTTCCGATGCAGCTGATTGGGTAGCGTGGCGAACCCGACGTATTCCTTATCCTGAGACAGAGGGAGATCCCGGGGCCTTCAGACCAGCAACAGAAACCAGGAGTTCTGGATCCCAACCCCCCTGCTCTAACCACCAGACCCCACTCCCTACCCAGAGCCGGGGATAGAACCCAGGAGTCCGGGCTCCCAGCGCCTCTCCCATCAGGGGGCGCTGTGGGGAGTGGGGCAGGGGTGCTGGTGTGGGGTGGTCCCCGCAACTCCAGCCCTGACCTCTCCCAGCAGGGGGTGCTGTGGGGAGTGGACTGGGAGGGCTGAGGCTATTCCATGGGGTGCTCACCATGGCGGCGGCTACGATGTGCTGAGATCTCGCTGCACCTGGCCACGGCTGCTCTGCCCACTTCCTCTCGCAGCAAGAAGAGAAAGGAAACAGTGACGCGCCTGCGGCTGCCCTCCCATTGGCTGCCCCAGTGCCCCCACCCCACCCCTGCGCTCCTCCAGCAGTCAGGGCTGGCCACCATGGGGCACTAGAGGGTGCTGTGCTGCAGGGGGCGGGATGCTCAGCAGGGGGCGCTCTCCCCCGGCTGTCAGGGCTGGCCGCCATGGGGCGCTAGGGGGTGCGGGGACAGATGGACACACACACACACAGGCTGTTTCCTCTTATCCTGGATTTATTGGTCTTGTACCCACAGCCCAACCTCCCTGGCACGAGCCACGCCGAGCTCCCCACGAAGCTCTCTCCTCGCACCCGCAACACCCCCCGTGGCGGGAAGGAAAGTCCTCCAGAGCCCTGCAGCGGGGCACTGGCGTCAGAGGGAGCCACGCCCTGCACTGTTGCAGCCGGCCGGGAGGGTCCTGGGCTTCAGGGGACCGAGTAAGGGAAGTCCAGGGCCAGCCGCAGAAAGAAGGGTTTGACCAGCAGCCCCAGATATGACCCATGGGCCCATCTAGCCCGGTATCCCGCCTCTCCCCGGATCAGGCCCATGGGCCCAGCTAGCCATGAGGTTTTAGGGGACAGGGGAATGGGTATAGGAGGCTGGGAAGGATGTGGGGAGAGTGGTTATGGGGCAGGGAGAAGTTTGGAGACTGAGGAGCAGGGAAGGGATGAGAGGACAGGGCATAGATGAGGGTGGGGAGAGGATCAGGGGGCTGGTACAGGGATTTGGGGGCACAGTAGGCAGATAGGGATCTGGGAGTTAGGGAGGGGATGGGGGGAATTTGGGAGGAGTTTCCCCCCACCCCCCAGACCCTACGCGACACCCATGCCCCCTTCCCACCGCCCTGTCCAGCTCACGGCTGGCCTCAAGCAACATCTGCAGCTTCCCCCACTGAGGGTCCCTCCATCCATGGGCCAAGTGTCTTGTGGCAGCCAGGCCCCGAGATCCTCCCTGTTGGCTTCTCCGCTGGGGTCTCCATTCTGGGGGGAGGGTCTCCCATGTCCTGGGCTCTCCGCAGCCAAACCAGCCCAGCCAGTTCCCGGAGGTGGAGCTCCGGCAGTCCGGGCTGGCACCACTGAGGCATTCCGCGGTTCCCATGTCCTGGGCTCCACCATGGCAGCGTCTCTTGGGGCGCCCATGTCCTGAACTTTCCCCCGGGGCAGCTCTCCCCATCAGTCGTCTGCACCCAACTCTCACCCAGCGCATCCGCCCCCATGGCACAACCCCTTCCCTTCCCCATCAGGGCTTGGCCCGGCCGTGGACCCGGCGGTGCTTGACCACGTGGGAGCGCTGGCTGAAGCTGCGCCCGCACTCCCCACAGGTGTAGGGCTTCTCCCCGGTGTGGACGCGCCGGTGTTTGAGCAGGTCGGAGCTCTGGAGGAAGCGCTTGTCGCAGTCGGCGCAGCCAAAGGGCCGCTGGCCGGCGTGGACGCGCCGGTGCTGGAGCAGGCTGGAGCTCTGGCCGAAGCGCTTGCCGCAGTCGGCACAGCCGAAGGGCCGCTCGCCGGAGTGCGTGGCCTGATGCTTGAGGAGATGGGAGCTGCGGCCGAAGCCCTTGCCACACTGGGCGCAGCGGAAGGGGCGAGCGCCGGAGCTGGCGCGCCGGTGCTGGAGCAGGTTGGAGCTTTGGCTGAAGGCCCGGCCGCAGTCGGGGCAGCGGTAGGGGCGCTCACCCGTATGGACGCGCTGGTGCCGCACCAGGTCCGAGCTCTGGCTGAAGGCCCGACCACAGTCGGGGCAGCGGTACGGCCGCTCGCCCGTGTGCGTGGTCTGGTGCTGCAGCAGGTGCGAGCTCTGCCGGAAGGATTTCCCGCACTCCCCGCACTGGTAGGAACGGCCGGCCGGCTTGCGGCGGGGGTTCGCTGGCGGGGAGTGGCGGGGTGCCGGGGGTGCAGACTCCCCGGCAGCTGCTGAGGAGAGAGAAGGGAGATCCGTGGGTGAACAAGGTAAATCGCTCCCCCTGGGATTGGAAGAAGAGGTTACTGACCTGTAACGGGAGGCTCTTCAAGACATGTGGTCCCTATCTGTATTCCACAGAGCATTTACACGTGCATAATGCGTCCGGAGCTGGAGAATTGGAAAGTAGCAGCGTCCATTGGTCTGTGTTTTCACCCTTGCTCCGCCCCATCGTTTTGTCCGAGGCGATAAAGGGCGGGGTGGACCAACCGCAGCGCCAGTTCCTTCTGCACCGCAAATCGAAGAGAGCCGCAGCAGAGGGGAAAGAGGGTGGGCTTGAAATATAGACAGGGACCACACAACTCAAAGAACCTCCAGTTACAGGGAAGTAATCTCCTCTCGTCTTCTTCTTCGAGTGCTGGTCTCTATTGTATTCCACAGAAGGTGACTGACAAGCAGTACCTAAATCCTCCTGTGTGTGGAGATCGCTTGCCCCTTAAGCCTTTCTGCTCTGGCGATAAACAGTCTAGGGGACTTCCTGAAGGGTTTCATCCTCAGCAAAAAAGCCAAGGCCCTGCAGACATCAAGGGAGTGAAGGTGCCGCTCTTCCACCGAGGCGTGAGGCCTTGGAAAGACGGCAGGTAAGTGCATGGGTTGGTTGACATGAAACCGGGATACGACCTTTGGTAGAAACGTTGGCTGCAGAGAGATTTTGTCCATATGGAATGTGGTGGTGGAGGTCCACCATCATGGCCCCCGGTTCACCTGCTCTTCTCGCGGAGGTGACAGCTACAAGGAAGGCGACTTTTGTGGAAAGGAGGGGCAGGGAACCAGTGGCTTGAAGGGAGGTTTCATTAATGTCGCGAGAACGAGGTTGAGATCCCACTGGGGAGCAAAAGGTTGAACAAGTTCAGAGGAGACTCTTCCAGTCAATGGGTGTGTAAATACAGTGGGGGATGAGCGGACATGGAAAATGTGGGAAAACCAGAACTGGTGTGGCCAGAACGGGGCCACTAGAATAACAGAATTCTCCCACCTCATCTTGTGGAGGACTCGTGTCAGGAGTGCTAATGGGGGAAAGGCATAACTGATCTGGTCTGACCAGAAAAGGACCAGGCATCACCTTAGGAATGGGCACAGAGCCCGCTCCTGGAGCTGTTGGTGCAGGAGGCAAAGAGGTCTGTGGTTGGAGTTCCCCATTGGCTGAAAATGTCATTGACTACCGTGTCGTGAAGCTCCTATTCATGATCAACTACAAATTTCCTGCTGAGAGAGTCTAAGTCCCCGGAAGACAGGCCGCCAACAACAGGAATTTGTGGGCAATGCACCAATCCCATAGACGAACCGCTTCTGCACAGCGCATAGTCAACCTCGTGCCCCCTTGTCTGTTGACATAACAAACAGTGGTGGCATTGTCGGACACACTGAGAACACGATGGGAGTGAACGGAGGGAAGAAAAGCTTGACACGGTGTCTGCACCACCCAAAGCTCTGGAATGTTGATGTGCTTTCTGGATTCCCGACGGATCCAGGTCCCTTGTGTCATGAGTGATGCATCCATGATGGTCGTCATGTCCGTGGAGGATGGGAGGAACGGTGTCACCTGCCTTGGGTCCATCCACCATTAGGGAGCGGACTGACAGCAGAAAGTCCATGGTTTGTCACATGGGTGAATAAGGCTCCCTGGAGCCACAGCTGAAGACAGCGAAGGCGGTGATCTACGTGTGGCCAAGGAGGTCTAGGCAGGTCCTGACCGGAACAGAAGGACTGTTGTCTACTCAGGTGACGAGTTCCCACAGGGTCTGGAACCTGTCCCTCACCCAGTACGCCTGTGCCAAGACTGCGTCAATTGAGGCCTCTATGAAATGCAGGAACTGTGTAGGAACCAAAGTTGATTTTTCAACGTTTACTCTCAACCCATGGAGGAAAGGAATCTGAGTGACATGGAGGTCGAGGTTTGTCCCTGGATTGCATGGATAACAGCCAGTCATCGCTGCTACGACAGAGGAAACTTTCATGAAGGCTTGTGAAGCAGGATTGAGTCCGAAGAGTAGGACCCTGTATTGGAAGCACTGCGGGTCTACCGTGAATCTCAAGAACCTTCTCTGGGTCGGATGTATGTCTGTGTGAAAAGAGGCGGCTTGCATATTGAGAGCTGTAACCCACGACTTTTTCTAGCGATGATCTGATGACTGACCACACAGAACCCAGACTTGCAGATGAAGCGATTGAGGCGGCGGTGGTCCAGGATTGCTCTCCACCCACCCTTTTTCTTGGGTGCTGGGAAATACGTGGATAGGACCTCACGCCCTGATAGTCCGGAGGAATGTGCTCTACCACTCCTAGCTGCAGTAGGGAGTCCATGTCTAGGGAAGTGGCTGGGGTATGCCAAACAATGGTAGCTGGGAGGAGAATGGCATCGTTGATTGGTAGGGCAGCCCTGGTCAGTATCGGGGAACTGAAGGATGTCCAGGAGCTAATGCTTGTTCCCTCCAATGGAACATGGAAGTCCTCTACCACCCTGCATAGGAAGTCCTGGAACTGGCAACAGTCATCCGGAACGGGAAGGCTCCAAAGGTGGATACTGGGGCCAGGACCCCCAGTATGGATCTGGTGGATGCTACAATGGGACACATGGAGTGGGATACCAGTGACTTCTCTGCTGGGGGGAGAGGAGGGTGCTGCCACAAAGCTGGTGGTCCCCTAGGGGGTGTGTAGAGGCCGTATGGGATGGGCAGTCTTTGTGCTTCATCCGCACCCTCCAATGATGAAAACTCGGATCCCGGTTCCACTGGTGCTACCTACCCTTGAAGCCGGCAGAACCATATAAATCGAATCAACTGCGGTAAGTCCTGGGCTGGAAAGCATAATTCCCTGGGCGCAGACAGCAGAAGAAGATGTGGAGAACTTGGTTCTCCAAGGGCAAAGAGTTCACATGCTCCGGCACTGGCTTTAACCTCCCTGGTGTTAGTGGTGGCGCTCTGTAGCTGGAACTAGAGCAGAGGACTGTCTTGAAACCGACGGTTCCCTTGATCTAAGGAAGGCTGGCATGGAAGGCAGGCGTGGCTCGGTAGCGGCAGATCTGCCTCTCTACGCGATTTCTTGTCCTGCTTGTGAGTCCTGAAATGCTCCACTTCTCTTTGGCTAGACCTCGTAGAGGGCACATTGTCCTTGTTAGGCGTGGAGGAAGATGTACAGCCGTGCTTATGCGCGTGCTTCCTTGCTTCCCAACTAGAGCCCGGCACGGGTCCATAGCACTGGTACCAGCAGAACTGGAACGTGGTCTCCGTGGTTGAAGGCACACTCCTGGAGTTCTCAGGACAATGCACAGGGGGATTCCCTGACCTGGGTCCCACTGCGGGCTCATGGCGAACTCTATAAGAGGCTTCTTGAGGTGGAGAGCCTGGCGTTCTCAGGTACGGCTCGGGAAGGCCAGGCAGATACGGCAGCTGGATGAAACGCAGGCTCCTCCCAAGCAGAAGAGGCTCCTCCCTCACTGAGAACGAATGTGGACAGGAGGCGCAGATCTGAACCCCGGCATCTTCGACATAATTCAGTCCCCAGGCCTGAGTGCTGAGTTGTGGGGGGTGAGTGGTAAACAGATCCTCCCAAATCTTTTCTCTCCTAAAAGTTACTTCCAAGACCTAAACTACAAGAGTGGCAAAAACTAGAATAAAACTAAGACTATACAACTCTACAACTGCGTTTTTTCTGAAGTGCATCAGAGATGAGAGGACACTAGCTGCTCCAACCCGGATCATGTGGTGGTGAGAAGGGACTGAAGGCAGGGTCAGTCCGCCCTGCCCATTATCGCCTTGGACAAAACTGTGAGGCAAAGCAAGGGTGGGTGTGTGGACCAATGGACACTACCACTTTAAAATTCTCTGGGCGCACGTGTGGCACAGGAGGAAACCCTCAGTGAAATACAATAGAGACCATCACTCGAAGATCAACTGAAAGTGAGGGTAGAACCCAGGAGTCCTGGCTCCCAGCCCCTCCACTCAAACCACCAGACCCCACTCCCCTCCCAGCCCTAACACAATGGGGTCCCAATCTGGGCCAGGAGCTCTGATGCTGAAGGTTATAACAGCGAGTGTCAGGGGACACTGTTTGAAAGGGCCCCAATTATGACCTTCCCCTTAAGGGTCTCCCTCATTCCTCACCTGTGTGGGTCTCATTGGGGGTCCCCCCGGCCTCAGGAGAGGGGAGATCAGGGCCCCACGGCTCTTCCCCTCGCTCCATCCACCTTACGTCGGCCTTGGGGAGGGGGAAGCCTGGGGAGAAACATGGGGAAATGATGGAGTCAGTGGGGCCCGATCCCCCACTGGGGTCAATGGGGTGTGGTTCCAGTGATGCCAGTGAGGCAGAGGGGGATGGTGGGATACCATTGGAAGGGCCTAGCTGGGGATGTGACGGATTCGCCATCTCTCAGAGGCCAGTCATGGGTGTGGGACGTCTCTCTGAAAGCTCCGCTCTAGCTCAGCCATAAGATATGGGCTGGAAGGAGGAATTACCCGGTGGTGGCCTGTGGTCTGGGTTAGGCGGGAGGCCAAAGCCGATGGTGCCCACGGTCCCTAGGTGGCTGGAGGTGTATGAACAAGGGGCCATGAAAGGGTTAAAGACCATCTCGGACCTAACGAGCTCGGCTCAGCTAGGTGGGGGGCCAGATCCCTACCCAAGGCCAGAACAGCTCCGTCATTCTGCTGCATGGCGTCCCTGGCGATCTGCTTTGCCCCTTGTCCACTGGCACTGGCACCAGTGCCTCCCCTTCGCCTGGAAAGACAAGTGTCCCTGCACTGAGTGGCTGGGCTGAGGCAGCGCCCGGTGCGATGGGGCCCAATCTCAGGGGGTGGGGGAGCTGTTCTGTGAAGTCCCTGGCTCGATGGGGCCCCGATCTCGGTCGGGGGGAGATTCTGTGCAGCGCCTGGAACAATGGGACCCTAATCTCGGGGGGGGGGAGGGGGGCATCTGTGCAGTGGCACAATGGGGCCCTGATCTCAGTGAGAAATCTGAGGCACTACCTACTATTAAGTAGTTATTCTGATATGGTCCAATCAGGCTGGTACCTAAAGGCAGCTGAGATCAGCCCTGCCCCTCTGCCCCCCAACTCTGCCCGCCCCCCCCCCCCCCCTGCGCAATCAGATGTGACTCAAGACTGCCCCAGAGACATCTGAAATAAGAACCTGGCCCTGCCTCCTTTGCAATTAAGGGTGACTCCAGATTGAACCTGGGAGGGCGGGCTGAGATCAGAATCCAACCCTGCCCCTGTTGCAGTCAGGACCAGGATTGACTCCAGATTGACCCCAGGGGAGCTGAGATCAGAATCCAGCCCCGTTCCCCCTCCATAATCAGGAGTGACTCCGGATTGCTGCAGCAGGGGTAGCTGAGATCACAGAGCTCCCCAAACCCACATCAAGGCTCTGCCCAGCCCTCTCCCAGGACCTGAATCTCCCAGCTCCTCCCTCCCCCCACTCACCGCTCCGTGGGGGGGAAGCACTGGCCCTTTAAGGGCGCCCCGAAAAGCTGCCAGGGGGATGTTGAGATTCCTCCGTTCCCAGGCTCTGCCCCCGTGGGGGGTGGGGTGCATGGGAAGATCCCTTCATTATGACATCACAGCCCGCCCCCCAAGGAAGGATGCATCTGAACTCTATGGTTTTAACCCCTTTGTGTCCACAGGGCAATCGCTCCATGCACCTGGGGCTGGCGGGTGGTATGTATTTTCTGTCCTGCCTAGCTTGCCGTATCTAACAGAGCTAGAATATTATGCTATAGACCAGACAGAACTAGCTGAGCTTTGAGTTGGAGAATAAACTCACTCTGTTTTGTGTGTGCTGGCACATCTGTGTCCCTGCCTGCTGGTTTCTCTCTGAGCGCAAGTAACTTCCAAATATCCAAACATAACAAAGTGGTGAGGAGGATGACGGGTCTGTGCCTGGCCAGCCACCGGCAAGGAGCAAGAGTAAAATGTAAGGAAAACCTTTTGCCGTTCTGTGTGGCTGCGCTGTTCGCGCTGACGGTGGAAACTGAAAGCAGACAGATTGGGAAGGGGGAGGAAGCAGTGCAAAGGAAATTACTAGTAGTTGTGTGTATACAATAGTATACAAATAGTAACAACCCCAACACACATGAATAAAAGACATTACAAGAAGAAGAAGAAAAAAGACAGCAATGGCTACACTTACTGGGCCCCGGGACATTTTGATGAAATTGGCGCAATGGAGCTCGTATTCTGAGTGTTTTGAGTTTTGTGTTGTTGCAAATGGAATTGGAGATGATAAGAAGGTGGCAACTTTCTTAACTGTTATGGGAGCTAAAATATTTAGTCTGCTGCACAGCTTAGTGCACCCTGATAAGCCAGGCACAAAATCTTACAGTGACATTGTGGAAATCCTGGAGGCACATTTTCCCCCAAAACCACTGGTAATTGCAGAGAGATTTAGGTTCCACAAAAGGAATCAAGAAGAAGGTGAAACAATTGTGCAATCTGTAGCAGCTCTGAAGAAGCTTGCTGAGCACTGTGAATTTAATGATATGTTAAATGACACCCTACGTGATAGGTTAGTGTGTGGTCTGCACAATGAAGCAATAGAGAAGTGCCTATTGACAGAGGCCCAGCTCACCTGGCAGAAAGGCATTGAAATTGCAATCTCTATGGAGCTGGCTGCAAAGGAAGCCCAACAGCTCAGTGCATCAACCAGAGTGCATAAGATGTCACAAGAACCTACCCACAAGACAGTGGAAGCCGGGAATGTTACCGCTGTGGAAAGCTGGGTCACCATGCATCAGAATGCTGGTGTAAAGACATAATGTGTCGACAATGTGGCAAAAAGGGACACACTGAGCGTGCCTGCAAACAAAAGAAAGAAGAGGCAAACCAGAGAAAAAGAAGCCTGCTCTCTGGCGGATCTGCATGTGGTAGAGCAGACTCAGGATGATCAAAGTGACACCCAGTCAGAAGAAGAAGTGCCACTCCATGCCTTGTCTATGGCAGTTGGCTCACATGAATACTGGGTAACCCGCTGTTGGAAGGTAAACCTGTACACATGGAACTGGATACCGGCACAGCAGTTTCACTGGTCTCAGACACTGTGTATAAAGAGACGCTAAAGCATCTCCTGCTTAAACCAACAAAAATTGTTCTGAAGACGTACACTGGAGAAGCTGTACCCATGTTGGGCACTACTGATGTTAAAGTGGAATTCAATGGACAGACTGCTACATTGCCACTGTTTGTGGTGGAAAGCAATTACCCAGACTGAATGGGAAGGTCCTGGCTTAAGAAGATCCAATTGATTGGACAGAAGTGCACAGGATGGCTAAAGGAGAAAGGGGTTTGACAGCTGTATTAAAGAAACATGCTGCTGTTTTTGGAGGGGACTATAAATCTCTGTGGTTGACATAAGTCTGGTAAGGCTGAGTGCTAAAGGATTCTGGGAGTAAGGCCTCTTAGCATTAGACAAATTGCATGGCAAGTCACTAAGAATACAGAACTTGCACCTGGCACTGACATAAGCCATGAATGTTTATCCAGGCCTTGTGAACGTTGCTGTGCTGATGTGACAGACCAACGGTCATGGTCAGCGAATGGTCAGTTCGCCTAGTGAATACACGTGGGTGTGTATAATGGTGAATCTGGGACTAAGTGACCCGGGTCAACTGACCAGCACAACATCAGGTGCCTGGGTGAATATTTGACAATATGGACGTCAGCTGATCCCCATTGTTCCTCCCAAAATTAATTAAACCAAGTCATAAATAATCATGATATGCTAAATAAGTGCTAGCAGAGCATGTTTTGAGAACATGCGATTCCTTTGGGAAATATAAGTACAGGAGAATATCACATGCCAAAGAGAAAGAGAGACTCCAATTAACATCTGAAGAAGGACTTTAGAACCAAAGTCAGGATAGCCAACACCCTACCACAAGGGACCATTAAATAGATCAGGTATTCAAGAATGAGAAGAACCAGAGAGTCAGGGTAGCCAAGACCCTGCTACAGGGGACTCAAAAAACAGACCAAGTACCTAAAGGAACCAAAAGAAGGAAGAAAACAGTCTCCATCTAGAATTGGTATCTGTACCTGCTTTTTTTGCTAATCAGGATACTATGTGGGGCCAGCATAGGTACTGAGGGTTTATGCTTGTGAAATTGAGGCTTACTAAGGAGAGGCATTGTATAGTCCTTTCTATGTGTCTGTGATACCTGCTTTTCAATAAATAGCTCTACATTGAAGAGATTGTATCCTAGTCTTCACTGGTACGGTTATTGGGTGTCCAGCTGTGGGTATCTGAATTGATCCTGGCCCAACAGGTACCTGGGAAGTATGAAAGGAATCACTGTGAAACTGAACATTAAGCCTGACAGCCAATCAAAACATCTGAAAGCCAGAAGGGTGCCATCTGCCATCAGGCCAAAGGTTGAAATGGAACTGGAGCACCTGGTCAAGAATGGAGTCCTAGTACCTGCTATCCACAGCCAATGGGCAACCCCAATCGTTCCAGCATTGAAGAAAGATGGATCCATTCGGATTTGTAAGGATTTTACGGTCACTGTTAACACTGGTGTTGTGTGCAGGACAATACCCTCTTCCCCGCATCAATAACCTCTTCGCTGGCTTGGCTGGCGGACAAAAGTTCAGCAAGATTGATCTGAGTCAGGCGTATTTACAGACACACGTTGATGAGAAGTCCCAAGAGCTGTTGACTATTATGACGCATGGGCTGTACCAATACTGTGGCTTGCCCTTTGGAATAACGTCGGCTCCAGCTTTGTTCCAGAGAGCTATGGACCAGATCTTGCGTGGCTCGCAAGAGTCCAGTGCTATCTTGACAACATTCTGGTCACTGGCAAGAAGGAGGAGGATCACCATAAGAACTTATATGCTGCCCTGCAAAGACTGGAAGAGTATGGCCTACAAGTCTGTAAAGACAAATGTGAATTCTTCCCAGCCCTCTGCTGAATATTGTCATTGATGCCACTGCCTTCGTAAGGCTCCTGCAAAGGTCAAGGCTGTTGTGGAAGCTCCATCTCCTCGAAAAGTGAGCCAACTTCGCTCTTTTTTAGGGCTATTGAACGATTATGGAAAGTTTATTCCACAGTTTGCAACACTACTAAACCACTACATGAACTCCTCTGCCAAAACAAGGTCTAGATGTGAACTGAAGCCTGAGATGTTGCATTTAAAAAGGGTAAACACTCATTGCTTAATTCAGAGGTTCTAACTCCTTTTGACCCATCTTTACCTCAATAATTGGCCTGTGATGACTCTCCTTATGGCGTGGGAGTGGTCATGTCACACATTATGCCTTCAGGAGAGGAGAGACCCACTGTTTTTGCATCATGCACCTTAAGCAAGGCAGAAACTAACTATGCCCAAATCAAACGTGAAGCACTGGGAATCGTTTTCGGAATTCGGAAATTTCACCAGTACCTGTTTGGATGGAAGTTCACACTTCTCACCGACCATCGACCTCTAACATCAATTTTTGGACTACACACAGGCATTCCACCATTGGCTGCTAGTCATATGCAATGGTGGGCATTGTTGCTTTCCGCACACACACGAGATCAAATATCAGAAATCCACTCTGCACTGCAACGCAGATGGTCTCTCAAGGTTGCCTTTACCAGTTAACCATCAAGATACTGGCCAGAAAGAAATCTATTTTGAACAGATGGCAACCACACCCCTCACCGCTACTCAAGTAAGGAAGGCAACCTGCATTGACTCAGTATTATCCCAAGTTATGGACCTAGTGATGCATGGAACATCTCCAAGGGACTCTCAGGTCTCACCCGATGTTCATCCTTCCATGTCCAGGCGGATGGAGTTATCAAGTCATTAGGGTTGCTTATTGGGGGGGTTGTGTGTCCTTATTCCACCACTACTAGCCACTAGACCCCATGCCCCTCCCAGAGGTGGGGATAGAACCCAGGAGTCCTGGCTTCCAGTACCTCTCCCAGTAGGGGGGCTGTGGGAGGCAGGGCAGGAGTGCTGGTTGTGGGGGGAGCTCCCGGCTATGCCAGCTCTGGCCTCTCCCAGCAGGAGGCGCTCTCTCCTGGCAGTCAGGGGTGGCCTCTGTGGGGCCCCAGCAGTGATGAAAAGCAGAGATGCCAAGTTACAGCTCTCCTTAAAAGTGAGATTTACAACCACAAAGGGTGAGATTCTGCAGAAAAGGAACTGGGAGTTACAGTGGACAAGAAGCTGGATATGAGTCAGCAGTGTGCCCTGGTTGCCAAGGCTACCGGCATATTGGCCTACATTAGTAGGAGCGTTGCCAGCAGATGGAGGGAAGTGATTATTCCCCTCTATTCAGCATTGGTGAGGCCGCATTTGGAGTATTGTGTCCAGTTTTGGGCCCCCCCCCCCCCTACAGGAAGGATGTGGACAAATTGGAGAGAGTCCTATGGAGGACAAGAAAATGATTAGGGGGCTAAAGCACATGACTTATGAGGAGAGGCTGAGGGAATTGGGCTTGTTTACTCTGCAGAAGAGAAGAGTGAGGTGGGATTTGATAGCAGCCTTTAACTACCTGAAAGGGGGGTCCAGGGAGGATGGGGCTAGGCTGTTCTCAGTGGTGGCAGATGAAAGAACAAGGAGCAATGGTCTCAAGTTGCAGTGGGGAAGGTCTAGGCTGGATATTAGGAAAGTTTTTCCCTAGGAGGGTGGTGAAGCACTGGAATGGGTTACCTAGGGAGGTGATGGAATCTCTATCCTTAGAGGTTTTAAACTGCGGCTTGACAAAGCCCTGGCTTGGATGATTTAGCTGAGGTTAGTCCTGCTTTGAGCAGGGGGTTGGACTAGATGACCTCCTGAGGGCCCTTCCATCTCTAATCTTCTATGATTATAAGACAGGGACTCCCATCTTTGGTCCTTGGCAACATGCAATAGTCTAGATTTTTAATCCAACCAGCAACACCAGATTCGCACAAGCTTGGATGTTAATAATCTGATACAAACAGCGAGTGGATGTTTTTATGCAATATAAGTTTTGCACGTTTGTGTCTGTGTAACTTCATGCTTAACTTAACATGCTGTATTTTAATAATCCCATTGCCTCGGACAAAGGCATCGGCCAAATGAATCAACTGATATTTAACCTTCATCAGGACACACTGAAAACTGTACAGAAAACAAAAAATCTTGGACCCAATAAAAAAATTAACCCATAAAACCAATCAAATCTTTCTGAAAGAATATTGCTAACAGAGTTTCTGGCAAAATACTAGGAATCAATTACTGTACTACCAAAAAAAAAAAAATGTCAGGAAACAAATTACTGCTAGGAAACCTGTGCCCTGAAGAGGGTCAAAAATAATAATGAATTAATAATAACAGTAATCATAATGATTACACATATTCATCTTACTTTACCAGTGAGGGGATTTGCCACAGGTACACAGGAATTTGTGGCTGTGAACACACTACTCTGCCATTTGTGCAGTGTATTTCACTTTCCAGATGGCGACTTGCATCTTTTTCGCCTTGACGACCACAGGACAGCTCCCGGTGACACAGCGTACGTTGAAAAAAAGTCTTGCCTGCTCCCGGGACAAGGAAGGGCCGTGAATTTGGCCAGTATGGTTTAAATTTGGAACCGTATTTTGCAGAACCCGCAAACTTTTGATCAAGTCCTGCTTGTTTTTTGGACACTTTTTTTTTTTTTGTGACTGTCAAGTACTCACACACACACAAAAGCCTCCATGTAACCTCCTCTCATGCACTTACACTCACAGCACCGGAGTAGAAATATTTTAAACCTTTATATATTTACTGAAAACGAGTGAGAGAAGCTTAGGAAAGTGCATGACAGAGTGTGTAATGCATGAGTCTCACAGTCAGGGACTGAGAGTTGACGTGTTTGGGAGAGTCCCCCAGCAGTTGCAGCTCTCTCGGCCCCACAGCTGGGCACTAGCTGCAGAGGGAGCCATGCTTTGAACTGTCCTGCAGGGTCCCGGGCTTTGGGGGACCAAGCTAGGAAAGTCCAGAGCCAACCGGAGAGAGGATTTGAATAGCAGCCCCAAATCCAACCCATTGGCCCATCTAGCCCGATATCCTGACTCCCCCTAAACCCCACCCCAGGTGAGACCCATGGGTCCATCCAGCCATGAGGTTTTGAGCCAGTGTCCTGAGTTCTCCTCTGTGGCAGCTCTCCCCACACGGTTTGTCTGCCCCCATCTTTCCCCCGATCACCCCCCCCCCCCCGCCCCCGCCGCGCTCCTCCGTGACTCTGTACGGGGAGATTTTGATAGACCAGTAAAAGGGCTTTATAGTGCAATATTGATTATCATACCTGTTGCTAACAGCAACCAAATTTGGTAGGCCTTTCTGCAGGCATGCACAGCCTTGGCAGAACTAAGCCAGGAGGGGAGGGGAGCCTCTTGCTCACCCCTTGCCTGACTCTGCACCTCTCCCTGATGCCCTGGGGGACATGCTGGGATCTGTGTATCAGGAAAAGACCAATAAGTTCATTTACGCATGCCCTCTGGGAGATGTGTGTCCGGGCCTCAAGATATAGGGCTTTTGTAGGAACACATCTAGTTAATTAAGTACTCTGGCAACCTTAGGTCTAGCTTTTTAAACTTTTTTCCTCTTTTTTGACGTGTTATTATCTACTAACAAGGATAAATCAGGGGGGGGGGGGGGCGCGGGTGGAAGGGCTTGGACTCTTTGGGGATCTCTTCTTGGACACAGCTTCTGGATCCTCCAACAACAGCTGGAAGATCAGGCCAAGCGGAAAGTTGTTGCTGTTTCCACTCAAAAGCCACCCCAGACTTCAGTAATGATTGAGGATGGGGGTGTTTACTAACCTGATGTGAATGTGTGTAAATGCTTGAGCCTAAGTAAAAGTGTAGCTTTGAGTGAGAGGCACTCTTGTGATATACTGTTTCTACCAGTCTATCTAGCGGCTGAATGGCCGTGTCTCCATTTGGCTTATTTCTCACACAAAGTAAAATTATCACAAGCTTTGGGTTGGCAGAACCCCGGGTGACAGCTCATCTGCCCTTGCTCCCTCCCATCCCAGCTCATCCGTCCTCAATCTTCCCCGGTGGCTCATCTGCCCCCAGGAGTGGAAGACGGCAGCCTTCACGTGGCCCACTCTGTTCAGTGAGATCATGACTAATACCATCAACCCGATGACTCAACATTGATCAATGATCTTCCGGTCTTCGGCGCAACAACTCAAGCCACCACGATGGCCCTCTTCAGGGCCCAGCAGTACACCAGATAGGTCCCAGAACAAGGATCCTCCAACTCAACATTGAGAGACTTTCCCGAGTGAAGTGCGAGTATCTAGTGACCATACTGAAGACGCACAACAGTGGCATCCTCACGCTGCAAGAAACCCACATCTCCAATGACCTACAGGCCAGCTACTACTCTATCCATGGATACAACCTCACAGACTAGCCCACTACCACTTGAAATATGGCCTGGCCTTATACGTGAAGAATACCACCATGGGTTTCAATGTCTTCCCCTCAGCTGAAGAAGCCACCTACACCACCGCCAACAAGACAAGAGAGCTGCACCTTACTGACATGTACAAAGATCCTAATTCAAATTGGCAGCAGCCAGCGTTCCCAAGTGCATCAATTCCAGCCCCACCCGTTGATGACTTCAACAGCCACCATATTACATGTGGCTACGAAGCAAATGAAGCCAACAGCGAAGACCTCACAGACTGGATGTCCATGGAAGATCTGCAACTGGTCTTCGATCTCAAGCAGTGAGCAGCATTCCACTCTGCTCACTGGCAACACGACTACAACCTGGACCTCAGCCTTGTTTCCAAAGATCAAAGCGGGAGCATGCTTCACGCATCCCACAGAATACTTCCCAACGTCCCCTACTGCCAACGTAGGCCCATGAGCATCCATGTCGGCATCAAAATCCTCACAATTCGGTATAAATGAATCCCACGTGGAATCTGGCCAAAGGCGACCGGGACTGCTACAGGGAAGCCGTAGAAAAAGTGGTGATCCAAATCGCTGCGACACCAGAACGTTATCATTGGTTTGTTGGCCTCCTTACTGCTGCTGCCAAGAAGAACATCCCCTCAGGGCTTCTGGAAAGAATACACTCCCTGCTGGACAAGAGACCAGGACCTGCTCCAGCAGTACCACCAGTCGGGCAGCCCACAGGCTGCGAAGGCCCTGCTAGAGTCTCTAGACTCAGCCAGACGCCAGCGATGGATTGAGTGTGTTGAAGATCTGGACTTCACACACTCTAGTTGCTGTGCCTGGGCCCTACTACGATGTCTTGGAGCTGTTCATCGGATGAAATGTGAAACTTCGAAAGTTGCACTGGACACCAATTTAGTGAAGAGCACAAAAGGACCACTCGACAAAAACACTAAGCAAGAGATCCATCGTCAACTACACCAGACAATGACCTCAGTCCCTCCCCAAGATCCCACTGCCATCAGCACCGGTGACATGAAAGAGGGTTTAGCTGCAAAGAAGGGAAGGTGGCCGGCAGGAATGTTATCTCCCTGGAATTTCTTCATCAACTAGGCCCCAAGGGACTCCAATGGCTGGAGAAAGCATCCACCAATACTATGGAATCCACATGCATCCCAAAAGCTCATCAGGAAGTGATGGTCATTGCCATACTTAAACCAGGCAAGCCAACAGATGACTCAGGAAGTTATGGGCCGATATCACTCCTGGACACGACCTACAAACTCCTGGAACATATCATCCTCCAAACAATCAGCTCTCTTTTTGAGTCAGTGATCCCAGAAGAACAAGTGGGATCCGGCCTAAACGCAGTTGCTGCAACCAAGTTTTGGCCCTTGTAATGCAGATGGAGGCCAGGTTCCAGAGGAAATCTAAGACCGGCGCAGCCTTTGCAGACCTGTCATCAGCCTACAACATGATCTGGATTAAAGGCCAGGATCATCCCCTGCCTCAAAACACTACACCTGCTATGGACGATGTTAAGCAACGGACAGCTACTTGTCTACTTGGGCGATGAAGTCAGCGCGCCCTGGTTCCTCAACAACGGACTGCCACAAAGCTCGGTGGTCATGCCACTGCTCTTCAATGTCTATGGGAGCAAAGTGCCGCCAATGAAGTCATGCAGATTTGCAGGTGTGGATGACCTTGCCCTGACAATGCAAGCAACCACCTTCAGTGACATCGGGTCCACCTTGAATGGTGACCTAAACACCATGGAGTCAAGCTGGACTGCATGCTAACCTTCTACAACCACCTGAAGAAGGTAGCTGCCAAGACGAAGACAAGGGTCAATCTAGTGCAGAAGCCGGCAGGCACAAAATGGGGGGCATCAATGATGGCCCTTGTATACTCCGTAGGTGAGTACTGTGCACCATTTCAGAGACTACCTTATCGAACAGGGAGTTGAAAGCCTGATGTTCCCTCTGGAACTGGCTGTAACAAGATGGAATACTTGTTCAAAGTTTTGGACTATGCCATCATGTGGAGTACCACAAGGGGTTCGTTGCATGGGAAATTGAAGTGGAGGACACGACTGCCATTCTAAAGGAGCTCAGTGTTGCAGGGAGTTGAAAGCCCGACATTCCCTCCAGAACCCACTGTAACAAAATGAATTTATTTATCCCAGCAGAAGCAATGCTGCTTCTTCAGACTCTAAACTGTGAATCATGGCTGACGTTACCCAACAGACACACACGACCTTGTATCTGATCTCCCGGCAATCTCAAGGGTCAAGTTTTTTCAAAGCTGTGCAGAGAAACTGCAGGGGTACTTAGATACACAAAAGCAGCCAGACTTGTACGCGAAATGAGAATCCTTGATTCCAAGCAAGTTCATGGACTCTCCCACAACTGCAGTGACTGTGAACAGGGTATTCCGCTGCTGAGTTCTGCCCACTCACCTTCAGGTGCATTTTATTTGAACATGGTAAATGAACTTCCAAATACCAATGACATTTCTCTCTCCGGTTTTTGGAAAAGCGTGGACAAACGTTTGCCAAGACTTAGCCAGATAGCTCGTGCTGTTTTGGCAATCCTGTGCAATTCAGTTGATGCGAAGCGCTGTTTCTTCAAATTTGGACTTGTACTAGCTCTGCAACGTTATAGTAAGTGATTGGAAAGCATGCAGATGGATGCCCAAATGAGCGGTAATGTGTCCTAAGCATGTGTCAATGAATATTTCTATGCTGATATAGGTGATATACAGATATTCGCAATAAAATCTTAGTTTACTTTAAAGAGCAATGTAATTATTCCAAATTTCCCGGTGCTGTTAGATGGTTGCATAAAACAATCATCCAACTTTTATTTTAATTGTATAGTCTTGTGTGGCAAGAATTCTGTTTTGGGTTTATGGCAATGATCACTTAACACATTCTTTATGTTCTAAAACTGACAATTTCGGTTGTCCAGAAAAATGTAAAAAGTGTCTATGAACACTGTAATGCAGCTAGCACATCTTTGTACTGCAAAGGGTTATACATTGCTGGTGTTCGTCGATACAGATGTTTGCTGTATTAATATAATGCAGATCTGAAATATAAAACTCTGAAGATCCAAAATTACTCGGTTTTCATTGCCAGAAAACACTGGCCTTACTGATGGCGCTTGGAAAGCCAAACAGCATTCACAAGGCACAACAAACACACACCTCGAGAAAGGGCTGCTGGCTTTGATCTCCCAGGCAGCTCATGGGCAACCCCTCAACTGCATCCACACAAGCCGCAGCTACTGGCTGCTCAAATGGAAAATTAAAGACTCTCCAGTGGGCAACTGGGCTCACCCAAAACAGAACACAGAATGACTCAGCACTCAATTCGCACCCACAAAGGAGGCATCACAGCGATATACTCTGCTACTCCCGACGCAACTATCTGGTTTAACCATCTAGATGTAAAATTACAGTGGTTGCTCTGCATTGTCATCAGCCATATGAAGATCTGCCCCCTACGCACCTTTCCTGTAGCTCATTCGCCCCTTCTCTCCCCCCCCTCCCCTTTCCCCATCAGGGCTTGCCCCTGTCATGAACCCGGTGGTGCTTGAGCACGTGGGAGCGCTGGCTAAAGCTGCGCCCACACTCCTCGCAGGTGTAGGGCTTCTCCCCGGTGTGGACGTGCCGGTGCTTGAGCAGGTCGGAACTCTGGAAGAAGCGCTTGCTGCAGTCGGCGCAGCCAAAGGGCCGGTCAGCAGCGTGGACGCGTCGGTGCTGGAGCAGGTCGGAGCTCTGGCTGAAGCGCTCGCCGCAGTCGGTACAGCTGAAGGGCCGCTCGCTGGCATGGACACGCCGGTGCTTGAGCAGGCTGGAGCTGTGGCGGAAGCGCTTGCCACAGTCGGCACAGCCGAAGGGCCGCTCGCCGGAGTGCGTGGCCTGGTGGTTGAGGAGATGGGAGCTGCGGCCAAAGCCCTTGCCGCACTGGGCGCAGCGGAAGGGGCGAGCTCCGGAGCTGGCGCGCCGGTGCTGGAGCAAGTTGGAGCTCTGGCTGAAGGCCCGGCCGCAGTCGGGGCAGCAGTAGGAGCGCTCGCCCGTGTGGATGCGCTGGTGCCGCACCAGTTCCAAGTCCTGGCTGAAGGCCCGGCCGCAATCAGGGCAACGGTACGGCCGCTCGCCCGTGTGCGTGGTCTGGTGCTGCAGCAGGTGCGAGCTCTGCCGGAAGGATTTCCCGCACTCCCCGCACTGGTAGGAGCGGCCGGCCAGCTTGCAGCGGGGGGCCACACTGGGGGAGTGGCGGGGGCTCAGGGGCATGGCCTCCCCGGCAGCTGCTGGGGAGAGAGAAGGTAGATCTAGGGGTGAACAAGGCAAACTGACCCCTCTGTAACTAGAACCAATAGTGATGGTAGAACCCAGGAGTCCTGGGTCCCAGCCCCCCTGCTCTAACCACTGGACCCCACTCCCCTCCCAGAGCTGGGGATGGAACCCAGGAGTCCTGGCTCTCAGCCCTAACACAATGGAGTCCCAATCCGGGCCAGGACCTCTGATGATGAAAGTTATAACAGCGAGTGTCAGGGGACACTGTTTGAAAGGGCCCCAATTATGACCTTCCCCTTAAGGGTCTCCCTCATTTCTCACCTGTGTGGGTCTCACTGGGGGTCCCCCCAGCCTCAGGAGAGGGGAGATCAGGGCCCCATGGCTCTTCCCCTCGCTCCATCCACCTCACGTCAGCTTTGGGAAGGGGGAAGCCTGGGGAAAAACATGGGGAAACGATGGAGTCAGTGATGCCCGATCGTCAATGGGGCATGGCTCCAGTGATGCCAGTGGGGCAGAGTGGGATGGTGGGATACCATTGAAAGGGCCTAGCTGGGGACGTGACGGATTCGCCATCTCTCAGAAGCCTGCCACGGGCGTGGGGCGTCTCTCTGAAAGCTCTTCTCTAGCTCAGCCATAAGATATGGGCTGGAAGGAGGAATCACCAGGTGGAATCTGTGGTCTGGGTTAGGCGGGAGGCCAAAGCCGATGGTGCCCATGGTCCCTAGCTGGCTGGAGGTGTATGAACAAGGGGCCATGAAAGGGTTAAAGACCATCTCGGACCTAAGGAGCCTGACTCAGCTTGGTGGGGGGCCAGGTCCCTACCCAAGGCCAGAACAGCTCCGTCATTCTGCTGCATGGCGTCCCTGGCAATCTGCTTCACTCCTCGTCCACCGGCACCGGCACCGGCACCAGTGCCTCCCCTTCGCCTGGAAAGACAAGCGGCCCCGCATTGAGTGTTTGGGCTCAGGCAGCGCCCGGCGCGATGGGGCCCGATCTCGATCGGGGGGAGGGTCTTTGCAGGCACTAAGTAACATTAATTAAATAGTTACTCTGATAAGGTCAAAAGTGGTACCTAGAGGGGCCTGAGCTCAGAATCCAGCCCTGCCATCATAAGCAGGAGTGACTCCGGATTGCTGCAGCTGGGGTAGCTGAGATCACAGAGCTCCCGGAACCCACATCAGGGTTCTGCCCCGCCCTCTCCCGGGACCCGCAGCTCCCAGCCCCCGAACTCACCGCTCTGCGAGGGGTGGGGACGCTGGCCCTTTAAGGGCGCCCCGGAAAGCTGCCAGGGGGATGTTGAGATTCCTCCGCTCCCAGGTTCGGCCCACCCCGGGGAGGGAAAGTTGGGAAAGTCCCTTCTTTATGACGTCACAGCCCAGACCGAGGAAGGACGCGTCTGAGGGCTATGGTTTTAACCCCTTTGTGTCCGGAGGGAATTCGTGCATGCATCAGGGCCTGAGAGCCAGGACGCCTGGGTTTTCTCTCTGGCGCTGAGACAGGAGTGGGGTCTAGTGGATTGGGGCGGGGGGGACGGGACTGGGAACCAGGATTGCTGGGTTCCATCCCTGGCCCTTGGTGGGGAGTAGCGTCTGGTGGTTAGAGCAGGGGGAACTGGGAGTCAGGACGCCTGGGTTCTCTCCCCAGCTCTGGGAGTCTGTGAGTGAGAGCCTGATACCCATGGCGATGCAGCCGATTCACACCAGCTGGGGTGTGACTCCCAGCGACACAATTACGGGGTGTGGGAAACTGAGGGATCTGGGATTGTGACATCAACCTATTTATGGCACACCCAATACAAAAGGATTTATTTTGGTTTTTATTACTTAGTATCTGTATTAAATTGGCAGCTACAGACAGAGATTGGGCCCTGCTGCCAAGCTCCCCGGGGCGCTGCACAGGCCACCCTAGCAGAAATCAGGGCCCCATGGTGCCGGGGCTGCAACGATCTCCTCCTGACCAAAATCAAGGCCCTTGCTGCATCAGGTTCAACCCAGGTCCACCCCTCCCGCACAAACGAGATTGTGGCCCCCATCACACCTGGCACTGCACAGACCCAGCAAAAGAGCCTGTCCCCACTCTGCAGAGCTTCCTGGCAAAAGCAGGAGCCTTCTTCCCATTTCCCAGCTGGGTAAACTGAGGCCCAGCAGGATGTGATGTGGCCCACATGCAGTGTCAATGGCAGAGCCAGGAAATGAAGCTGCTGGTGCCCCAGAAGTGGGGGGGGGGGCAGGTTTGCAGTAGATAATGAATTGGAGACGAACCCCAAGTACGAGGCTGTAGCTGGGAGGGCTACTGCAATGCCTGGACATACATAGCACTGGTTCATGCAGCTGCGAATTCCCTTGCCCCTTCTGCTGGCCATGTTTCTGAAGCAGTGTCGCAAAAATGGGAGAGGGGCTCCAGGGATGCCCCCAAAAGAACCAGAGGACTGGAAACCCCTTGACATTGCTAGAGGTTCCAGGTAGGAGGTTTTAATCATGTGGGAGCTGATCCCTAGGCGCTAACTTCTGGCATACGCCTAGTGTGGGCTGGTACAGGGAAGCCTGAGGGCTGGAAACCACCCGTGGCCTTGGACATGGCTGGGATGTGGCCTCGTAGTAGCTGTCCCATGGTTAAATATACACCTTTTCCTAGCGTGGAGGCAGCCATGTTTTGCCACGCTAGATTCCCCCAATACACACATAGCTCGCCCATTATTTAGGCCCACCCGGCATTTAGGGACCATGTTGCCCAGTCCCGCAGGCTGCTGTTGGGTGGTGACAAATGTTTGGGGTTTGGATGGAATCGGAGCAGCGTTATTTTATCCCTGTATTTGGCCCCGGGGTGGCCACTGCTGGAAGCCTGTGTCCAGTTCTGGTGCTCATCATTCAAAAAGGATGCTGCTAAATTGGAGAGGGTCAGAGAAGAGGCAAGAGCCCGGTTAAAGGATTAGAAACCCTGCCTCATAGCGAGAGATTCCTGGGGCTCCATCAATTTAGCTTAACAGAGAGACGGTTAAGGGGTGACTTGATAAACTGATCATCAAGCATTCGTCCATCTAGCAGACTCCTGGGTACCATCCCCAGCTCTTCAAACATGCCCCGCCAGGCTCAAAGAAAGAAGAGATCTCTCTAAGGATAGCAAAGCGCTATGCATTTTGGGAAGGGCTATTAAACCTTCATGGTTTAAAGCAAACTCTAGCTATTCAAGCCCAGAAGGAGACCAAATGTGGAAGATAAATTTTCCTAGAGCTGGGGGGGTTCTTGTACTTTCATCTGCAGCTGCTGGATTTAACCTGTTTCGGAGAGTGGACTTAGATGGACCATGGTTCTGATCCCATCTGGGAATGACCAAACTCGCACCTAGAGTGGGACAAATGCTGGATTTTTTCGTTCGTTGGCAATTCTGAAACACTGGGGGGGGGGGGGGGGGGGGGGGAAGGAGGCGGAAATGGTTGAACTGAACATTTTTGGTGAATTGAAAAGTCAACAACAACAACAAAACCATTCGTGGGACCCAAAACGTAGCAGGTTGGAGCACTTTTTTCTATGCTTCTGTTTTTAAAAAAAGAAAGAAACGGAACATTCCAGATCGAAAAACGGAAACATTTCGGCTTGGGAAAACGTCTGGCTAAAATGTTTCGATTCAACGCTGAGCATGCTGTTCTGGTTTGGAATGCTGGAAAGAAAAGGTAAAGGAAACTCAGAAAGAAAAATTTGGCATTGAAAATTGGAAACATTTTATTTTGCAAAGGACAGAAGAAAAAAATGTTGTTTCAATTTTCTTTCAGCCTCTGGTGGTTCCCCCCCATTCCCCATTCGATGAGCAAGAAGAGTTCCTCTCAGCTGGCATTTTACGCTAATCAAGCCAAGCTCCTGGCTCTCCAGTCCCCTGATCCCCACAGCAGCTTCTCTGCACCTGGCCCTTTCATTCTTCAATATGGGGGGACCAGACCTGGACACAGGATTCCAGATGAGGTGGGATCAATATTCCCTGATCTCAGTTGGAAATATCTCGCCTCACCCATCCTAGGATTGCTTTGGCCTTGTTCCCGGCTGCATCACACTGGCGGCTCGTTGTCAATGAACAAACGCACCCACACGTTTCTCCTCCTGTGTCAATTCCAACCAATGAGGCTCCCCCCACCCCCGGTGTAGAGCAGAGTTTCTAAGGCTACAACCTGGCATTTTGTCCTATTAAATTTCATCTCATTTCTCCCATCCCACCAACTCTTCTCATAGGATAGTCTCATCTTCTGTTGTATGGACGATGCCCTCCCAACTTCTGTGTCATCGGCAAATATCATTAGCATGCTCCTACTTTTTTGTGCCAAGGTCATTAAAGTTCTAGTCCAGGTTGGCCTATCCATGTCCCATTCCGGTTTCGGCCGTTGCTGGAGAGGAGTAAACGTTGGATGGCTCTCGACCCAGTTCGGCCAATCCCATGTCCTCTTTGGTTCTGGCCATCATGGGTGAGAGCCTAGGCCGTATGGCCCTCGGTTATGATCCATTCTGGCCAATCCTATATTCTAGTTGGTCCTGGCCACCCTTGGAGAGAGGAGACTAGGCCTGAGGGTCCTTGGTTTTGCGCCAGCCTAAAACTGGACCTCTAAGAGATGTGCTCTAGTTCAAACACCAGATACGGACTGGATGTGGGAGTCATTGGGTGTGGAGTCCTCCAGCTGACATAGTCCCTGAGGCCGGGCTAGATGGGCCCCGCTAGGTGGGCCTCCGTAATGACCTCCTTCAGGCTGTGTGGGTCCTGCGGTGCCTCACCAGGTGGGAGCTCTGCCCAAAGTTCTTGCCGCACTCCGGGCAGCCGTAGGGGCGTTCGCCAGTGTGGGTAATTTGATGGCGCACCAGGTCGGAGCGCCAACGGAACTTCTTCCCGCACTGGCTGCAGCCGTAGGGCCGATCCTTGCTGTGGGAGGCCCGGTGCCTGGCCAGCTCTGAGCTGTGGTAGAAACTCCTGCTGCACTGGTGGCAGCGGTGGGATCTCTCTGCCCCATGGATCCGCAGATGACGGGTGAGCTGGGAGCCCCGGGAGAAGCTCTTCCCGCACTGCGGGCACTGGTGAGGTCTCTCGCCAGTGTGGGTCCGCTGGTGAGCAAGGAGGGCGGAGCTCTGGCGGAAGCTCCGCCCACATTGGGAGCAGAGGTGAGGCCCCTGGATTGGGTGTGAGCCAGACGTGGCATCAGGGTCACGGGCAGGCTGGGTGGGTTCCCTTGATGGCTGGGGGACATCTGCCCTATCCTGACTCCTGGGAGCCTCCTCCACATCCGATTTTCGGGAGCAGGAGCTGGGCACTTTGACCTCCGTGCGACCCTTATGCTGCACATTCGCCTCCTCTGTCCCAGCTCCTGCTGAGGAACGAGTAGCAGAGACCACAGGTGAGGGGACATGAGAGGGCTGGTAGGTTCCTGCTTGCCATGCCCCACAACCCCCCGCCCCTCACTCGCCCTCCGCCTGTACCCACAACCCCCCGCCCCTCACTCGCCCGCCGTCCTTACCCACAACCCCCCGCCCCTCACTCGCCCGCCGTCCTTACCCACAACCCCCGCCCCTCACACGCCTGCCGCCTATACCCACAACCCCCCGCCCTCACTCGCCCTCCGCCTGTACCCACAACCCCCCGCCCCTCACTCGCCCGCCGTCCTTACCCACAACCCCCCGCCCCTCACTCGCCCGCCGTCCTTACCCACAACCCCCCGCCCCTCACACGCCCGCCGTCCTTACCCACAACCCCCGCCCCTCACACGCCCGCCGCCTATACCCACAACCCCCCGCCCCTCACTCGCCCTCCGCCTGTACCCACAACCCCCGCCCCTCACTCGCCCTCCGCCTGTACCCACAACCCCCCGCCCCTCACTCGCCCGCCGTCCTTACCCACAACCCCCCGCCCCTCACTCGCCCGCCGTCCTTACCCACAACCCCCGCCCCTCACTCGCCCGCCGTCCTTACCCACAACCCCCCGCCCCTCACTCGCCCGCCGTCCTTACCCACAACCCCCGCCCCTCACTCGCCCGCCGTCCTTACCCACAACCCCCCGCCCCTCACTCGCCCGCCGTCCTTACCCACAACCACCTGCCCCTCACTTACCCACCACCTGTACCCAAAAACCCCCGCCCCTCACTTGCCTGCCGTCCTTACCCACAAACCCCTGCCAAGACCCCTGCTGTCCTTTCCCACAACCCCCTGCTCCTCACTCACTCGCCCGCCACCTGTACCACAACCCTCCACCCCCACTCACCCGCCGTCCTCACCCACAACCCTCTGGGGCTAGCACTAACCCCCTTCCTACGGTTCTATCTCCTTGTGTCAGCCCCCCCACTGCACCCAGTGCCCCCCATGTCTGCCACTACCGCCCTGCATGCTCCCAGCACCCCTCCGCAACCCCTCCTCTCCCACCAGTGCTTTGCCCGGAGGCGTCAGCCCAAGTGCCCCAAGTCCCCTCCATACCCGGGGGCAGTTGGGGCTCGTCCTTTGGGATGCAGGGCAGCTCGGGGCCGGTCCGGCTGAGCGTCACCCCCTCCTGGGGATGGGGCAGCGGAGGGGCGGGAGCGTCCCATGCTGCTCCAGCACACGGTGTCTCCTCCACGCTGCCTTTTTCCACCTTCACCCGCACGGTGACCTGGGAAGGTGTCATGGTGGAAACAGGACGTGAGGGGTAATGACAACACTCCACAGAGTTACACGTCCATGGGGAGCACAGACTGTCACTCATTTCCTGGGGGAGCTGCAAATGCTTCATAATGCCCCCAGCTCTGCCACTGCACTACCCACAATGCCTTGGAAGCACCTGGCCTGACCTCCCACCCAGCTCTCCCTACCCACAATGCCCTGGGGGAGGCACCTAGCGTGACTCCTCCCACCCTGCTCTCCCTACCCACAATGCCTTGGGGGAAGCACCTAGCCTGACCCCCCCACGCACTCTCCCTACCCACAATGCCTTGTGGAAGAGGCCAGACTTCACCTTTGCTCTCCATACCCACAATCCACTTGGGGTGACAGCACCTCTCTGGCCCCGCCGGTCGCACCACCTGCCCCAAGCCCCGCCCAGCCCACTCCTCTGTCCCCTCTTGCACCTGCTGCTCCCACATCCCGGCCTCCGGCCGTCCCCGCTGGAAGCCCTCGGCCAGGGCCACGGCTTCGGCACAGGTCTCAGGCCCTCGTTCCCAAACCCAGCTCTGCATTTCCCCCGGCAGGATGCTCAGGAACTGCTCCAGGACCAGCAGCTCCAGGATCTGCTCCTTGGTGCGGCGCTGGGGCTCCAGCCAGCGGCGGGAAAGCTCCCGGAGCTGGGCCCACGCCTCCCGTGGTCCCCCGGCCTCCTGGTAGCTGACCCCTCGGAAGCGCTGGCGCCACCTCTCTGCTGCAGCCTTGCCTACTCCCAAGATGGCTGCCTTGCCGACCCCCAAGATGGCTGCCTTGCCATAATCTTTGGTGTCTCCGGCCTCCAGGCTGCGGTAGGCCTCGCAACTGAGGGTTGGCGTGAGTCGTGTCAGTTGCTCTTCCAAGATGGCCGCCTTGTCCATGCCCAAGATGGCTGCCCTATCGGATCCCAGAATGGCAGCCTTCCCATACTCCTTGGCAGCATCTCTAGCCTCTAGGCCACGATAGGCCTCGGCGCTGAGGGTGGGCGTGAATTGCGTCAACTGCTCTCCCATGATGGCCGCCTTCTCATAACCCTTGGCATCTCTGGCCTCTAGGCTCCGGTAGGCCTCACCACTGAAGGTTGGCGTGAGACGCGTCAATTGCTCTCCTAAGATGGCCGCCTTGTCCACACCCAAGATAGCCGCCCTCTCTGCCCCCAAGATGGAAGCTTTCCCATAATCCTTGGCATCTCCAGTCCCCAGGCTGCGGTAGGCCTCACTGCTGAGGGTTGGTGTGAGTCGTGTCAACTGCTCTCCCAACATGGCCACCTTGTCCACTCCTGAAATAGCCGCCCTATCCACCCCCAAAAGGGGAGCCTTCCCATAATCCTTGGCCTCTCCCGCCTCTAGGCCACGATAAGTCTCGCTACTGATGGTTGGCGTGAGTCGCATCAACTGCTCTCCCAAGATGCCAGCTTTGTCCACCCCCAAAATGGCCGCCCTATCCACCCCCAAAAGGGCAGCCTTCCCATAATCCTTGGCATCTCCAGCCTCTAGGCTGCAATAGGCCTCGCTGCTGAGGGTTGGTGTGAGTCGCGTTAACTGCTCTCCCAAGATGGCTGCCCTCTCTGCTCCCAAGATGGCTGCCTTCACTTTCCCATAATCCTTGGCATCCCTGGCTCGTGGGCTGCTGAATGCCTCCCCTCCGAGTGTCGGCGTGAGTCGCGCCAAGCGCTCCCCTCGGGGCCACGGGCAGGTTTCGGCCACTTGCCCGAAGAGGGCGCTGTTGTCTGGCAGCGTCGGGCTCTCCCAGGGGGGGACGACCTCCAGGGGTGACCGTTGCCCCCACCAGCATTGGGGCATTTCCTCAGGCCGAGCCTGCTGGGGAGCCGCCCACCTCAGCAGCTCCCCAATGGTCCCAGCCTGCACCAGCCACGGAGCCTTGCTGGCTGCCTCCCACTCCCAGCCTGGCTCCGGGCCTAGTGGCTCCGGCTCCTCCATTTTCACCCGAGGCGCCACCGTCTCCTCCAGCGGATACAGGAAATGGAGGCCCAGAGCTGGGGGGGGCACCTCTTGAGTGGCGGCCATTTTGTTCGCTCAGCAGGGGAGGGGGCTGAATCTCCACTCTGACTCTCGATCCCCAGTGGTGGCTTCTTTGTGGACTGGTTGGGAGCCTCCGGGCCACGGGCCACGTCCCTACGGGGCCCGTGCTGTGCTCAGTCCCTCTACGGCTGATCCCACTGCTCACACCAAGTGGACCAGATAAGGTGATCTGGGGTTCAAGGAGGGACACGCCAGCTCTTTCCTGCATTGTAAAGGAGAAACAAACAGCAATGTAACCAGAAATGAGACAGACAGGAGAGAAGGGCTTGAGATTTTGTGGTTAGAGTGGGGGGCTGGGAGCCAAGACTCCTGAGTTCTATCCCCGCCTCTGAAAAAGTTTTGCCATTTGGTATTTTTCCTCAATCCCCAGCTCCTGGATTCTTAAGACAGTGAGAAATTCCAAGTTTCAGTCAAAAATAAAAGAAATAAGTTTCTAGCCCATGGAAAAACAGAGAAAAGCTTGAAACCAGGAGACCCAAACTTGGTTCACAAAGCGCAAGGCCAAGAAAAAGCCCCAGTGGCTGTTATTCCGTTAAATAATATCATGACTTATTACCCAGCTCAACGGCTCTGTGGGCACTAAATCATGATTTGGGGCAGGCTGGGTGGGCCAACGCGGCAGACGGGCTGTGCTTTCTGTTACGGGGTGGCCTAGCAAGCATATGCTGGGCTGTGTGTGCTAGGTGCTGGACAGACAAACAAAGAAGGCAGTGCCTGGCTCCCGGCCCCCCTGCTCTAACCACTAGCCCCCACTCCCTTCCCAGAGCTGGGGAGAGAACCCAGGAGTCCTGGCTTCCTTCCCCCACCCCCGCTCTAACCACCAGACCACACTCCTCTCCCAGAGAGCCCAACCACTAGACCCACCCGGAGCTGGGGGTAGAACCCAGGAGTCCTGGCTCCCAGCCCCCCGCACAGAGAACCCAGGAGTCCCGGCTGGCGGAACCGGGCCGGGCCGGGCCGGGCCGGCCGGTACCTGCGGCGGGCCGGGCCGGGCCGGGCCGGGCGGCGGGTGATGGAGCAGGAGCAGGCGAGGAGGGAGCGAGGCCGCCGGCGGGGCGGGCCGGGGCGGGGGGGCCGGGCTGGCTGGGGCCGCGGGCCCGGCCCCGGGCTGCGGGCGGCCACTGGCTGGAGCGGCTGCCACTCACTCCGCGCCCGCCAATCAGCGCCGCGCAGGGAGCGAGCCTGGGAGCAGCAGCGCTGGGGCCGGGTCCCCCCGTATCCCCGCCCCCCGGGCCGGGCTCCTCCCTCCCCCCCACCCCGGCCTCGCCCCGCCTTCTCTGGCCCCGCCCGGCCCCGGGGGGGCGGCGCAGGCAGACGGACGGACAGACTGAAGGACGGACGAACAGAACTGGGGTGCGGGGGGAACGGGACGGACAGACAGACAGACACAGAGGGCATGTTGTGGAGGGGTGGCCAGGGGTGACCTAGACAGACAGACAAGGCAGAGCGGACAGAACTTAAACCGATGGAGAGGCATGACAGACAGACAGACAGACAGACGTCGCACAGAGAGAGCACGCGCTCGGCACAGTCTGGACAGTCATCTGGTGACAGACAGACAGAGAGAGTCTGAACAGACAGACAGTACAGACAGACTGACAGGCACCATCTAGGTAGATACAGCAATGACTGACAGTGACAGGCATGCCTAGACAGACAGACAGAATAAAGATACACAGGCACAACAGAATCTGGACAGACTGACACAGCACAGACTGATGGACAGGCACAAGTTAAACAGACAGGAACAATCCAGCCAGGCCTTCAGGCACAGTGGAGACAGATGGGCAGACCCAGCCTAGACAGATGGACCGGCAGAATGAGGATAAAAAGACACAATGTAGACAGACAGACACAACACCGATAGATGGACAGACACATCCTAGACAGATGGACAGACACAATACTGATAGACACAACATGGACAGACGGACAGATACTGAGACACAATATAGATAGAGGCACAGTCACAGCTTAGATAGACGGACTGACACAATACAAACAGATGGACAGACACGGTATAGACAGATGAGCAGACACAATATAGCTAGACGGATACAACTTAGACAGGCGGAATATTACGAACGGGGAACGGCCCTGACAGACGGACAGACCAATCCGTGATTGCACCCCCCAGCCCCCGCTCTGCTTGTTGTTTCATGGGGATTCACACTAGGTCCGGCAAGCCATGCAAACGCCCTCCTGGTGTATGGCGCACATTCGAAGAATCCCACCCACGAAGCAGATCGACCCTGGGTTTCTCTTCCATTTGCCCATCGGTATTTCCCTGGCTCCCAGCCCCTGCCACTCAGCAGAGCCTTCGCTGCCTGTCCATACCTCGATTCGGTCCGTATTGATGCACTGAGCTAGGAGGAACGGTGATCTAGTAGGTGAGATTCTGGATTGGGACTCACGATGCATGGGTTGTATCCTTGGCTCAGCCTCAGAGTCCATGTGTGACCTTTTTCTGCCTCAATTTCCCCATCTGTACAACGAGGATAACGACACCAACCGCCTTTATGAACAGCCTTGGGGGAACTCGATTATTTTTCATAACAGAAAATATCAATGTTTATTTTTAAGCATTTTATTTTCAATTCTTCCCACTTAAATTGTCACAGGTGTGCAAAATTATGGGGTTTATGGGTTCTTGCCCCCATTTTCAACTATTTACATTTTCACAGTTGCAGACAATTATCGGGGCGAATGAGACGATAATTATTTAATGACAGCAGGCATCTGACTGAAAGAGTTAAAAGCTTTATAAATCATTACAACAAATTGTCAACGTCATGTCTCAAAATCTGCCAAGTAAATATCCTTCCATCAATCTCTAAGAAGTTCTAAAACAGCATTTTTCTTACTTTGCCTAGCTGTAAATTCTGATTATTATCCATGGAAATATGTTTTCATCAGCTAGTGTGTCTATGATGAAATTGACACTAACCCACATTCAGAGATAAAAATCTAATATATGAAACATTTAGATTTTACTTTGGTTTCAAAACTTGGTTTCTTTCATGTGATTAAGTTCTAACAGCAAACTTTAAGCAGTCGAAAGTGTAATGAAATGATTTGATCTAAATTAAACATTTTTGATTGTCCCAAAATGAAATGTTCTCAAAAGCTGCCCTTTCATGGAAAATTAATTTTGCTTTTGTTTTACATATTTGGAATGAAAACACATTCCAAAATCACAGAATTTTCCACAAAACAGAATATTCAGGTTCCCACATATAATCGTTAACCTGCAGAACAGAAATTGCCAAGGCCTAGAGCTTAGTAGGTGTCATAGGCAAAAAACCAAACTATCCAGGGTTAGACAAGAAAGGGTTAAAAATCACTGGCCGTGGTGTTATACTCATGCTTCAGAACTCAGAATAACCCCTAGCTGAGGATGGCCAGGAACCCTATTTTTCCTGGCATCTTATGCAAGAGCTGTCCAGTACGGGGTGTCCTTTGTACATTCTTCTGAAGCAGCTTGGACTAGCTATTATCAGAGATCAGGTAACAGGCTAGATGGGCCCCTGGGTCTGATCTGGGGGGACAGGGAGGAGGCGGGATACCAGCATAGATGGGGCCATTGACTCTGGGTCTTCCTGCCCATGAGAGTCACAGCTGATTGGAAAGAAAGAAAGAAAGAAAGAAAGAAAGGATATTGGTGGGGGGGTTTCACCTAAACAATTTAGAACAAAATGACAAAAACTAAGAGGTTTTTCCACAAAAATGTTTAGAAAGAAATGAAAAACACATTAGATTTGTTTCCTGCAACATTTGTAAAGAAAAGACAGAAGCTCAATATTTCTCCCTCATTTTTTTTATAAAGAATGACAAAAATTGGGGTTTCCCACAAAAAATTAGAAAAGATTGACAAAAACTGGTGTTCTTCCTACCAAAAAACGTTTAGAAATAAATGACAAACAATGGATATTCCCCCCTCCAAAAATAAAATTGGTCAAAAAGAATTGCAAAAATCCATTTTTTTCTGCAAAAAAAAAAAAAGGGAAAAAATGACAAAAATTGAGAAGTTCTCCACAAAAAATTTTGAGAAGGAAATTGTAAAAAGTAGGCTTGTTCCGTCCAAAATTTAGAAAGTAATGGTTTGTTTTTAGCCACTAGATGGCGCTAAGACCACATGCCAAAGTCCACGGAAGCCAATGGGAATGCTCCTGCTGCCCTCCTGCCCCTGCCCACAATCCCCTGGGTGAGGCGGCCTGTCACCCTTACCCTCAATCCCCCATCAGGAGGGAGATGGCCTCACTGCTGATGGTTGGCATGAATCGTGTCAATTGCTCTTCCAAGATGGCTGCCTTGCCTCACCCAAGATGGCCACCTTTGCCGTCCCCTGACTCTTGACATCGCCAGCCTGCTGTAGGCTCTGGCGCCGAGGGTTGGCGTGCGTCGTCACACATGCTTTTCCAAGATGGCTGCCTTACCCTCACCCAAGATGGCCGCCTTCGCCGTCCCATGATTCTTGGCGTCTGGCCTCCAAGCTGCCATTCTGCCTTGCTGCTGACAGTTGGCGAGAGTTGCATCAACTGGCCTCCCAAGATGGCCTCCTTTGCCTGCCCATAATCCTTGGCATGCCCGGCCTCCAGGCCACGGTAGGCCTTGGCACCACTGATTGGCCTGAGCCCTTTCACCTCCTCTCCCAAGATGGCTGCCTTGCCCTCATCCAAGGTGGTCGCTTTCCCTGTCCCATAATCCTCGCTGTCTCTGGCCCGCAGACAGCTGTAGGCCTTGGCACCAAAGTCACGCCAAGCTCCCCTCAGGGTGACGGGCAGCCAGACCTTGACATCATCCCAGGCCGATGTCCCCTTTCAGGCTGGGCCTGCAGAACCTTCCACCACTGGACCTCCCAGTGCTGGGGCGGCTCCTTGGGCTGGACCTGCTTGGGGGCTGCCCACGGTGGGGCCTGCACCACCAGCGGGGCCTCGCCAGTGCCCCCAACCTGCAGAGCGGACCCAGCGTTGGCGTCTCTGGTGTGGCAGCCATCTTGTCCTGCACCGCAGGAGTATCCCAGCCCCATGGCATGGCGGGTGACTCACTGGAGGAGGAACTGGGGCGCCCTGCTGGGGAGAGACAGGAAGGTTAGAGGGCTATGGAAATGGCAGTGGCAACCCTGGAAAGAGCCCAGGCCCTACCCAGTACCCCCCCCCACTCCCCCCTCCCCCCGTCTACAGTCTTTTACTGCAGCCCCCTACTCCCATCCAGTCCCTCCCAGCTGGGCTAGAACGCAGGAGTTCTGGCTCCCAGCCCCCCTGCTCTAACCTCTAGACACCGCTCCCCTCCCAGAGGCAGGGAAAGAACCCAGGAGTCCTGGCTCCCAGCCCCGCCTGCCCCAAGGCCACCTCCGTTCACACTCTCTCATTAAGCACTGCCTGTCTGGTGCCAACCCGACAGGTCGGAGTTGCCCAACCGGTTCCCGGTGCCGGCGGGGTGAGGGTGGGATGCATCATCGGAAGCCCCCACACAACCTCCACCGACTGCTCTCCCCCCAGAGGCAGCAGACGCCTTGCCCCACCCAGCACCAAATTCCAGCTCCCCTCCCAGAGCTGGGGAGAGAACCCAGGAGTCCTGGCACCCAGCCCCCTCCCCCGCCCTCGCCTCCCAGAGCTGGGGAGGGAACCCAGGAGTCCTGGCTCCCAGCTCCCCTCCCCCTCGCCTCCCAGAGCTGGGGAGGGAACCCAGGAGTCCTGGCTCCCAGCCCCCCTCCCCCTCGCCTCCCAGAGCTGGGGAGGGAACCCAGGAGTCCTAGCTCCCAGCCCCCCTTCTCTAACCCACCCAGGGCCCAAGCATAACTTTTTCAGGCCTAGCACAAACTTGTAACAAGGAACCCCTCCCACACACATACCCATGGGGGTTGCAGCCTGGGTTGGGCCCCTCAGGGCCTCCGGGCCCCTGTAAAGTGTATCCTTTCCCCCCCATGTGGGGGTCTGAACCCACCAGGCCCCACTCCCCTTCCAGAGCCAGGGAGAGAACCCAGAAGTTCTGCCTCCCAGCCCCCTCTACTCTAACCTGCTAGCCCCCACTCTCCTAGGAATAGAACCAAGGAGTCCTGGCTCCCAGCCCCCCTTCCATCTCAGAGTCGGGAGGAACCCAGGAGTCCTGGTTCCCAGCCCCTTTGAGCCCCACTTTAACCCACTAGACCTGACCCCCATCCCAGAGCTGGAGATAGAACCCAGAAGTCCTGGCTCCCAGCCCCTCCTGCTCTAACCACTAGACCCCACTCCCCTCCCAGAGCTGGGGAGAGAACCCAGAAGTCCTGGTCAGCGCTGCTTGCGGGGGAAGAGCACCCCCTGCTGGAGAGACATCCTCTCATCTCCTGTACCCTGAGCCCTGGGGTCCCCCCAGTGCCTAGGGGTTGGGGAGATGGGGTTTGGGTAGCAGGGCGGGGAGGTTGTTTGCTAATCTCCCCATGGGTTCCAGCGCGGGGTGCTAGGTGAGAGCTGGTGGGCCCGTTCCGTGGTGTGACAGGCTTCTCTGGCAGACTGTCCCTCTTTGCTGTGCGGGGTGTGACGTGTGTCCCGGGTGCCCTGCTTGGGGCCCATTCTGGGCTAGCCGAGACCTGGCCGCTGCTCGAAAATGAAGTCAGTTGCGTCTACACTGAAAGACTGCACCAGCACAGCTGCGACTCTGCTTCTGGAGCGCTATGCATGTAGACAAGGCCGGGGGGCTGGCGGCAGATAAGAACTTGCTTGATGGGTTTGTGTAGCTGGCCTGTGTGTGTGTGTGTGCCCCCACAGCAGGCGTGGGGCAGCGGAGGGATGGGTGTGAGCGTATGCGGAGTGGGGGCTAGTGGTTAGAGTCGGAGGGCTGGGAGCCAGAACTTCTCGGTTCTATCCCAGGAGTCTGTGTGTGTGATTCTCTCTTCATCACGCTCCCAGCCCCCACCTGCAGCCTCCATCGCTTCCCTTCCCACCCCCTCTCCCTGCCCCACAGGGGATTCTGGAGCCTCCATTCCCAGAGCAGGTTCCCACAGGCCCTGACTCCCAGCCCCTTTGTTCTCCCTGCACAGAAACCCCCGGATACCAGTCGCTTAGACGGGCCCACCCCACCACCAGACCCCCAACCCCCCAGCTCTGCCAGTACCCTCAATCCGGACCCACAGCCCCCTGCTAGCCCACACTGCATCCCCCCAGGGTTTAGTGGGTTGGAGCCGGGGGCGGGGGGGATGGACTTGGCAGCCAGGACTCCTGGGTTCAATTTCCATCTCTGGGAGGGGAGTGGTGTCTAGTGGTTAGAGGGGAGGGGCGGGGGCTGGGAGCCAGGACTCCTGGGTTCTCTCCACAGCTCTGGGAGTGGAGTCTAGGGGTTGGGGGGGAGGCTGGGAGCCGGGACTCCTGGGTTCCTCTGTCCTCGGGCTTGGAGGCCGGGCGGAGCTGGGGCCGCTCCCACTCAGCCGCCTGGCCGGGATCCCAGGCAGGGCTCGGATTTCAAGGGCCGCGGCCGGGGATGCGAGGCGGCGTGGGCCCTCCCCGTGGGGGCGAGGGGGTGGGAGCTGGGCCGTCCCGGGGGGGCGGGGAGGCTCCGTGTCCCGACTCCCAGGACGGGGCTGCCTGGAGACAGGGGAATGGAGCAGGCAGAGGCCAGCAGGGAGCCGTGCGCCCCTTGTGCTGGGCATCGGACCCTGCCAGCCCCCTAGCCCGCCTCTTGCTACCCCCCCGGGGCAGGGCAGGTGGGAAAGGGGGCGGGGGGTCTGGATCGGAACCAGCTTCGGGACAGAACCCAGCGGGGAGACGGTATCGCAGGGGAGAGCGGATCAGAACCAGAACCGGCTCCGCGGGATCCACTGGGCTCGAGAACTGTTCTGAACCAGACCTGACCCCATACAGGACCTGCTGGGGTCATAGCCCACTGGGTAGATTGGAGCTACTGGGATTCAGAGCTAAGTGGAGCCAGAACTGAGCCGGCACCCGATCCATTTGGCTCCAGACCCTCTACGTGTCCGGGAATCCACAAGGACCAGAGCCCAGCAGCCCCCGCTCTGGATGGGAGACGGATCCCCTGAGGACAGGCAGAAACTCAGACCAGAATTTCCCCCTGGAGCCGGGCAGTAGGAGTGGGATCCGCTCCGGAAAGGATTCGCTCATGAGAGGATCCAGCTGGGACCAGATTCCACGTTCTCTCCAGAACCCATCTGGGGCTTGATCTGTCCAAGCACAGGATCCGTGGGGAGAACGGCCTGGCCAGGACTTGAGATCCACTGGGGATCCTGGATCTCCAAGGACGACAAGATTGCCACTGACCTGGGGAAAGTAGATCCTGCTCCTTCCCCAGCTGCAGGCTCTGCCAGGAACTGGGGAGATTGACTGGGGATCTACTTCGCCCCACTGACTTGGGAGAGGCTCCCCTGCAGTGACCAGATCCATTGGGATCCCAGGAGCACTGGATCTCTCCGGCCCCCACCCTGGCGGCCCCATTGGATAAGAGAGCAGATCCCCGCGCTTGCTGTCCCTCTTCTGGTGGGGCCGCTTCAAGTCGAGATGTTCTGGATTCAGGGTTTCCTGCTGCTGTTCCTGCAGAGCTCAGCCAGGCTCCGGGGAGAAGGTGAGTCCCTGCCTCTGACCTCAGGACTCCTGGGTTCTCTCCCCAGCTACAGGAGGAGAGTAGGGTCTAGTGGTTAGTGCCGGGGAGGGGGGGAGGGAGTCGTTGGGAATCAGGACTCCTGGGTTCTGGCCCTGGAGATCTCCAAGCTGCAGTTTGCCATGCAGGAGTTAACCAGGGGCACATGGGCAGGACAGAGAGCAGCGTGACACCCCTGCAGGGGGGTTTTGGAGGGTGAGGGCCATAACTCTCAAAGTCCCCACTCCCCAGAGACTCCACTTACCAGCCTGAACCCCCCCGGAGGAGGAGGGCAAGGCTGGGTGGGGCTGTCAGTGGTGGAAGGAGGCTCCCCGGCCTGCCAGCCTCCCACCAGCCCCCACCCCACTCAGCTGCCAGGCTCCCCAGAGGGGAAAGATCCCGTGGCCCAGTCCCTGACCCCCTGGGGCCAGAGGGCCCAGCCAGTACCGGGTTCTGTAGAGAACACCGTTTGCTGGGGCCCAGTGAAAGAAACCTGCTAAGCAGGGCTGGGTGGGGTTACAGGTTGGCAGGGCAGACGGGGAAACACACAGTGCTGTGGGGCAGGGGCCTTGGTAGGAGGTGCTGTGGGGCAGGGAGTGGGACAGGGGGCTGTGTCGTGTTGTGGGGTGTGGGGGACCAGATGGGGTGCGTCATACCTTGAGGGGTGGGGGGTTCCATGCATCCATGTGACCCCCTCACTTCTCCATTCCCCTCACTCCATCCATCCCCACACACCCCTCCATCTATCTCCCCCCCAAGCTCTCTGGGTCAGTGGCAGTTCTGGCCCAGTTTACCATCCCAAAAGGATAGGGGGCTGGCCAGGCCCCTGGCGGGCTATGGGGAGTCCCCACAAATTTATTTCTCCTGGCAGCCGGGACAATGGAAACTCGGGGTCCCATCAGCCTCGGGTTGGGGGCATAGATGATCTGGGAGCTGCTACATTTTATAACACAGAACAAACGTCTGAAAACTGAGTCGAGGTTGGGGCATCTCTGCTTGGCACAGACCAGAGCCAGCTGCTCTAACCACTAGACCCTACTCCTCTCCCAGAGCTGGAGGAAAACCCAAGAGTCCTGGCTCCCAGCTTCGCTGCTCTAACCCACTCCTCCCCTCTCAGAGCCAGGGAGAGAACCCATGAGTCTGGGCTCCCCTACTCCTCTTTTTCCGTCCCCTCCAGAGTGAGCCCCATTTCTTACCACTCCCCTCCAGTGTGCCCCCCAGGCTCCCTGCTGGGAGTTAAGGCTGCAGACAGCTGCACGGACCAGCTGCCAGGCGCCAGGCAAGCTACCGCCTCCTGCGGCGGGCTCCGCGCCCGCCCCACAAAGCCCCCTGTGAGGGATCGGAGCCCCCCATGGCGCCAGCCACCTGTCTGTCATAATGCTGGCTATTTTCATGCACGGCAACAGGTGGGACTGGTCCCCAGAGCCCCGGGTCTGCCATGAGGGCTCAGAAACAGGGAGGTGTGTGTGTGGGGGGGTCCGGTTACAGGGCTGGGGGGACGATCCTGCGCTGGAGAAGGGGAACGGGCTAGATGGCCCCAGTGGGGCATCTCCTCTGCTGGGGAATAGACTGAATCATAGAATCCAGAAGTCCCAGCTCCCGGCCCCCCTCCTTCTCTCTGCTTCCACCCACTAGTCCCTACTGCCCTCCCAGAGCTGAGGACCAAATCCCCAGCCCTGGGAGGGGAGTGGGATCTAGTGGTTAGAGTGGAGGTGGGGGGGCAGGGAGCCAGGATGCCTGGGTTCTGGACAGCGAGTGGGGTCTTCGCCCTGTGCTCTGCATGGGTCGCCCCCCCACATCCTGTTTCCTGTGCCATTGACCTGGTGTGTGGCAGGGCTGCCTGCCCCCATGCCTCCCCCCCCCCCCCCCCACTAGCATCTCTCAGCAGGAGAGGCCCCAGCTGCTCCAGCAGCAGCTGTCATAGCCCTTCCAGATGTGGCAGGCCATGAAATGGGCCCGGATGGATCCCTCACCAGTCCCCACCCAGCCCCAGCTCTGCTGCCAGGAGTCTGAAAAAGGCACAGACACCTGCCCTGCTCTAGCCACTGGACCCCAATCTCCTCCCAGATCCAGGGATGGAACCCAGGAGTCCTGGCTCCCAGCCCCCCTGCTCTAAGCATTACCTGGTAATCACCTGCTGTTCATAAGCTGATCTATGTATTCTCTATCAAGAAGGATCATCTGGACTGTCTGCTCTCCCAGCAGAGATGAAGCCACCTCGCCCGTCCCCACCCAGAGCAGCGTGGGCCTTGACAATCCGGTCCTGTCCCACCTAACTCCTCCATTCCTTCATGGCCCCAGAGCGAGACGTGTCTTCTGAGTCCTCCCCGGGGCGAGCCAGGGCTCTGAGCCATCTCTCTGCTTGCTCGGCAGCGTCTTCTCGGAGCCCTTCACACCCAGTCATTAATTATAACCTCCCTGCCTGCCTGGGAAGGCCTCCCCATTTCATGCCCCTTTGAAGAGCTCCGGAGCTGGTGCCAGGCCCTCGGCTGGCTTTTCCAGAAGTGCCAGCCAGAGACAGAAGCATGTTTCCGGTTGCCCATCGCTCAACTTGCCAGGCCTTTGGATGGTCCTTTGTGCGGTGAACCTCTTCCCCATCATTCAGCCTTCCTTCTGTCTAGAAGATGAGGGTTGGAAGGAACCTCAGGAGTCATCTAGTCCCACCCCCTGCTCAAAGCAGGACCAACCTCAGCTAAACCATCCCAGCCAGGGCTTTGTCAAGCCAGGCCTTAAAAACCTCTAAGGATGGAGATTCCACCACCTCCCTAGGTAACCCATTCCAGTGCTTCACCACCCTCCTAGGGGAAAGGTTTTTCCTGATATCAAACTTAGACCTCCCCCACTGCAACTTGAGACCATTGCTCCTTGTTCTGTCACCTGCCACCACAGAGAACAGCCTAGCTCCATCCTCCCTGGAACCCCTCTTCAGGTAGTTAAAGGCTGCTATCAAATCCCCCCCTCACTCTTCTCTTCTGCAGACTAAACAAGCCTAGTTCCCTCAGCCTCTCCTCATAAATCTTGTGCTCCACCCCCTAATCATTTTTGTTGCCCTCTGCTGGACTCTCTCCAGTTTGTCCACATCCTTTATTTAGTGGGGGGCCCAAAACTGGACACAATACTCTAAATGTGGCCTCCCCAGTGCCGAATAGAGGGGAATAATCACTTCCCTCCATCTGCTGGCAATGCTCCTACTAATGCAGCCCAATATGCTATTAGCTTTCTTGGCAACCAGGGCACACTGCTAACTCATATCCAGCTTCTTGTCCACTGTAACCCCCAGGTCCTTTTCTGCAGAACTGCTGCCTAGCCCGTTGGTTCCCAGTCTGTAGCTGTACATGGGATTCTTCTATCCTAAGTCCTTGATCCTCCATGCATCCATCTATCCCTCCATCTTCTAAGTTCCTCCATTCTTCCTTTTCATCCCTCCAGCATCTCAACATCTTCATCCCTCCTTTCATCCCTCCATCTTCCCTGTTGTCCTTTCTCCATGCAAACCCTCATCTTCTTCCATCGATTTCAAACACCTTAAAGCCAGACAGCACCATCTCCTCTAACCCCCCATGTGACCCAGGGAGGAGACTTTCACCCTGTTTTTCCCGGATTGAACCTGGTACCGTGTGTGTCGATTGAGGGCTGCTCCTTGCTCCAGCGTTTTGGCGACACAAGTCGGCGTTCTGGCAACCGAACCGTGGCAGCATGCACACTCTGGCGCTCCTCCCGCTGTTGCAACTCCCCAGCTTCGGCGACAACATAGAGCCACCTCGGCGAGAGGCGCAGAGCTTTGTGCGGCAAAGATAGAGCGACAAGGTGTCCATGTGGATGTAACTGGGCTCCAGGAGCTATCCCACAATACCACCCTGACCGCTCTGCTCCCCGGTTTGAACTCCGCTGCACTGCATCCAGCCACACCGGCATGCGCCCCTCCCTGGTCAAAGCCCGGGCAAGTTTTGAAATTACCCAACGTGGAGCTCTCACGCTGGCTCCCGGCAGCCAACAAGCTCCTGCCTGGACTGCTGGGGAGATGAGGGTCTGTGGGAAAACTCAGAGGGAATCAGCCCTGTTCTCCCATGGCCGGCATGCAGGCAGTGTGGGCTGCTGGAGGAGGGGGGAGAGACCTCTGATGTGCTGTGCAGAGCCAGGGAGGGAGCTGGGGGCTGATGTTGGGGTGTCCCCCTCCTCCCGCCGCGGTCCAGTTCCCTGCTGAGCTGGGGGGCACAGGTGGACGCCATCTGTCTGTGCACCAGGCTCTGCCTCAGGATTGGTTGCTTCTGGCTGCTGTTTGATTAAAGAGGCAGAGTTTGGACACACTCACTGTCCCCCAGCACACGCTGTCTCTGTGTGTGTCTCTCACACACACACACTCCCTGTCATACACTTCCCTCCCCACACATACACACACTTCTGTGGGCTTCTTGTGTGTGTGTCCAAACGGCAGCTCATCTGAGAGGGCAGTTGAGAAGCAGCCGTCAATCTGGTAGGATGCCCCTGGCGTGATGGGATTCAGAAACCTTCATCGTGCAATGTTGCGCCTGCCCCGTGCAGCTTTGCAAACCCTTCCCAAAGCCCCCTGCCTGCAACCACACAGGGGGAACAGCTAAACACAGCGCACTGTGCCCCGTGGCGATGTAAGAGCCGGTGGTGCGAATGCACGCCACGGATGTGAGGCGTGCCGTGGGGACGTGCCACAGCGGTTTAATCACAGCAGTGGCCGTACGCCGGCCTGACTTGTGTCAGCAAACCTCTGGCATGAAGACGAGGCCTACATCATGCAGGGAGAGCTCCAGTCTTGATGTGAAGCCAGCATGTCCCCTGGCTAATCACCTGCGCTGTTGAAAATCTGGTGCCTTATTTCTAGGCTGAATTCGTCTGGCTTCAGCATCCAGAAACTGGTTCTTGCTCCGCTTTTCCCCACGCTGTCTGAAGAGCACTTTAACAGCTGGGATTTTCTCGCCGTGAAGGCGCTTTACGCATCACGGTCAAGTCACAGTGAAGTCCCTGGCTTTCAGGCATTTTCTCCAGCCCCCGGATCATTTTCGTGACTCTTCCCTGCCCCTTCGCCTGTCTTCCAACCTCCTCTAGAAGATGTGCACCCCAGCAGTGGGCGCCGTGTTCCAGTGCCGGCCTCATCGCTGCTGTCAAGTCACCTCTGCTCCCACTCGTGGCTGCTCTGCTGATGCGTCCCAGGGTTGCTTGCGACCTTCTTGTCATTGGTGGCTTCTCTGACGCTTCCTCTTCCCCTGTCACCCTCATCTTCTCCGGTACGCCCACCTGCTGTCAGCGGGGGACGTGTGTTCTCTCTCCGCACGCTGCCCCAGGCCAGCTCAGCAGACCTTGCTAATACCGCCCAGCAGGAAGGAGCATAGGCACAGTTGGTGGCAAAGGCACCCAGCCGGGCATGTTGCCCTCAAGACACGGGCCTAGCGCCCTGGCTACGGGGTTACAGGTATGCAGACACAGGAGTGCTCGGTGGCAAGGCCCCTGCTCCACGCTCTCTCTTTCCTACATCATTCACTGTGGCCTTCTTTCACGGTCCACCCTCAGCTGCTGGATCCCATAGGGGTGCTGGACAAGCTGGCAGTTTCTGGCCAGTGGACTCCATCCATCGGTCGACCCCGGGCTTCCTCCTCCAGCCAGCGTTGTCTGGGGGAGGAGGCAGCCCATGGTCCTTCGTTCCTCACGGTGCCGCCACCAAAATATTCCTCCAGCCTCTTTTCCCCTACATCAGCCATCCCAGCATGGAGCAACCAGCAACAAGGCTGCCAGGTAAAGAACCCAGGAGTCCTGCGGTCCTCACCTGGTGTAAACCAACACAGCTCCATTGGCTTCAAGATGGCAGGATTCCTGGGGTCTAGTCTGGGAAGGGAGAGGGGTCTAGTGGGTTAGAGAAAGAGGGGCTGGGAGCCAGGACTCCTGGGTTCTCTCCCCAGCTCTGGGAGGGGAGGGGGTCTAGTGATTAGAGCAGGGTGGTGGGGAGCCAGGACTCCTGGGTTCGCTAACCACTGTCTCCTCCCCCAGAGCCCTCCGAATGCTTCACGGTGAATGGCGCCGATTACCGGGGGGCCCAGAACCGCACCTCCCCCGATGGCGGGGGTCAGCCCTGCCTCTACTGGAACCAGACCCAGAAACACGCCTACAACACGGCCAAGTACCCCCACGGGGAGTGGGGCCTGGGCAGCCACAATGCCTGCCGGAACCCGGACGGGGACGTCCAGCCCTGGTGCTACGTCCTGGAGACAGAGGAGGGGGTCTACTGGAAATACTGTGACATTCCCACCTGCCACAGTGAGCGCCGCGGCGGGTGGGGGGGGGGGGCCGGCAGAGGGGCGCCAGGCTGCAGGGGGCGAATGGGGGGACTCGTTACCCCTAACCCTGTCTCTCCTCCCCTTAGTGCCCGGGTACCTCGGCTGCTTCTTAGACTCGGGCAACCCCCCGGCTCTGAGTGGAAGCAGTGGTTCCTCCAGCAAACTCACCATCCAGGTCTGCATCCGATACTGCCGGAAGAGAGGGTACAAGGTAACCACCCCCCACCCAGCTGGCGGCTGCCCCCTGCCTGGGGCTGGATGGGAGCCAGCGCCCCCTGGAGAGGGGGACTGGCCGGGCAGGTGGGCTTAACCCTTTGTTTCCCGCAGTTTGCCGGCGTGGAGGCCGGGTGCGCCTGCTTCTGTGGCAATGAGGGGGACCTGCGGTGGGCCCAGCCCGTGGGGGCAGTGGAGTGCGACCAGGTCTGCTTCGGCAAGGCCAGCGAGCTGTGCGGGGGGGACGGCCGCATTGGGGTCTACGATGGTGAGCGGGGCCAGAAGGTGGAGGAGGGAAATCTGGGGGAGATGGGTACGGGCGCTGTGTTGCGGGGAGTGGTGTCGGAAGCCCAGTAGGGGGCACTCCCCCTGACCCCGATCCCCCCATGGGCTGCTGGGGGGCACTGTGCTGCAGATCAGCATGTGCCCGGATCATTAACCCTTTTGGCACCTCAACTCTGTTGCCTCCCCTCTTCTGCTCAAACCCTGCTCTCCCCTCCAGTCTCCGTGGGGGCCTGCCGGGGTAACTTCAGCACCCCCTCGGGAGTCATCTACTCCCCGGATTTCCCAGATGACTATGGCCCCGACAGCAATTGCTCCTGGGTCCTGCACCCACCGGACTCCGGCGCCTTAGAGCTCCGCTTCCAGATCTTCGAGATCCGGGACCCCAAAGACCGGCTGGAGCTGTGGGATGGGCACAGCCACCGTCTCCTGGCACAGTTCGATGGGCATCACTGGCCTGGCCCCGCCCTCCTCCTCTCCACTGACTTCCTCGTCCTCAGCTTCCACTCCGACCAACTGCTGCATGCCCAGGGCTTCGCCGTGGCCTACCGGGGTGAGAGATGCGGCTGAGTCTGGGGCGTGCGGGGGCCATTTATATGGGCGCTCCTCACCGATGCTTAGATGTGGCATCTCTGGGGTGGGGCAGATGGGTAACGCCCACACAAGGTTCATAAACTGCAGCCACCTCAGCCTCTTGGATTCGGGGCAGGGGAGGGGTGGTTCTGGGTGCAGCTGCCTTTGAACTCAGATCCTCGTCCCAGGTGCTGCTAATGACGCCCTGGGGGCTGGAGCTGGGGTCTGTAATTAGGCACTGGGACACCTGCACGGTAAGGGGAGGCTGGGGCTGAGGCAGGGCTGTCGCTCCTGCAGCTGGAGCCGGGAAAATTCCCTCCAGGGAATCCCCTTCTCTCTAATCCAGCCCCAGAGTGCCAGGGTGGGGAACTCTGGGGGGGGAGGGGCACTCTCCCCTGCCCCACAGCGGCGCTAGGGGGCTCACGGCCGACTCTCTTTTTCCAGGAGTGAAGGGCCCCATGCTGGAGACCTTGGAGGGTGATTCCCGTACGTTGCCCAGTGACCTACTGCATCCGACCCCCTCGGAACAATTCAACTCCAGCTGGACCCACAGCGCCGACAACATAGCCATTGGGGCAGGAGGTGGGGAATGGGCCATGGGGCCTCTCCCCTCTGGGGGGCGCTAGCTCCGATCCGGCCCCAGGACAGGGACTGCCTGGCTTGGGTGGGGGGAGAATGGGACACGGGGCCTCTTCCCTCTGAGGGGGTTGGCTCCCAATCCCTGCCTTACTGCACTTCTATATCCTGCCCGAGGTTTCCACCCACACGCGCTGGACTTTGTCAGCCATTTTTGTAGCACCCATCTAATCCCTCTCTCTTCCTGCTCTGCCAGGCTGGGTGATGTACACAGCTTCTGGGGCCTTCCTCCTCATGCTCCTCATCATCTCGTACCACCTGCGGAAGAGGTGAGGTCCCCCGGGATGGGTCTGGTGGGTTAGAGCTGTGTGGGGTGGGGCTGCGAGCCTGGACTCCTGGGTTCTTTCCCTAGCTCTGGGAGGGGAGTGGTGTCTAGTGGTTAGAACAAGGGGGGGCTGGGAGCCAGGACTCCTGGGTTCTTTCCCTGGCTCTGGGAGGGGAGTGGGGTCTAGTGGTTAGAGCAGGGGAGGCTGGGAGCCAGGACAACTGGGTTCTCTCCCTGGCTCTGGAAGAGGAGGGGGGGGTAGTGCTTGATACACCGCCCCCTAGTGGCTGCATCCAGCACTGCAGCACCCCCATCCCACCAGCTGTGGGTCTCTCTTGGCAGGACCTGCCTGTTTGTGCAAAAGAAGAGCGGGGGGCTGCCCAGCTCCTTCTCCGCTGCCACGGGCCCCCGGTGCCGGTGCCAGTGCCTGGCGGGGGAGGCCTGGGCTGTAGCCTATCGGCACACGGGCGTGCTGATCTGCACCGGTCACAGCTCCCGGCACCAGCTCCCTCTCTCCGGAGCCGATGATGAGGCCGCCTCCGACTGCGCCTGCCTGTGCCACAGCTACGAGAACCTGGCCCCCACCAGCCAGTCCTCTCTCAAGTCGCTCCTCTCCACCAGCTGAGCTGGGGGGCAGCCTGACCCCTGGGATTCTCCCCTAGGGAGAGACCACCTGAGCCGGGGTAGGCCAACCCGAAAGAGACTGCTCTGCAGCAGAGCTGGGGGGCCCCAGAGCCCCCAAGGGACTCCAGAAATGTGCCTTCAGGCCCCCACTGTCTGCTGCCCCCGGCAGCCTCCCAGCTCCACAGAGAGACTCCAGAAATGGGGGTTCATGCCCCACTCTCTCAGCAGCCCCCTGATGTTCCTCAGCCCCACAGAAATGGGGATCACATTCCCCAGTGTCTCCTTCTGCCCAGGAGCTCCACTGCCCCCCAAATGGACCCCCCCAATGGGGTGTATGACGCCCGGTGTCTGAAACAACCCCTGCAATCCCACCCACCGGAGACCTCATCCGAGGCCCTACAGATGCGCCCCAGATGAAGTTCCCGCCACCCCTTGACGAAGATGCTGGTTTGACCCACTGAAAGAAGTGGCGCCCCTCTGGTCCTGGGGCGGAGGACGAGATGGCTCAGGGGGTGGGGGATGGGACACAGGGCTTCCCGCTTCCCCCTTCCCCCCAGCAGAGGAGAAGTGCAGCCCCGGGCCATGGGGCACATATGGACACCATGGAGAGTGGGGGGATCTGTGGGTGGGGTGCATCCCCCCTGGCAGGGGCACTGTGTCCCAGGGGAACCCCAGCCACACAGTCCAACCTGGAAGAAAGGTGAGACGAGATTGATCTCTGAATAAATTATTTTACATAATTTCATATGCTCTTCATTAGCATCTAGGGGAGGAACAGGCTGGGAGCCAGGACACCTGGGTTCTATCCCCAGCTCTGGGAGGGGAGTGAGACCCTGATGGGCTAGAGCAGGGGGGCTGGGAGCCAGGACTCCTGGGACCCTATGGCACCTGGAGGGAGGGGCACAGTTCAGGGAGGGGGATCCAGAAGGTCAATAAACTGTTTTGCAAGAATATTTTATGCTAATGAGGTGGGTGGGGTAGTTGGTTTTATTACCTGGTCGTCCACTGAGGGGTGCATTTATTATGCTATTGAGCCAACTGTCTGTCTCTATTATGCTAACCAGGCAATTCGGGGCGTGGCCTGCTGCTGACATGCAAATTACACCCAATACCAGGGTGAGCGGATTGTAGGGAATGGGCAGCAGGGCGGGGGGAGTATGGTAATGAGAAATATCTTTGCATATTTCATGGTTATTAGGCAAGCCTATTTGCAGCGAGGCGCTGAGCGGTTTAAGAGCGAAATCCCCAGCCACCCTACCTTGTCCAATAGGCGGCGAATACTAATATATGCTAATGAAAGCGTACGGTGAATCTGTGGGCGGGGCCTGTATGGAAGTGATACAACTAACCCTTCCCACTCCGGGTTTCCCGCACAGGGGGCGGTCATATATTATGTTAAGAGAAGGAATTCATCGCGCCTCTGCGGGACTTGATGGGCGCGGTCAGCATATATTATGCAAATGAAGGGATTCCTTCGATCTCTACCAGAGAGCTGGTGGTGTCATGCAAATGAGGGACGCCGCTGTTGTCCAATAGGCAGCGAGCCTCAGGCTTTATGCTAATGAGGAAGGATTTCATTTGCCTGTGGGGAGGGTGATGTGGGCGTAACCTGTATAAATTACGTAAATAAAATCGGCGGCCACTTCCCTGCTACTCAGGAAGGCGGGCCAGTGTCTACCTTATGCAAATGAGATTATTGGATATATTATGTAAATGAAGGCACTCTCACGGCCAGTTTCACGACTACTGGACGGAGTTCCAGGGTGTCTATGCAAATATATGCAAATGAGGGGAAGGGCATACCGTATTTGCATATTGGCAAACGCTGGGATTCCTGCGCGTGCAGCCAGCTTCTCTGCCAATTAACGAGCGGCGTGCCGGTGTTATGCAAATGAGGGGCGGTGCATATCTATGCCTCATGTAAATCGCGAATGAGATACTTATTATGTAAATAAAGGAACCGTCCGCTTCCGGGGAAGGCGGGGAATCCCTGATGCGGGCGAGGGGGCGGGGCACCGGGCATGCTAATAAGGCCGGGGGGCGGGGCTGAGTGAGCTCACAGCGGGCGGGGGCGGGGGGAGGGAGGCAGCGGCGGCCCCGGCCGGGATGCGGCGGAGCTGACCGCGGGGGGGGGGGCCCCAGGCCATGGCCTTCCTGGGGGGCCCCGGCTGCTGGACTGGGCCAGCTCCCCCCCCCACCTGCAGTTCAACCGCTTCGTGCTGACGGGCTACCGGCCGGCGAGCTCGGGCTCGGGCTGCCTGCGGAGCCTCTTCTACCTGCACAACGAGCTGGGCAACATCTACACCCACGGTGAGACCCGCCCCTGCCCCGCGCCCCCCCCGGGCCCGGCGCCGCCCGAGGTCCCCCTGCCGCCCGGCCCGGCCCGGCCCCCTCCGCCCCGACACCGGGCCGGGCTCCCCCGGGCCCGATTTCTCCCCCGCCCCGACACCGGGCCGAGCCCGCCCCGCGGACACCGGTCCCCCCCCCCCCCCCGCCCGAGGTCCCCCCTCCTCCCCGACACCGGCAGTGCCAGGCCCGGGTCTGATCCCCCCGTGCACCCCAATCGCTCCCCCGGGTCGGGGGCAGTGCCCCCCGAGCCCGAGCCCTGACGGCCATGCACCGGGCAGTGCCCCCCGGGGGTCTGGAGAGCATGGGGGGGTTCACACTCCAGTAGCAGAAGAAGAACCCAGGAGATTGGCTTTGCTGCCACTGGGAGCCAGGACTCCTGGATTCTCTCCCCAGCTCTGGGAGGGGCGTGGGGGCTAGTGGTTAGAGCGGGAGGAGGGGGGGGGGGGTTGGGAGCCAGGACTCCTGGGTTCTGTCCCCAGCTCTGGGAGAGGAGGGGGGCAGGCAGGGCCTCTCTGACATGCGGTGGGGCCCTCGATTGCAGCCTCCTCAAGTGAGTCCCAAGTCCATGGGCACAGCTGCTTCCTGGGTCCCCACCCAGTCCAGCAGGAACCTGCCACCTGCCTGGGGCAGAGGTTTCCCCTGGGAGCCCAGCTGACGTCAGTTCCCCCTCGATCTGCTGAGCTAGGCACAAACCACCCTCAAGGTGCCATTGGGACCCAGGAGGCCTGTCTGCTACCCTGCCCCCCGGTCTGCCCCACCACCAGCCCCCCCTCCTCTCCCCTCCCAGAGCTGGGGAAAGAACCCAGGCATCCTGGCTCCCAGCCCCCTGGCAGTGGGATAGGGCTGTGGGTAGGGCATCCCTGGTCCCACGGGACAAGCTTAGACAGCTCCATCCTATTACCCCATAACTCCACCTGATGGGGGGGGGGCAGTAGAGGAATAACTGGGGCGCCCCAGAACAGCTGCGGTTAATAGCTTCCTAGGACGCCTGACTTCCATCAGTGCCTCTGGGAGGGGAGTGGGGTCGAGTGGTTAGAGCAAGGGGCTGAGGGCCAGGACTCCTGGGTTCTCTCCCCGGCAGGGTCCCCCTGCACAGTGTCCCCTGTTGAGCTCAGCCCTGGCCTTGAGGGACCTTGGTCTTGGAACCTTTGGGGAACAGGTGGAAATGTTGGCTGGGGCAGGTGTGACAGTGAATCCCTGTCGGGCTGTGACCTTCCTCTGTCCCCTCCAGCGTCCCCACATCCCCCCCTTCTCTGGTGCCTGAGACATCTCCTGGGATTAGCTGGGATCAGGACAGCTCAGCTCAGCTCAGGGGGTAGATTCACCTGAAGAGGCAGAGGCAGGCGGATGGTTTAGAGGTTGCATCAGGACGCCTGGGTTTGCTCCCCGGTTCTGGGAGGGGAGCGAGGTCTAGTGATTAGAGTGGGAAGGTGTCCAGACCAAACCCCAGCTTGTCTGTCCCTCAATCAGATGAAATTGGAAAGAGGCTTCTCCTTCACTTCCTGTCCCATACGCTGTGGTGCTACATGCGGTGTTTCCTAGTTACCTCACCCCAGAGGTGGCTGCATGTCAGCACCAGGCAAGCCATCCACATGCGGTATCGCTGAGTGGCTGTTCCCCTGCTGCTCTACCCCAGAGACGGCTGGGTCGGGGAGGGGATCCTGGCACTTCAGTGGAGGAGGTGGACGGTTCAAGGCCGGGAGCCGATTCTCTGGTGCTGGCCCCTGCCATTTCTCTCCGCCTGGCAGTGTCAAGATCAATCCTTCCTGCCGTGTGGGGGACCGGGAAAGCAGGGATGGGGCTGAATTTCCCATCTGACCGACGCTGGGGGCAGGGATGGATTGACCCTGCTGGGGTAGGTGGGTCAGAGGAGCTGTGTCTTGGGAGAGAAGTGATATCGGGGGAAGAGGCTTGGAATGTGTGGGGCAGAGACCAGGGGGATTTTGGGGAGATGTCAGGGGCCTGGAGATGTGTATGGGGGGGACAGGGATATGGGGTGCTGGAAGTGTGGGGAGACCAGAGGAAAGTGAGGGGCTGGGGATGTAAGGAGGGGTCTGAGAATTTGGGGGATTGGGAGCTGTGGGGGGAAGGGCTGGAGATTTGGGGGGGCAGTGGCCGCTGAGCAGGGATGTTGGTGGGGGGAGTGGGATCCTGCCTGGAGGAGGTGAATGCCAGAAGGAATTGTGGGGGGCACATGTAGGGGAGGGAGTAATGTGAACTGAATCGTCCCTGGTGACTTTGAGGGCTGGGAGCCCCCATGGGGCCCTCGGGGCATGTTTCCATGAAGGGAAATTGCCTCCCTTTCCCTGGTGCTGAGATGCGACCTCCTCTGTGGTGGGGCACAGGGGCTGGTTCTATGGGGCCTCGTGAGACACGGGGTGTGCTGTCTCCAGCACAGCGCCCCCTGGCAGAGCCTCCCTTGCCTGCTTTTAGCTCCCTGCTCAGGATGATCTCATTAAAGGCTCAGGTTAGACCTGGGGCCCTGACGTCAGGGGCCAATGCCTGCCTACCCCCATTAGCCTAAGTGGCTTAGACCTGGGCGCCTGACCCTATTTCCTGCCCTACAGGTGCCCCTGGCAGGACTGAGCCCTTCCTGCATCACCCATGGCTGACACGAGTTGTCTGGTTCTCTGTGTAGCTCCTAGGCACAGAGACTAGAGCACAACAGACTCCCCAGTCCCTGGGACTCCTGGGTTCTCTCCCTGGGAGGGGAGTGGGGGCTAGTGGATTACAGAAGGGGGCTGGGAGCCAGGACTCCTGGGTCCTATGTGAAGTTGGCATGGGGAAGTCTCTTTGGAGTGTAAATTATGATTATTTAACATCTCACTTGGCCTTACCTGAGCTGTGGCGCCGCTTGTGAGAGAGCAGTGGGGATTCCTCTGGGCAGCGGTTCCCCAGCTGCCCTGCCTCCGAGCTGGCTGCATCTCCACACTGGGCAAGCCATCCCCCTGTGGTGTTATGTGCGGCTGTCCCCCACTTGCCCTGCCCCAGAGCTGGCTGCATCTCTGCTGGTTCATATTTCCTCTGCAGCTGCTGGCAGGCTGGTGCCATGGGCTCGGTGCTCTCAGATGTCAGCAGAACAGCTCAACGTCTGATTTATCTGCTGATTCGACTGCCAGTGCCCTTGGCGCTATGGGTGAATGGAGGGAGGGGTCACTCCTAGGAAACTGGGCCTGGCACTTGGGGGTGGATTGCCCTCACCAGCTGGATCTGGGAGACCCTGGCCCTCAGACCTGGGATCCCTCCGGTCCCTTCAGAGGCCTAAAGCAGGGAGGTGGGTGAGAAGTGCTGGAAAATCTCAGAGGGGTGTGAGCGTATTAATACACTATAGTTCTCTGCAAAGGGCTTATTGATTGTAACTGTCCTGACATGATGGTTGGCGGGGGAGTTAGGAGCCAAGACTCCTGGGTTCTGTCCCCGGCTCGGGAGATGGCTGGGAGCCAGGGCTCTTCCGTTCTGTTGCTGACATGAATTTTCATTCCCATTACTTCTTGTCTCTGCAGTTTGACTGCCCTGCGGCTCCTTAAGGAAGAGGGAATGGATCCAGGGGGATCAAGGGGGTTTGGCACCTCCTTGAGCTGGGCCACCCCAGTTAGAGCAGTGATTGGACTGAAGGCAGAGCTAATCTGTCTAATGCTGGAGCCTCAGTAAACTGGGGGGGGGGGGGCTGTGAGTTAGGATTGAGGGGCACTGGCAGAGCTGGGGGGGAGCTTGCTGACCTTGGGGTGTCCCTCCCATCCAGCCCCAGAGCAAACAGCTGATAAAGTGATGCCAACTGCATCTCTGCTCCTCACTCTTGCCCCCCTGAGGACTTCTGGGAATTGGGGTGTGGGAGCGGGGGGCTGCCTGCAGCTCTTCCCATCTCTGCCTGTTGTAGAGCTGGGACAGAACCCAGGAGTCCTGGCTCCCAGCCCCCTGATCTGCCCACTGGACCCCATGCCTCTCCTAGAGCTGGGGAGAGACTAAGACACTAAGGGGTCTTAGGGGGACACTAAGACAGTTGGGGAGGCACAGCTTGGGGAGTGGGGTTTGCAGTGTCTGGGGTGCCTGTGTAGAGGGGGGCTGGTTCGGAGGTGACTGGGGGCGGGAGCCAGCGTGTGGGCACTGGGTGCCGGTGGTGGGGCAGCTGTCCAGATTGGGTTGTGGAGTGGGGCATCCCATGGCTGATCGTTGCCGCTGAGCCTCCCCTGTTTCGGTCTCAGGCATTCCCCTGTTGGGCTTCCTGTTCTTGCTGCCACTGTCCATCCCGTGGGCACGGATCTCGGTGGGCTGGCTGGCGCTGGTGCACTACCTGGCCTGCGTGGTCCCCCAACTCGGCAGCGTGCTCTACCACCTCTTCATGAACCACGAGGGTGGCCCGGCCGTCTACCACACCCTGCTGACCCTCGACATGTGCGGGGTCTGCATGGTCAACACGCTGGGTGAGCGGGAGGCAGGGGTGTGTGGAGGGGGCAGAGCTGGGGGTGGGAGTGCTGGTGCTGTTTGGGGGCAGAGTGAGGGGGATGTGGGGGGTACTGTTTGGGGGGGGGGTATGAGGGGCAGAGCTGGAGCCAGGGTGCTGTTTGGGGGTAGAGTGAGTGGGTTGGGGGGGACTGGTTGGGGCAGAGCTGGAGCCAGGGTGCTGTTGGGGGTAGAGCGAGCAGGTTGGGGGGGACTGGTTGGGGCAGAGCTGGAGCCAGGGTGCTGTTGGGGGTAGAGTGAGCAGCATGTGGGGGGCTGGCTGAGGGGGGTGGCAAGGGCAGAGCTGGGGGTAGGACAGATGGGGCAAAGAGACAGAGGATCCAAGGGGAAGAGTAGCATTACGGGGCAGTGCAGGGAATGGGGTAATTATCTTACCACTAACCCCCTTGCCTTCCCTCCTTGCAGGTGCCCTTCCCATCATCTACTGCACGCTTGCCTGCTCCCCGCTCCCCCGCAGCGCCGCCCTGCTGGCCTATACCACACTGTCCAGCTACGCCATCTTCTGCGCTGTGACTGCCCACTCCAATGTGCGGCGACTGCGCTCCTTCGCCTGGCAGGCCCTCTTCCGCTTCTTCTTCTTCTACCTGCGCTGGGTGGGGCTGGGCACGGGCCATCCCTCCTCGCTGCGCTCGTACCTCATCATGGATGGCCTGGCATTGCTGGGGGGAGTCATCAACATCTCCCGCATACCTGAGCGCTGGCAACCGGGACGTTTCGACTACTGGTTCAACAGCCACCAGATCATGCACGTGCTAGTGGTGGTCAGCATCCTCTACCTCCACTGGGGGGTGGTGGCCGACCTGCTGTGGGTCACCAGCTACGCCTGCCCCCAGGATTGATCGGGCCCACCAGCCAGCGGGGGTGGTATGGCCTTGTGGCTGCATCCCCCAGATCACCCCAGGATAGATTCCCATTGGCCAACGGGGCCTCAGGATGGTCAACAATGGATTCCCATTTGCTGAGATCTGGATTCACTCCTGTTCGCTGAGGGGTCTTCTGGGTGGCCAGTGATGAATTCTCATTGACCAAGATGTCGTCTTGATCCACTCAATTGGCCAGCGATGGATTCCCATTGGCCAAGGCATCCTCTACACTCCTTTTGACCAAGTGGTCTTCTAGCTTGCCAACAATGGATTTCTGGTGGCTTTTGGGACTTCTGGATCAACTCCTATTGGCTAAAGGGTCTTCTGGCTCACCAGAGCCCTGGCTGAGTTGTTGCAGATCACCAGGTCTGGATTTCCATGGTTGAGGGCTCTGTGTTGCCAGCAATGCACTTCCATTGGCTGAAGCCTCCTGGATAGACTCTCTTTGGCTGATGAGGGTTTTTTCTGGGTTGCTAGCTGCAGACTCCCATTGACAAAGCTCTGGCCATATTCCCAGTCTCTGTGGGTCAGTCTGGACCACGAGGGATGGATTTCTATTGGCTGCGATCCTTTGGATCCTTCTGGATCACCAGCAATGCTCGCCCACAGGGGCTGGGGTGGGGGGCTGCTAGGGGGCACTTTGGGGTGGAGCAGCCCCCCTACCCCTCTAAACCTTTTATCCAGGTATCCTATAGACTTTGACATCATGCAATACTTTCTACTTTTTAAAGGGCTGACGAGGTGCCTGGATACCAGGGTCTGCACTGCACTGAGTATGGGCTGTGCGTGTGGGGCGGGGTGGGATAAGATTGGGATATCTGTGGTGTCTGAGCTGACTCCAACACTAATGAGCTGGCCTCTGTGGAGTGGAAATGGGGGAGGGGAGGTGGGAGGCCAGTGGAATCTAGGAGGAGCTACAGCAGGACTCCTGGGTTCCATCCCTGGCTCGGGGAAGGGGAACTAGTGGGTCAAAGGAGGGGGGGGGGGCGTGCAGAGGGGGAGGCCTGGGAATCAGGACTCCTGGGTTCTATCCTCAGTTGTTGCAACCACCCTTGGGCCACATGTGTGCCTCAGTTCCCTGCTGCTCCCTGCTCTGGAGTGGGGGTATGTTTCCTATTACTGAGCCCTGGTCTGCACGCTCTCCCCTGCTGGAGGTGATGGGGGGAACAGGTATCCCCCTTTCGGCAGCAGCCATGGTTCCTGGTGCAGTAACAGCCAGCGGGGGATCGTCCCCCCCCATCAGCCTGTTTTTATACAACTCATCCCATCTGCTGCTAACCCCATGGTGCTCACTGGAAGCCCTGGGCATTGAAGCCCCACGGCTCCCCTTCCACCCTCTGCTGGCATTGGGGTGTACCTACTCTTCCCTCCCCCTTACATACTTTAGGGCCACTAGAAGAGGCAGCCATGGATCACATTGTTTTCCAATCCCCATTCACTGGACCTGAGATAGCTAATCTAGATTCTGAGCAGGAGCCTGAGTGTGTGAATGGAACTAATCTGGATTCAGAAGCCAAAGGCGTGAATGTAACTAAACTGGTTCTCAATCTGGATTCCAGTTGGCCACATACATAGCTGAATTAATTCTCAAGTGTGGATTCGTCCAGAGGCCAGGTAGTTAAAATTGCTCTTAATCTGGATTCCAATTGGTCATGTGTAAACATAGCTAACCTCATTCTCAGTCCTGATTCTAGTCATGTGGCTGTATGTGTGAATATAGCTAAACTGGTTCTCAATCAGGATTCCAGGTTACAGGCTATGTATCAATATAGCAAAATTGATTTTTAATCCAGATTCTAATCTGGTTTTGCCAGGAAGTATATATGGGGCCAAACTGGTTCTTAATGTGAAGGCCAATGTCCCTAAGCAATTCTTAAATTCCAACTTGTTCTCGGGTTGTTACTCAATGTAAACAGGGCCCAGGCCTCTCACCCTCATTCATGCTGAACAACCAAACTGGTTTAGAAACCAGTTCAGTATTAGAAACTTGCTTTGAGTTGCCATATAGACAAAACTTTAAGGAAGCAGTACAAATGGTTGGAGAGGTAGAGTAGACCACAGGTAGACAAAATGGGTAAGTGAAACAGTTGTGCTATGCCAAGACAAAGAGTCAAGCATCAAAGAGTAGCCCACCATGCAGAGTGGTGTGGCTTAGCGCAGGGAGTATTGGAGTCAGGACTCCTGGGTTCTCTCCCTAGTTCTGGAAGGTGTGTAGGGTCCACTGGTTAGTGTTGGGGGGTATAAGAGTCAGGACTCCTCGGTTCTGTCCCCACTCTGGGAAGGGTGTAGGGTCTAATGATTTGGGAGTTGGGGGATCAGGATGTCCAGGTTCTGGGCCTATTGTCCTGCACTGTAAATGAGGCACAAAGGAACCCTAAGGGGAAGTGAGTTGAAGGCAGTGAATTGTTTGACCACGTTGAGGGGATGGATCCATTTCTCTCTGGCCTCCCTCCCTGCTCTCTCCTATCCCAAATCCAGTTTTGTCTCCGTTATCTCAGGGCACACGAACACAGCTAGTGTTCAGAGCTTCATGCTGAAGCAGCATATCTTTTAAAATTACAAATGCAAAACTGAAAAGCAAGAGGCTAAAATCCACACCGTGCCAGGGTGGGCGGGAGCAGGGGGATGGGGGTTCTCACAGGCACAACCTCCCACGAGGGTCCTGTTGGATGGCACACTAGGCTTCAATAAAGCAAAGAGACAGAGCTCCTGTGCGTGTGGTTCTTGGTCCTCCAGCAAGAGCTGGCTCAACAGCATCTCTTTCCATGAAGGGGGAAGAGTCACCAGGCTCCATTGAAGGCTAGGAGTTGGCTACAGCGATGGTAGGGCAGAGTGAGACCTCTTGAGGACCAAGCCCGGACAGGCTTGTCTACCCTGGGACCTACGGAAACGGTTGGGTGTGGATCTTCAATGCTCCTCTGGGCCCCAGGGGTATGAGTTTTCTCCAGTGATCTCCCATGTCCCGTAGCAAAGGATCTTCAATGTTCTTCCACCCCTGGCAGATGAGGCTCTTCAATTATCTCCCACTCGACCCTACCTTCTCCATAGCTGCCACCCACTTAGAATTAAGAACGGGATTGTTCTATGCTCCTCCAGCTTCCCACCACCTCTCCCATCCTCAACACCAGTTCTCTAAAGGAAAACCTTCTTTCCTCTGATGTGGCTGCAGTTGGAGCCATTCTAGTTAGGGAAGCAGATTGAGAGGCTGTCCCAGGGGTTAGACTGATACCCTAGGACTGGGGTCTGGGAGGCCTAGGCCCAGGCCCTAATCTACCACAAACTCCCTGAATTGCCTGAGCTCATAGATTTAGTCTGTGGCTCAGTTTCCCCATCTGTAAAATGAGATAATAGTATTTCCCCTCCTCACAGGGTTGTGTGAGGATAAACACAGACTGTGAGGGGGGTCGACTAGTAGGGTAAAGGGGACCAGATAAGTAGCTCAGGTAGACAGACACACCAGTGCAGACCATCTTAATTCAAATTGAAGCCTAGTTTCTAGCTCTTTGTCTTCAGCAGATTTCTGGCCCCAAATTTAATTTGAATTTGGAGCATCCACACTGGTTAAAATGGGGTCAGCTTTGAATACAGAGAAGGACCTATTATAATCTGTGTAGCAGTAGCCCCGAGGAGCCTTAAGTCATGGCTCTCAGTCCCATTGCACCAGGCACTGTACAAACAGAACCAAGAGCAGATCGCTGCCCCCCTAATTTCATCTTGAGCCCTTTGGGTTCTAGCCCCAGCTCTGGACAGGAATGGGATCCAGTGGGTTAGAAGGGGGGAGAGGAGGACTGGAAGTCAGAACTCGTGGGTTCTATCCCCAACTCAGGGAGAGGAATGAGATTAAGGGAGCCAGGACTCCTGGGTTCTGTCCTAAACTTACTGTGTGCTTAGAGCACAGTTAATACCCTGCTCTGTGCCTGTTTACTGTAGAGGAGGTATGGTGGGGGTCACTCCACAAAGCACACAGAGACCCCCCCATGAGAGAAACCTCATAAGAGCAGAGAGGGATATGGGAGTGCCACTCTCTCCCATTTTTGTGGTATGACACCCAAACTGCTACACCTCACTTGCTGTGGCTGGCTGCCTGGACCAGAATCTCTTGTGCACCCCACCATGTTACACAACCAAGGTCTGTAGGGTGACAGGAAGATCCCACCTAGTCAGCCCTGGTGGGGAGGGAGGCAGGCAGGCAGTGGTGCTAGCAGTCAGGACGGGGGTGGACTGGCACAGATAAGCCCATGCACCCAGGGGATTCCAGTTCCCTCCAGCCAGGCACAGTGCTACCCACACCCCAGAGACAGGATCAGCCCTGAGTCTCTGTTCCCCCTCCCAGCCGTGGCTCAGCCTTGGGAGCATTTGAAAAACATTTTATTAACACTTCACCCAGCTGCCACCTTCCCTTAAAAACAAAAAAAAAAACCAAAAAAATCCAAACCACACTGGGTGCTGGCGTGGGGTTGAACAGCCCTGCGCCGTCACCCTGGGGCAGACACCGTGCCCCCAGGGGAAGGGGAGGAGAGCACCTGCCCCCCTTTCACGAAGAGGTTAAAAAGCTTAAAAAGCAAAACACAGAAAACAATTGTATATGGGAGATTCAACCCCCCCAAGCCCACTGCTGCTCCCCCCGCAGCTGGCCACTTGATTTCACTTCACCCAGGAACAGCAGCTGCGTGAGGGAAGGGGGCCTCTCTCTCTACCACCAGCAGGGTGAGGAAGAAGGTGCAGGGGGGTGTCTAGGGCTCAAGTAGCCTCAGCTGGGAGCATATGGGGTAATACCCCAGTGGAGTGCATTCACCACCCCCCTCCCTCCCGACTGGGGCAAGCCGAGAGCAGGCACCCTTGGAGCCTTGTCACTTCTGCTCAGCCGTGGCATCCTCGAACATGCTCAGGAGGTTCCTGGGTTCGAAGGAGCAGTGCTGGCCTGGGCCCAGGGGGGCACTCTCTTCCCTTTCCTCTTCCTCCTCCTCGTCCTCGTCCTCATCCTCAAAGGCCAGGGTGTGGCAGAGACGGCCCGCGGTGGGGGAGCCGGGGCTGCTGGTGGGGGAATCCGGGCTGATGCGGCTCAGGTTAGGGCTGCCCTGGAGGGCAGAGGACCTGGGAGGGGGGAACCGGGGTGTGATCAGGGCAGTGGGAGATGGAGACACCCTATTGAGGCCCATCTAGCCCATACCCACTCAAGGCAGGATTGTTCCCAACAGTTTGTCTCCCCACAGAGACAGAGATGCCCCAACAGGGCCCATTTAGCTCTGGCAGGGGAGAAGGGTCTAATGGGTTAGAGCAGGGCGGGCTGGGAGCCAGGATGCCTGGTTTCTCTCCCTGGCTCTGGGATGGGAATGGGGTCTGGTGGTTTAGAGTGGGGGGGCTGGGAGCAAGGACTCTTAGGCTCGAGTGTGTGGGAGTGAGGAAGCAGGCCCTCAGGAGAGGCTGCAGCCCTGCCTGCCGGCCAGCGTCTCACCTCTTCCTCCTGCTGCCAGTCTCCGGTGGCGAGGGGTGGCGTGGGGTGGACGTGCTGCCCACAGAGGGACACAGGTTCAGTGGTGGGGAGCCTGGGGGCCTGTCAGGGAAAGCAGAGGCATGAGCATAAGCCCCAGTGGGTGCAGGAGGGGCTGGCCGTGGGACACAGCATTCCCACATATCCATCAGAGGAAGCTTGGAGGTCCATCTTCCACCCGCCATGCCCTCCACACTTCCAAGGGGTTACCCTGGATACCCCACGCAGGAGCTCCCCACCCCTTAGAGGAACCTCCATGTACATCCTGCTCAGATCAACCTGGGATCTCTCCTACACCTTCTCATCCTTATTACACCCCAAAGGAAGGAGAATCACATAACCCTGCTTCCCTGAACCCCAGCCTCCACACATCCCCTTATGTCTACTTGTCCCCCAATCTGGATTACTTTATATTCCAAGTGGTCCACCCCAGTTTCCTCCTCCTGCATTCCTGCCTGCCGCACTTATCTCCCACCCCATATACCATCCCCACAACTCCTCCACATCTCACATTCTGTTCCTCCCACCCTCAGACCTTCAGACCCTCCCAGTCCCCCAGCGTCCTACATATTCCTACATTCACACCCAAGCCCAAATCATCCCTGCACCCCAGAAGTCTCTTCCTGCCCCATGTGTGAGAGCGTGCATGCTTGGGCAGCGCTGCCCCCCTGCTGGGAGGAGATCAGGGTTTGTGTGTGTGGGTGGGGGAGGTGGTGGTGGTGCATGTGAGAGCAAGAGAAGCAGTGCTGCCTCCTGCTGGAGGGACAAAGCCCATGAGTGGGGGTGGGGGTGTCGTGTCCCCCACTCACTCGTCCTGGGGTAGCAGCTCCCCGGGGCAGGTCCGGTTGTGCCGTCTGCAGACCCCCGACACCTCGAACACATCCTCCCCGAGGCTCCCGTCTTCATCCTCTTCCTCCTCGTCCCAGTCGCTGGAGAAGCTGCTCTCCAGCAGGGTGGCAAGTAGCGGGGAGCAGGGTGGGGTGACAGGCACGCTATGACGCCAGCTGGAGAACCAGCAAGCTGGCAGGCACAGGACAGCCCACAGCCAGCGCACAAAACCCCCAACAACCTGAGTGGAGGAGAAAGTTCAAGCAAAGGGATTAAGGAGCTGGGGTCTGCAGATCAGAAGTGAGGGGCATCTGCAGAGATGTGGGGTGAAGGAGCCCAGGATAAGGGGCACCAGCAGAGCTGTTGGGGGGCAGACCAGGGCTGGGCTAACAGGGGTGCTCCTCGACCCCACAGGACTCACCTGGCACAGTGAGGCTGCTCTCAGGAGTCCGTCCTGCACCAGCAGCGTCAGCTTGCGCCACTTCTCCGTCTTGCGTATGATGCTGGAGTTGAGCAGCGCCTCCACTGAGGGCCGGAGCCGGGGATCAGGCTCCAGCATGGCAGCCAGCAGGGCCCGCAGCTCCGAGGAGAGGCCTGGGTCAGGGAGAGATGTCAGCAGAGCCCCCTATTAAACCCCATTCTCCTCCCTGCAGCACAGTGCCCCCAGCACACTTGACTTCCAGTCCTGCCTTGTGTAAGCACTAGACAAGTGATACTCAGGGCAGGTTTCCACCACCACTGAAGTCAATCCAATTTACATCGCTCAGGGCTGTGTAAGAGACCCCTCCTGAGCGATGCAACCTACGATGACCCAAGCGCTGTCCACACCGGCGCTATGCCTCTTGTGGAAGTGGAGTAATTATGCCAACGGGAGAGCACCGCTGTAGTGCTTTAGTGTAGACCTGCTTTCAGCAGTTCAGGAGCAAGATTAGAGATCACCACCACCCAAAAGAGCCACTGTCATGTGAATTCATTGCTTCATTTACTATTGTTTAAATACGAATATACAGAACTGTGACAGGAGAAATTTGGCTATCATTTTATATCATATAATTAATTATTCTCACAGCAAGAAGACTGACCAAGTATTATTATTATTTTATGTATGACAATTGGTTAGTAACCTAGTAAAAGCCTCTTGATCGGTTAATAATTAAATCACACGGTGTTTTAATGTCATATGCTGCAAAGAGCCGTAGGAGACACATTAAAGAATCACGTGAGGCTCATGTGCCTCAGTCGGAGTATCACCACACTAGTCAGACACTACTCGGCTGGGATGGAACCCAGGAGTCCTAGCTCCCAGCACCCCCCAGCTCTGACCAAAAGACTGACTGCCAATTCCAGCAGATTGGGTCCATGGCACACTGGGTAGTCACCAGCAGACGCAGCAGCATCTGTACCAGGAGATGACCTCCTCCCCCACTTACCGGCAGTGAATTCGGGGGGCAGGTAGCCCTGGCGGAGCTGCTGCCAGCCTTCCCCTCCATTGGGCAGCTCCATGTTGCAGGCGATTTCCAGGATGGTCATGCCAAGGCTGGAAGAGAGACAGGCATGCTGGGTCAGCCAGGGAGCCAGCCTCCCAGAATCCTCTGCTCCCTGCAACACGCCAGGGTGAGGGGGTGGCAGCCAAGGAAGGAGGTGTGGGGACTGCAGGCCAGGAGAGGAGTTGGGCTGGGAGCCAGGACTCCTTGGTTTCATCCCTGGCTGCAGCAGGCCCACCTGAAGACATCAGCCGCCTCACTGTACTCCCCCCGCAGCAGCTCAGGAGCCATGTAGCGTGGGTCGCCCTCCTGGGCGTCGCTCAGGTCTCCGCGGTCCAGCTCCAGCACCAAGCCGAAGTCGCCCAGTTTGCAGACGTGGCGCTCAGTGAGGAAGACGTTAGCCGGCTTGACATCCATGTGCAGCAGCCCACGGGCGTGCAGGTGGCGCAGAGCCTGCAGCAGGTCCCAGAGGCAGGCCCGCACCTGGCCCTCAGGCAGCGGCCCGCGCCCCTCACAGTGCTGCAGCAGGCTGGCCGGGCACAGCTCGGTCTGGATGTACAGCTGGCCCCGCTCCTCCCAGGCCCGCACGAAGCTCACGCAGTTGGGATGGCGCCCCACCCGCTCATGCTTCCGCACCTCGGCCAGCTTGCGCTGCCGGTCACTGGCACCCCGGAACGGCACCACTGAGCGCTTCACCGCGTACAGCCGCCCGTCCTCCTTGCTGCGCACCTGGGGAAGGTGGATCAGCCATGGTGGGCAAGGCCAGGGCCCAGATCCCCTCCTTCCCCCTCAACTCTGCCCTACAGATTCTCCTGGAATAGCTCCATGCTCAGCCTCCTTGCTGAACACCTGCAGGGGGAACAGATCGGCCACCAGTGCGGGATTGGAAGGGTCCATTCTCATCACCCAGCTGGGAGCCCTCTAATCTCCACACCCCTCCCCTTAGCTAGGATCTCCCACGCCAGGTGTCTCCCCATCCTCCTCCCCTCAGATGGCCCCCCTTACCTTATACACCTCCCCGAAGGAGCCACGCCCCAGCTGGCCCAGCAGCTGGAAGCACTGGCTGAAGAAGGGCTCTCTGCAGGCGGGGTTGTAGAGGCGGCTGCGTGGGGCTAGTGCCCGGGCCTGGGGTCCATGAAACGAGACGCTGCGCGGCCGGGGCTGGCTCCAGGGCCGCAGCTGGCGGCCAGTGAAGACCCGGCTGACGGTCAGGGTGCTCTTGTGGCGCGGCCGGGGCGGGAGGGTGTAGCTGAGCGGCCGGCCCGGCTTCTTCACTGAGAAGCTGCGCTCAGCCTCCCGGAAGAAGGCCGGCACGGGCACCGGCAGGGGTGTGCGGCTCAGCTGGGACTCAGCCCCCGCATAGTCTAGGGGCAGAGGCATGGCCGGCTCCGCCAGTGGGAGGCGCTGCAGGGAGAGAAGGACACCCCCTGCTCAGCAGCGTGGCCAGGCACTGCTGCGGTGAGCATCCAGGGGCTGGGAGGGTTGGCATTTCCAGGGCAGGGCCCCTTGGCATGTGTGTGTGTGTGGGGGGGGGTGTCACCCCTGCACAGCCCCCACCTTGGCATGAGTAGGAGCCAGCTGCAGGTAGGTGCACCTTGATGGGAGTGGGTGGCGTTGGCAGGAGCTGGGGAGAGGGGTTCAGGGGAGGTGGCTGGGAACAGGGGGAGGAGTTATGAAGTGGGGGGCATTGGTGGGAGCAGGGGGAGAGGTTCGGGGAGCACTGGCAGGAGTGGGGGGAGGGGTTCTGAGGTGGGGGGGAGGTTGACAGGGGGAGGGGGAGGTTGGTGGGGGCGGGGGCAGGGGTTCAGGTGGGGGAGTGTTGGCAGGAGCAGGTCAGAGTGGGGGGGAGAAGGGCGTTGGCAGGAGTGGGGGAGGGGTAATGAGGTGGGGGAGGGGTTCTGGGGAGGTTGGCGGGAGGGGAGGTGTCGCGGGGGGGGGGTCGTTGGCAGGGGGGAGCCGCCCCTGCTCAGCCCTCCCCATGGGCCTCAGCGAGGGGGTCCCGGGCGGGCGGGGGGCGTGGTAGGGGCGGGGCCAGCGGCGGCCCCTGGAGGCGGGGCGGCGGCCTCACCTCCTCCCCGGTCCCCGCGGGGTGGGGGGCGCCGGTCGCTCCCCCCAGGTGCCCGGATGTGGCGGGTTCCCCTTCCCGCGCGCGCCCCGGAGCCGGCCGGCCTAACCGCCGCTCTCTCTGTCTGGCGCCAAAATCCCACCCCAGAGCGGCGCGAGATGCCAACCGCTTCCCCGCCCGCCAACACCTCGTTAGCCAATCCGAGGCGAGAGCGGCCGGGATGGCCCCGCCTCCTCGCTCGTGCGCCCCGCCCACTCTGGCTCGGCGCGGAAAGGGCGAGCGCGGTCAAGTGACGTCACTGACGTCCCCGCCCACAATGCACTGGGGGAACCAAAATATGGCCAACCGTCCTCCCGCCCCCGCCACCCCCCACGGGGAGGGGTTAGTGGTTCCCCTCCCCCACCTCAAACTGCTCCCCTAGGGGGATGGGGGCAGCCTCCATAACCAGCCCTGCCCCCACCCTCCAGAGCCTCCCCATAGCACAACCCCAGGGGGCCCCAAACCCAGTCCCCCACTGGGCAGGCCAGCAGGCTGGGAAGGGGAGAAGACAAACCCCACGGGTGGCTTGGCTGTAGGGGGCTGAAAACCCAGGCCCCACATTTGGTTCGGGGCAGGGGATGCCTCCAATAGGTCAGATTCTCCAGAGAAAATAAACTAACATCTCCCCCCGTCTGAGGGGGTGGGCGTTGGATTAGCCATGGTGGCCCAGATAGCCCCACCCCCTCATTCCCTAGAGTCTCAGCTTTAGTTTAAAAAATAATGAAGACTCTAGCTGCTGTGATGGCAAAGAAAAGCTTCGAAACATGACTGGAGGAGAACCAACATCTGCCTCTGTCTGCAGAGAGCCTGACCTGGTTGCTGGGAGAGGTGTGAACTGCCCTGAGTGTAACACATACAGTGACACTGCCTGAGTCTGCAGAGAGCCTGAGAAAATACGTCCATCACTGTCTGTGCAGCAGCCCAACACAACAGGAGCCCCCAGACACACATACCTTGAGACATAAGCTTTGTGAGGGATCTTTATTACAAACACTCCCACATCCCAGTCTCCAGATACAAATGTTCTCTGCCTGTCCAATGAAGGAGAGTTAACAACTAACTCACACCCCTTCGAACATCCCATATTCCTATATTGACCTACCCTTAAAACCCCTTTCACCTCACTGGCCAAGACCAAAGAGGAAGGGGGGGTCAGGGGTCACCAGAAAGGTCACAGCCTTGCTTTCCAAAAAACAAGTTAAATTTACAGTCACCATTTGTTTTTCCTTTAAAAAGCATCTAGCAATGAAAAATAAAGAGACCAAAAACAAAAAAACAAAAAAGAAAGAGAGAGGAGACAGAATATCAGGAGAAATTATTTGTTTTTTTAGCACCAGAAGCTGCAGTCTCATGCCATCTTGTGGCATGGAATTCCCCAGGTGAAGGTCTAGCACTCAGCACTTCCCGGGAGGGCAGTGACCTGGCATAAAAAGAGGCATGGGGTCAGAGCTTCAGGAGGAGGGAATGGCACATCTCCAAGGGTGAGTGGAGGCTGGTGTGTCCACACACACACACACACACACACACACACACACACACTCTCTCTCTCTCTCTCTCTCTCTCTCTCTCTCTCTCTCTGATAGACAGTAATTCTCTCCCATAGCCTGCGCCTCCCCTTTCACTAAAGAACAGGGCATGGATTTCCACATGGGTCATATAATTATATATCATACCCGCTGCTGCACCACCTGCCCCTAAATAACCCTCCTGAGGTTCACACTTCTCTAACGTTCACGCTGCTGTGATATTTGCAGGCAGATACCTCCTGTGGCAGTCCCTTAGCCAAAATGCAGAGATTTGGTTCCTTTAAACTACCACCCCCCCCCCCCGCAGATAACCCCCTTCGAGAGTAACACCTCTTCCCCATCTCCAAGATTCCCACTTCACCGATACACACATCTTCCCCAATTCTTACCTTTATATCCATTCCCCAGAAAGCCATTCAGGCCATACTTGGACTCCTTGCCTCCTAGAAAGGGGTGAGAGCAGATGAGAACTGGGGTCACAGGCCATCCTGGTCTCTGCTACCCAAAGGAGAATCACTCTCCATGGACAACACTAGAGGGCATAGGACACACACCAGAGCAGTTTTGGTTGCATCCACTAGGGGCAGTGTGACTCATATGCACCAGATAATAGGATACAATGTGAACATGGCCCCGCCCCACCAGCCTACCGTATGCCGCTGGAGTTAGTCCATAACCCGTGGGAGCTTGCCCTGCTGTGAGTGGCCCGTATCCCCCTGCAACAGAGACAAGGATTAGTGGGGACGCTGTGGGGAGGGGGCAGAAGCGCTTGCTATGGGGTGAGGACCTGACTACTCTGGTCCTAGCAATGGATGCTATGATGGGGGCATCTTACCAGCAGCCAGTCCGTTAGCCTGCAGGTCCCCTCCGTTCACATATCCCGGTCCGTTCCCATTGCCTGCAATGGGGGTGGAAGAGGAAATTAGCACAGGAAAGCGGCTTTGAACCCCGGGCATGGGGACCAAGGCCTGGGGGCAACCTGACCCACTGGGAATGGGAACCCATACATAGCGCCGCGCAAATCCACAGATGTCCTTTTTGTATCTACAGACCATTTTTGCGGCTTGGATGTGGATACAAATTTTGTATGCGCGCAGGGCTCTGCAGCACGCCCTCTCCCGAACAGAGCGGCTGCACCCAACGGCCCAGGATGTACCCCCGTGCCCAGAACGGGGAAGGAGGTATGGCGGGGGCAGAGCGGGTGGCGGGCCAGGAGGTCTCTGGGGAGAAGTGGGGGATGGTTGGGGCTGGGGGGGGGGAGCTTGATAGCCCTGTGTCACTGGTGCAGGGTGACCTGCGGAGCTGTTAGTAGAGCCCTGCAAATCCACAGATATCCATGGACAAGTTTTGTGGGTCGCAGATGGGATGCAGATACAAATTTTGTATCTACGCAGAGCTCTGCCCATGCAGCCAGATGGCCGAGCGGGCAGGGAGAACACAGGTATCCGGGCAGCCTCTTTCCATTTCTTACCATCCAGTGCACTGGGCCCAGCGGGCTGTGCCCCATACATCAGCTGCCCTGTGCCACCTGGGGGAGGAAACAATGGTGGAAGTGGAGTTGATCAGCAGGGGAGCATCCCTGCCCCCCACCTCCCTGCACGGGGCTGGGGGGCTAAGATATTGGGTGGCATTGCACAGAACCCTGTGCCCCAAATGAAACCTCTGGTGAGATGACAGCCCCCTACAATCCCCTGTATAACAACCCTCTGGACGAGTTCCAGCCCCACACATGAGCCCGGAGCCCGTACCCAGACCTACCGTATTTCCCAGCGCCGTAGTTTCCCCCCAGACCTGTGGGCATGGCCTGTTGGGGCTGCCCGTTATATGGGAGCTGGCCCAGGCCTGCTGGGGGATATGAAATAAGGCAGTTAGCTTGGCCAGGGCCCCTCCCTCCCAACCCACAGCCCCCTGCGAGCCCTGCCCTGGGCTCCACCCCAGCTCTGCTGGTACCCCTCAGTGGGACACACCGTTGCCATATCCTGACGGGAGCCCGGCCCCAGGGTAACCATTCCCTCCTGCACCATAGCCTAGAAGAGAGATGGAAAATCAGACAGGCTCAGCCCGGGTCTGTGGGGGAAGAGGGTGTAATTTGGGGTCCCCTTACCGTTCCCGTATCCCGGCTGTGCTCCATTGACTAAGTACCCCCCGCCTACTGCTGGATATCCTGCCGAGCAAGGAGAATCCAGATCAGTTGCAGACTGGGGTGCACTGCTCCAGCCCCAGTCTCTCCCAGCTGGGGGCGCTGTGCTTAACTTATTCCTCTTACCTTGTTGAGCTGTGGGATAGCTGCCAGCTCTGGGTCCTGCCCCATAACCTGTGGGCGAGAACCCAGAATGAGACCAACCTAGACCTCTGAAGAATCTGGCTTTGATGCTTGGGAGGGGCTGGGAAGGTGATCATCCGGAGCAGGGGAGGGGGAGAGTAGTGGTGGAGGGATGGGCAGCGGGGGGTGGGGACCTCGGGGGGCGGGTGGCTAACTAAATCCCTTTCAAGGCTCCCCCAGCCCAATGAGCTCCTGTTCCCCCAGGGGGCTGGAGGAGTATGGCCAGCCAGGCCCTCCCCAAGGGGTCTCTTGTGGCAGAGCTGGGATCTCTAGAAAGGAAAAGATGAAGAAACAGTTGGTGGAGGGGTGAAGGACACAGCTTGCGGGGGCACATGGAAAGGGAGGGAGATTCTGGGGCAGGAGCACAGACTGGGAGGGGGGGAACATGGGGGTGTAGCCTGCTTTTGGGCCTTTGCCACCCACCCTCAAGGCCTGCTGGGAAGGAAAAGCAGAGAGGCCAGGGACTGACTGCTCCTGAGAAGGGGCAATTGGAGGGGGTGTGGAAATGTGAGGGGCAATAGAGTCCGACTCACCTCCCAGGGGCAGTGCAGCACGAGAGTACCCTGGAATAGACACACAGGGCATAGGGGTGCTCCTCAGTCCTGACCCACAGCCTCTTGCTAGCCCAGCCCTGCCCCCCCCAGCAATGCCCGCCCCTCAAATCCGATCCACAGACCCTGCTAACCTGGCCGGGGGCACCCCGCCCAGCTCTGCCAGTGCCCTTCCCTCCCAACCCACAGCCCCCTGCTAACCCAGCCCCACCCTTCCCCAGATCTGCCACTACCACTCACTCATGACGCCTAGCTCTGCCCTCCCAGCTCTTCCGGTGTCCCTCAATCTCGACCCACAGCCCCTTTTTGTTTACACTCACCTGGCTTTTGTTTTGCACCCTGGGGGTAAACACCTAATCCTAGAGAAAGAATAATGAAAATCTATGAGGACTCTGGGAGGGGAGTGAGGTCTAGTGGTTAGATCGTGGGGGCTGGGAACCAGGACTCCTGGGTTCCATGCTTTTGCTCTGGGAGGGGAGTGGGTCTAGAAGGTTAGAGCCAGGGGGCTGGGAGCCAGAACTCCTGGGTTCTATACTGGCTGACCCCAACCCTGTGCCTCAGTTCTCCCCGCCATCCACAAGGATCACTGTGGGCATTCTCCCTGCAACAGTCAGTTGATGGGGCAGGCTGGGGGTGGATGGGGTTCCCCTTTGTCTGTGGTGCTCTGGGATGTTGTTTAGTTGTGTGATTGCATGAGGGGGCGGGCATGAAATGACGACTCCCTCTGCTCTGCCGGGAAAGCAGGGGCTCCTGCGTCCAGCCTGCTCCAAACCGCTGTGCTTTGGATGCAGGTCAGCTGGTGGAAGAAAACTGGGAATTCTCCCACATGCCTGAATCCCAGCCCTTTGTCGTCTGGGCTTGGGACCCTGGGGCAATGAAGATTGCAGAGGGGGTTCCTCCCCAAATTGGTATGGGGCGATGGGGGTGTTCCTACCTGCACCGTAACCAGTGGGGACCCTATAGCCTGTGCAGAAAGAAGGAGAGAGGGGTTAGAGCCAGACATGTGTGTGTGAAAGAAAGCGCAGTGCTTGCACCCTGCTGGAGAAGATCGGGGCTGTGTGTGTGTCAGGTGCCCTATAGTGCTCCGAGCTAACAGGGATTCTCCTTTAGCCCCACAGTCTCCAGAGAGGACTACAGTATTTCTATGCCCAGCAGGTCCAGGATTCACCCCCACCAAGGTGGGCAGAGAAAGGAGCCTTTGCCCTCAGGGGAGGTGGATGATCCCCACTCACCTGCTTTGCCCGGCTTTACCCCGATACCCGGTCCTGCTCCAAACCCATTTTGAGCTCCTGCAGGGAATGAAGAGGTGAGGGGTTAGCCGGGGGCGGAGGGCGGGGGGCAAAGGGCAAAGTGTCCCCCTCTCTGCCGGGGGAACAAACACTCGTGGAAGGAGGTGGCCACGTCTCTGCCCTGGGCGGGACGGATCTAGAAGGATCTCAGAGATGCGGGGTCTGATGGCTGGTGGATACGTATTCTGGGGTCCCACCCCTCCGGTCTCTGCTCCCAGCCAGCCCAGTTTGGGAAGGAGCTGAGACCAGATGTCACGACCACCATGGGCAGCACCCAAACAACCCAGCAACTTCTACTCCTAGCCTCGTCCCCACCGCGCCGCGCCCAGGGCTCACCCACTCCTAGCTGCAGTCCTTGGGGTCCATAGATGGGGTATGGTCCTGGAAGGAAGGAACAAAGGTGAGGGTCGAAGGATGCAGCAGACGCACCGTTGTTGTTCCCTACGGGGGAGTGGGGGCTAGTGGGTTAGAGCAGGGCGGGGCTGAGAGCCAGGATTCCTGGGTTCTCTCCCCAGCTCTGGGAGGAGAGTGGGGTCTAGTGGGTTATAGCAGGGGGTTGAGACCCAGGACTCCTGGGTTCTATCCCCAGCTCTACCAGGAAAATGGGATCTAGTGGTTGGAGCAGAGGGAGCTGGGAGCCAGGACTCCTGGGTTCTATCCCTGGATCTGGAAGGGATGGGGTCTGGGTGTCACTCACCTGCCTTAGCTCCGGCTGGTCCCAGTCCAGCTCCAAGTTGAATTCCCCCTGCACGTGCAACCCAGATAGCGCATGGGGTGAGCCAGCCCCTATGCCCCCCTGCTGGGAGAGTACTCCCCCCTTCCCCGAGAACACTGGGTCCAGCTCCCCCACCTGTCCTGCCAGGGACCGCTTGCCTCCATTCATCCATCCCTCTATCCCCCTCTGCACCCTCATCCAGCCCTGAACACACCATTGATCGTTCTCTCTGTCTGTCCCCCCACTGTGCCCCTTCTCCTCCCTCTGGTGTTACGGCCTGCCCATTCAGGAACACCTCCCGCTGCTGCGGTGCCCTGGGGTCCCCCTGGTGTCCAGCTGGGGGCACCACTTACCCCGGATCAGCGAAGGGAAGTAGAGATGCGCTAGGGCGCCGTTTGCCTGCGGTTTCACTCCTGGGAGGCAGGTAGAGAAAGGGGAGTTATAAGGGAGCTGCCAAATATGGGGTATCCCTAGAGAAGCACATCGGAGGCCGGGGTCCAGGGTGATCAGGGGACACCGTGGGACTGGGACTCCTGAGAGGTATGGGGAGACTGTGGGTCGAGGGTGCCTGGAAGTCTGGGGTGGGGGGCTAGTGTCTCTGGCAGAGGGAGGCACTTTGGGGCAGGGACCCAGGAGAGATGAGGGGGTTGGGAGCACCTTCAGGGCAGCAGATAGAACCCAGGCATCCTGGTCTAACCACTGGACAGCACTCCCCTCCGAGAGCCAAGGAGAGAACCCAGGCGTCCTGGCTCCCAGCCTCACACGCCCGTCTGGTTCCTCTGGTGCCCATCCCTGTCCTGGGCTGGCAGGGGGCTGTCCAGTCACATCACCCCCCACCTCATGGGCTGGGACCCCAGTGCCAGGGGCTGGGTGGGCAGGGATGGGGTCTCTCAGGAGCACTTGCATGGCTGGCAACAACTGAACTGGGACACTGTTAACCAAGCCAGGACTCCTGGGTTCTCTCCCTGGCTCTGGGAGGGGAATCAATCCCACCTCGTCCCTAATTGTATCCCCATCTTAGTTTCTCACCCCCCTGCCAAGGACTAGCCCCCCACCCCCAGACTGTAGAGCTGCCCCTGAGTGTTGCCTCTGCCCCCCAGGACCTCCAGCCCACAGGGGCAGTGCAATCATATGAGGCAGCCCAACCCCCAATCCCAGGCCCCCCGCCCCGGTGCTCACCCCCCTGCAGGCTGCCCCTGGCCAGGCACAGCAGCAGCAGCAGCAGCAAAGGCAGCCCATCGTGCCGGGTCCCCAGCCCCATGGCGATGTGAGCTCCAGTCCTCCAAGCCCCGGCCCTCTATGTACTCACCGCCCCGCCCCCAGCGGCCCGGCTCTGCCCCTGGCCCCGCCCCCAGCGACCCTCTGCCTGGACAGGGGAGCACCTGCGAAGAGGGGGGAGTGGAATGACTGTGGGAGACACACATACGCGGACACACACACGATATACACACACAAACTGATACACTCACAGTGATATATACACACGAACAGTGACACACACAATACACACACACAGTGATACACTCTCAGTAATACACACACACCATGGATACACACACACACAGTGATTCACACACCCACACAGTCCACTATGACATATACAAACAGTAATACATTTGCAGTGATACACACACACTGATATACACACAGTGATGCACTTGTAATGATACACATTGACATGCACACACAGACAGTGATACATTCACAGTGATACACTGGCACACTGCTACACACACATGCACACTGTGATATACACATAGTGATCCAGGCACTCTCTGATATCCACACACATCTCGATCCACATCTACAGACACCGATACACACAGCTACACTGAGCCACACACACACACTGGTCCACACACGCTTACCACCCCTATAGACATACTTAGTGATATACCCCACACACACGCATCAAACCACACACACACACACACCATGTACCACACACACACACTTAGGCACGTAGACACACACACACTGATTCCCACATACATACACTGATACAGGTACGCACAACCATAGAGAGACACACACCTCTATAGACACACAATGATCCACACAAACACACATCCCCACAGCCCCTCCACCCATACAGACACACACACAGCAACACATAGTGATGCATACACACAATACACACGCATCTGATGACGTGGGCTTCTGCCCAAATAAATGTGTTAGTCTTTAAGGTGCCATGGGGCTCTCATTTTACACCACACAGTGATCCTCCGTGACACATCCCCTGTGCCGATACAATGATACACACATTCACACCCCACAGGCAGGCCCACAATTGCAAACAGTCACATAACACAGCTATGTGCGTGCACACACACACACACGTGCCCTCCCTCATACACAGACACACCCTGTTAACTGTCGCTTGTCAAAAATGGGGTGTATGATTGTGTGATCGTGTCTCACTTCAGACTCTGCAGTGTGGGAGTGGGGCTGCGGGTCGGGAGTGAGGGGCATTGGCAGAGTTGGAGGGGTGGGGGAGCCCGGGGCTGGGACAGCCTCAGCCTCTTGCTGTAGAGAATTGTTCCAGGCCTCCGGTGCTGTGGGCTTCCTCGCAGCGGTGCCCTGGCAGCTGGCTGCCTTGCTGGAAGCTAGCGACGGCGCGCGCCCCTCAGAGGAACCCATAAAGCTGCAGTCGTTTGCTCCATCTGTCGTCGCCGTCCAAGATAAATGCTGGGCCCCCGGCCCGGCCCTGTAAAACATGGATCCCTGCGGTTGGCAAACACCCGTCCCGCCAGCTGAGCAATGAGCGTGACCCGGCGCTGTCTGAAGAGACAGGGACAGGGCTAGGCAGGGGGGATGTGGCGGGGGGGCCATGGGGGACTGACCCCCAGGGCCTGCCTTAAGCGGGGACCTCTTTTAGGCTGGAAGGGAAATGGAGGGAGGGAGGGAGGGAGAGAATTGGTGTGTGTGGGGCAGTGGGTATGTGCACTGCTCTGCCCCCTGCTGGAGGGGCCAGCTACAGCACAGTGCCCCTAGCACCAGGCTGGGATATGGGGCAGGGACCACTAGGGGCACGGTACCCACTGTGTAGATCTCTGGGGCTCTCACCAGTCACCGGCACATTCTTGGTGCCTGCATCTGCAGGGTGGGGAATTGGGGCTGGGGGCGCTGGGGGGTCGGTGTGGGGAGGGCAAACGCAGCGCTGACAGGGAGTGTCACATGGGAAGGTGCCCTGGCAGAGCGCAGGGGTAGGGGACACGTCTCCCCTTTTTGTCCCCAGCCGTACAAAGGCTGGGAAATGCCTGACTCCTGGAGCTGGGGATGAGGGGAACAAACTGTGACCAAGGGATCCAGGAGTCCTGCCTCCCCAACCTTCCTCAAGCTAAACAACTAGACCCCACTCCCCTTCCAGAGCCGGAGACAGAACCCAGGAGTCCTGGCTCCTAGCCCTGCCCCCACCCTCTCATCACACTGCTCTCTCTTTCTTTCCCTCTCCTGACACATACCTCCCATCTGCCCCTGACCCCCCTTCCCTCCAACTGACCCCCAGCCCCAGACATCACAGTCCCCTGCCAAATTCTCCCCACCCAGCGACTATTTGCCTTTCCCATCAGCCTCTTTGGCTGTCTGTGAGGGGAGAGCCCGCAGGGGTGACCCCAGGTGACCCCCTGCCCCATAACTCACAGGCCCTCCTTTCAAACACTGCCCTGCAGTATTTTACACCGGGGGGCTATGAGGAATGGCAGCTGGAGAGAACCCAGGAGTCCTGACTCTCATCCCCTCTGCTCTAACTGGCTAACCCCCACTCCCCTTCCCACGAACAAACCCAGGAATCCTGCTCTATCAGTGTCTGGGTCCATTTCCCCTGCCTCTGCTGGCTGGGAGGCTGGAGTGGGCCCTCGGGTTCCCGGATCAGGACCATCTGGGATTCAGGACCCTAGAAGGGGCCCATGATGCTGAAGGGAAAGGAAGTGTCCCTTGGCCGGAGACTCCGCCACCACGCCCTGTCTGGCAGCACAGGCCGTTTGTCTGTTCTGCCCATGGCTGGGCTGCCACTGCCCCCCAGCCCACAGCCCCTGCTCAGCCAGCCCTGGGCTCCCTCCTCCCCCAGCCCAGCTCTACCAGTACCCCTAACTCCTGACCCACAGCCCCTGCTAGCCCAGCCCTGGGCTCTCCCCTCCGCCAGCTCTGCCAGTGTCCCCTCGCTCCCGACCTGCACCCACAAGGGGTTAAGCTCTCCAGGCTGATCACGGCCCCTCTCCGGCTCTGCACCGAGCCCCTGGGTTATATTGACTTTGGGTGGTTCCTTGGGGCAGGAGAACCAGGGCTCATCCAGAACATTTCCCTGGCTCCTGGCTCCAGCACCAGCCTTTGTGGGATGAAGCTGCGCTGGCCCATTTGCTCGAGGACAGGGCAGGGCAGGGGGGAGTTGGAGGGAGGAATCTGGGAGGGTGCAAGTGTGTGTGGGGGGGGGAACCTTCAAGCCCCTTTGTTCTCCTGCCAGGGCCTTTGATGTCTTTGTTGTAGGAAGAAAGGGAGGGAAGGAAATCGGCTGGCCAAGGTCCAGGCTAGAATGCAGGGGCGCTGGGGGTGTTATTGAAGCTGTGGGGTCGCTGGGCTGCCGCCAGGGTGTGGGTGATGACAAATCACCCCGCTCACCATCACCCCTGGGGTCCTGCCCCATGGCTCTGGTGGGGGACTGTCTAATCCCGTCCGTGGGGAACCAAGTCACGGGCTGTTGCTGAGTCTAATCCCAGCCTCAACTAATCCTAGTCCCTGGGTAGACAGACGGGGGCGGGGGTATGGATAGAGACATGGAGGGTACAAATGGGGTGAGAGAGAGACAGCCCCCCACCTGCTCTAACCCCTAGACCCCACGCCCCTCCCAGAGCCAGGGAGAGAACCCAGGAGTCCTGGCTCCCAGCCCTTGAATTCTAACATATCCTAAAACGCTAGATTTCCGCACACCCCCCAGATCTCCCAGGCACTGTCCCAAGGCCAGGCACCATAAGTGCCCTCTTCGGTTCCAGGACCCACAGCCAAATTTCCCCTGTGGGGGAAAGGGAGAGAGGGAGTGACCCTGGCTTTGCCGATCCCAAGGACACTATTTGCCTCCCATGTTTTACTCCCAGCTGGGGGAATGGAGGGGGGTTGGGAAAGATCCAGTGTCGTGGGGGACCCATCTGCTCCGCTGTCCTCTGCCCCTTATTACTCTGACGTCAGGACACAGGGGAGTTTTGATCTTTCTTTTCGGTCCCCCTGAATCTGGGCTGATTCTGTAGTGGGTAGTTCCGCTGACTCCTTTGAGCTGTGTCACAGTGTGGCTGCCCCACCCGGGCGGTGGAAGGGTTCACGCTGAAGGGTGGGCCGGGGTAAGTGAAGAGGGGACACAGCAGTGGGAGCCCAGGGGAGAAGGGGGAGGCAGGGATGCAATCTGCAGATTCCCTGTGGTGGGGGAGAGCAGAAGAGGAGTTCGGACCCTGGCCAGACGGGAGAGGGGAGCGGGCACTTCCTGGACAACGAGGGGCACCGTGGACACCGGCCGCTTGGGAGGCTGAGATCCTGGAGGGGAGGAATTTAGAGTCACATAAAGAGAGACCCTCGGAGCTGCCGTCCACAGGGGGCGCCACACAGGAGACAGACACAAGGGGGCGCTAGCGGGGAGTTAGCCTCCTATACTCCCTAGGCCTCGGCAATGTGGAGGGCGGGGGTGCAGGACTGGGCTAGCAGGGGGCTGCAGGTCAAGAGTGAGGGGCACCAGCAGAGCTGCAGGAGCAGTGGGCTGCAGTTTCAGCAGTGAGGGACGCCGGCAGAGCTGGGGGGCAGGGGGCTGCGTGTCGGGAGTGAGGGGCACCAGCAGAGCTGGGGAAGGGGGGGCCCAGGGTCAGGCTGGCAGGGGCTGAGGGGGCTGGGCAGGATTGTTTACTCCTGTATCACATGGGGTCCCCCCCTCATTCCCCAGGTCGGAGACCCTGGCATTGAAGGTACCCCAGACCATGGGCACCCCGTGGATTTCTCTGTCCAGCGACCTGTGCTGTGAGGGGGTAGAGCTGGACCATGGATGTGTGTGTTGGGGGGGGCAGCCTGCCCCCTGCTGTGTGTCATGGCCCCTGCACTGCTAACAGCCCAGGAGACTCCCCGACCCACACAGAGCCTGCCCCCCCCACTCAGCACAGCCAATTTGCACCTAGCATGGGAATGGCCACGAGAGGGCGCCAGACACCAAACGAACAACACAGCCCTGCCGGTGTGCCTCACTCCCTACCCGCAGCCCCTGCTCTGCCCGCCCTGGTCCCCCCCCACCCCAGCCCTGCCGGTGCCCCTCACTCCCGACTCGCAGGCCCGTCCTCAGAGGAATAGGCCTGTTAACAGGTGGCCCCATCCGTCCTGTCCCCCCCCCCCCCCCGGTGTGGGAGGCCTCAGGATAACATCAGAGCTATGCACAGGGCAGCCACCCACAGAGACATGGGCATGCGGCAGGGGGCAGGCCAGGGCTGGGCCAGCGGGGTCTGCAGGTTGGGTTGGGTTGGATGCAGTTGTTCCCACATTGGCCACATGGTGGCGGTGCTGCACACCTGCAGGTGTGCTGGGGGGTCCAGGGTGGGGGGGATACCTGATAGCAGGTGAGAGCTCCCTGCCTGCTCTGTTCCCAGGTGCCCCCCCGTCTCCCGGCCGACTGTTCCCCTGGCAACGGGCTCCTATCTGCCAGCTGCATCGGCATAGGCCCTGCTCACACGTAGCAATGACCTAGAAAAGCAGCCACCAGTGGCGGTTTCCCTTCCCCTCCTTTGCCTAGGCTTGGCGGTTTCATGTTACCCCCCTGAGCTAGCCAGTCCCTGCCCTGGGGCTGGATCGGAGATAGCGCCCCCTAAAGGGGAGAGGCCCCGTGTCCCATTCCCCACCCCCCTGAACCAGCCAGTCCCCGCCTGGGGCCTCCTGTATGGAGTCCCCGGCTGTTTGCTTTGTGGTTAGCTTCTTATCAGCAGGTCTGAGCCCTGTGTGCTCAGCCCCCCTTATCAGCCTGGGGAGCTGACAGGTTGCTAAAGAGACACAGGAATCCCGTTAGCCGGCCTTCCTTCTGACCCCAGCACCCTGGCGCGGGGCTAGGGACCCTCATGGTACGGCTGTTCTCCAGCTACCCCACCCCAGAGCCGTCCCGTCTCAGCCGTCTCCATGCAGCAGTCTCTGGAAGTGAATTGCCGCAGCCAGGCCTGCGCATGTTTGTTATAGCCTCTGTTTTCCCATGGCCTGGAGGAACAAGATGCCAGTGACTCGCCCCCCTGCCTCCTCCAGCGTGGGGGAGGGCAGTGTCCAGGGACAAACTAACAAAATAATTTATTCACCACCACTCCTCGTGCCTTTGTCGCCATGGAGATCCTGTTGCCCTCCCACACCTCCCCCTGTCCCGCCCACTCACCTGTCGAGGCCTCATATACCCACCCCGCCTCCCCAGCACACAGGATCCGTCCAGGGAAAGCGGGTGACAGCAGGGAGGGAGCCAACCGTGGTTATAAACAAGACCCTCAGCCTCTCGGGTGGAGGTGCTGTGGAGAGAGACGCTGGCGCTGCTGGTCCTGTCTCCGCAGCTGGTCCCATCAGAATCCATCTCCTCGGCTGGTTCCATCACGATCCGTTTCCCAGACACGTCTCCCCGGCTGCTCCCATCAGGATCCGTCTCCCAGACGCGTCTCCCTGACTGGCTCTATCCAGATCTATCTCTCAGTCACGTCTCCCCGGCTGGTTCATCAGGACCCATCTCCTGGATGCATCTCCCCAGCTGATTCCATCAGGATCCGCCTCCCAGAGCCATATCCCACAAAGGGAACCATCTCCGGACTTCATATCTGTGCACCTCCCGTAGGGATCTGTTTTCTGGGCTCGTACCCCGCAGCTGATCCCACGAATAACTGTCTTCTGGCCTCGTCTCTCCACTACCGCCTTCCTTGGCTTTGTGTCTCCAGCCGTTCCCCGCACAGAATTATTTCCTGGGCTTCTCTCCCTGCTAAGACGCCCTCGCCTCCCCACTAAGATCCCTGCTTCGCTCCTCTTGGCTTCCTTCTCCTCCAGCAATGGCTTCCGCAGGGCTGGAGATCTTGGGCATGGCGCTGTCTGTGGTGGGCTGGTTGGGCTCCATCATCTCCTGCGCCCTGCCCATGTGGAAGGTGACAGCCTTCATCGGGAACAACATCGTGGTGGCGCAGACCATCTGGGAGGGGCTGTGGATGAACTGCATCGTGCAGAGCACGGGCCAGATGCAGTGCAAGGTCTATGACTCCATGCTGGCCCTGCCTCAGGACCTGCAGGCCGCCCGCGCCCTCATGGTCATCTCAGTGCTACTGGCCGTGCTGGCCTTGTTGGTGGGCATCGTGGGTGCCAAGTGCACCAACTGCGTGGAGGACGAAGGCTCCAAGGCGCGGATCGTGATCACCTCTGGCGCGGTCTTCGTGGTCTCCGGTGTCCTCTGTCTCATCCCCGTCTGCTGGTCGGCCAACACCATCATCCGGGATTTCTACAACCCGCTGGTGGCCGAGGCACTGAAGCGGGAGCTGGGGGCAGCACTGTACGTGGGGTGGGCTGCTGCGGCCCTGCTGGTGCTGGGGGGCAGCCTCCTCTGCTGCTCCTGCCCACCCCGCCCCGAGAGATACCCGCCCCGGGTCGGGTACGCAGCAGCCGGGAGGTCAGGGGTGGGCAGTGGGGTCGACAAGAGGGACTACGTGTGAGGGGAACAAGGGCGCAGAGGAGGGACTGAATGGGTGAGCGAGCACGTGGGTGAAGAGATGAATGAGTGAATGAAGGAACAGATGAATGTGCAAACAGAGTGAATGATGGAATGCACGAATAAACGAATGAATGAGGGAGGGAATGAACGGGTGTGTGGATGAGAGGATGAACGAACAGATGAAGGAAGGAGAGAAAGAACAGAATGACTCTGAACAAGGGAGCGAGTGAATAAATGAGTAAATGAGTGAACGAACGAGTACCCAAAAGAGGAAATGAAGGGATGAACGTGCAGACAGAGGAACGAGGGAATGAGCAAATGGATGAGTGAATGAATAAACGAGGCAGAGAATGAGTGAATGTGGGAAGAGATGAACGGAGAACAGGACGAGGGAGTGGAGAGTCAAACGAACGAGTGGCTGGGGAAGTGAATGAATGAAGGAGGGAATGAATAACAGACAAGTGGATGAATGAACAGAGGAAATGACGGAGCGTGAATAAAGGAAATGAGTGAACAAAAGCGTGGCCGAAGGAATGAGAGCAAGAGCGAGAACGCAAACGAACGGAGAAGAGTGCCCGGAGAAACAAGGGAGCGAACGCATGGATGTGTGCACGAGCGACTGGATACAGGAAGCAGGGAGTGACTGAGAAAACGAATAAAAGAGTGAGAGAAGGGCTGAGTGACGGAAGGACTGAAGGAAGGGGTGCGGAAACAAATGGAAGAAGTTAATAGAAGAGGGGCAGAGAGCGCAAGCGAGCCTGCGGACAAAGGAAAGGAAGGTTGGACAAGTAAACCAGCGACAGAAGAAAGGAGCCACAGGTGGAGCCAGCGAACGGAGGAACGACGGACAAAGGAGAGGTGGGAAAGATAAACTATGCCAAGGAAGGAAGGAAGAAGTGGCTGAAGCCCAGAGGGCAGTGGAGCCCGAGCGAGAGACCAAATGAACGGAGGACAGATGGGGGCTGTGGGAGGTTGGAGGGCATTGGCCAGGGATCTGTGACCCCATGGAGCCCGGCTGGACCTCATCCCGGCTTTGTTTGCTCCAGGGTTAATAATTGTCCCAGCTCCCTGGACTGAGATGTTGCTAACCCACCCCTTGAACACAGACTGCCTAGGACCCCCCCAACCCAGCCTAGGGGTGCCCCCTAGCCAGATCCAGGCTACCCCAGATTATCACGGTCACCTCCCACTAGGGCTAGGACTCCCAACGTCATTGCCGGGTGGGATTTGGGGGTTCACAGGGAGCCGGTCTGATGATCCCAAAGCAGGTTCTTTTCAAGGGATGCTGAACCTCCATTTCCTGACCCCCCCCCCCCCAGGGAGGGGGCTCAGCCCATCTTTAGGGGGTATTTTGAAGATAAAAGGACCACACTCTCACACAGTCCTTGCCTCCTGCGTCTCATTTTGGGTGGGGGAAGGATGAGTCAGGGGTGTGGCTTGGGAGGGAAAAGGTGGTTTGGGGCATGGCTTATGGTAGGAAATTAAATTTGGGGTGTGGCTTATGGGTGAATAGGGGAAGGGGTTGAGCTGGGGGCACGGCTGGGGGGAGGGGGAAGCAGGAGGAGAATGCCCCCACTCTCCTAGAGAGGTGGGAGCTGAGGTGTGGGGCACTCGGTCTGGTCTTTGGAGGGGTAGATGGGTAGGGCAGGGGAGTGTTTGGGGGGGTGGTGTATGCCCCCCTCCCCACTCTTTCTATCCAGCCCCTATTCCCAGCAGAAGATTGGGGGAGGGGTCCCTTGGCCTCATAGCAGGGGAGTGAAAATACCCAGCTGCAGGCCCAGAATTCCCCTCACTACTGCCCCTGGCTGGCTGGGAGGGAAGAGGAGGGCAGGGAATGGGAGATGGGACCTTTCCCCGCTGTGGGGCACCACCTCCGAATACAGGCTGGCTCAGAGGGGCCTTTTAGTACGGTTACTTCCCTGGCTGGCAGCCCACCCGGCCTCTCTCCCACGAGCTGGACGGGCACCAGCACATTCCTGTGCCAGCCAAATCCTCCCTCCAGCCGGTGGCGGCTGGCACCAGTAGAGTGAGCTATGGCCCCACAGCCGCTGCCCCGGGGGGGGGGGATTCAGTCAACAGGGAGAGTCAGTCATTGCACCCCAATAGCCACAGGCAGGGGAACCCCACATACCAGTCCCTGCTGCCCCACATGCTGACCCCCTTCAAAGCCCCCTCCCCCCACAGCAGGACAAGGGAGCACTTCTATGCAACCTAGGGGCAGGGATTCCTCTGTTCCAGGCAGCCTTGCAGTGGAGCAGGGAAATGGCTACTGCATTACATCCCCCACTCTGCACCCCCCACCCTTCGCTCCAGCCTCCCTCAAGCCAACCCCATTCTCAGTGGCCAGGAGGCAGACACCTCTGGGGTGGAACAGGCAGGTAACTGCCCAGGTACAGTGCCCCCCCCCCCGCCCAGCGCCTGCACAGCATGGGGCCCCTAGTGCCACAGCAGTATTGGCTAGCTCCCCCCTCCCCCCACCTGCCAAGCCCTGATATCCCTGGGCAAATTCAGGCCCTGCTGTACCAATACCCTTCTTTAGCAGCCTGCAATTGGTTTGACAGCATACCTTGGTAACCTGTGGAACTGCCCGCCACAGTATTTGGAGGTTAAAATCCTCACCATGGCCTGGGATACAATTCAACCCCCACCCCTCCAATTCTTCAGACCATTCCTCCCCCCCCCACCCTACTCTTAGTTAGCAACCTGCTGCCCTGTCTGGGCAGCAACTGGCATGACCCCTCCCCCCACATCTTGGTCTCAGGGGAGGGGGTGGCATCTGTGCCACTTCCTGGGGCCACCCTCTGAGTTACCAGCCACCCATTTCAGACCGTCCTTGGATGGACGGAAACCGCTGCGCCCCAGAGGTAACACCTGGAGTGGAAAGCAAGATGAATTTAAGTACAAATGGCTAGATAGGGAGGCAGGGGGTGTCAGGCAAACACTGATTTCTCAGCACCCCCATTTTATCCCATGCCGGGGGCTCTGAGACAGACCCCCCCTTCAGTGATCAAACAAAGCCGTTGCTATGTAACAAAACTTTAAGATCCTTTATTTGTCATATATAAAAACAAGCCGACGCTATAAAAAAAAACTTTAAGGACTATGTAAAAGGACACATGCAAAGAGTAAAACTAAGAGGTGACAATTTCCACCCTCCTCTAGACACAAAGGCTAGACTGGGGGTGGGCTTTATTCAGCCCCCCCAAAAGAGAACCCTCTAACTTCCAGCGCTTTCTGGAGGCCCCAAGTTGGGCGGCATCAGAAGACAGTCTCGGCCGTGGCCTAGGGAGGGGAGAACAGAACTGGGGAGGTGCTGGTCTGGGGCCAGAGACCACACCTGTGAGGGGACAGACAGCGGGACTGGGGCAGGACATCGGACCACATGGGTCGAGGAGCACGGCAGCGTGGAAGGAGTCCAGAAGCGAAGGGGACGCTCCCACCCCTGCTAATGGTCAAGGCACTTAGCGTCTGCGTTCCCTCTATGCTGCATGGGTGGACACAGCGTCCGGCTCTGCCCCGAGGAGCCTCCTTCCGCCCCGCCAGGCCACCGGCCCCTCAGACGTAGTTCTTGCTGGGGTAGTCACTGCGGGGCTGGGAGGCAGCGGCAGCCGTGTAACGGGCGCTGTAATGGGTGCTCTTCTCGGGGCAGGAGCAGCAGAGGAGGCCGCCCCCCAGCACCAGCAGGGCCGCAGCAGCCCAGCCCAAGTAGAGTGCCGCCCCCAGCTCCCGCTTCTGGGCCTCCACCACCAGCGGGTTGTAGAAATCCCGGATGATGGCATTGGCCGACCAGCAGACGGGGATGAGACAGAGGATGCCGGAGACCACGAAGACGGCGCCAGAGGCGATCACGATCCGCGCCTTGGAGCCTTCGTCCTCCACGCAGTTGGTGCACTTGGCACCCACGATGCCCACCAGCAAGGCCAGCACGGCCAGCAGCACCGAGATGACCATGAGGGCGCGGGCGGCCTGCAGGTCCTGGGGCAGGGCCAGCATGGAGTCATAGACCTTGCACTGCATCTGGCCCGTGCTCTGCACGATGCAGTTCATCCACAGCCCCTCCCAGATGGTCTGCGCCACCACGATGTTGTTCCCGATGAAGGCTGTCACCTTCCACATGGGCAGGGCGCAGGAGATGATGGAGCCCAGCCAGCCCACCACAGACAGCGCCATGCCCAAGATCTGGAGACCCGCCGAGGCCATGATCGGGTGACAAGTTGCCTGCGGAGAGAGAATGTAAGCAGAGCCCTGCGGTTACTGCCATTCCTCCACCCAGCTCAGGGGGACACCCCCAGCTTCGCCCCGCAGCTCAGCATCTTCCAGCCCCGGCAAGGCTCCCACAGACCTCCTTCCCTCTAATACCAGGCTCCCCCCTCCCCCCCCACTCTCCCAAGTCCTAGCCCTCCAGAGCTTTTCATCAGGCCCCCACCCCATGAGCCCCTCCCCGGCCACCCTCCACACACAGAACCAGCTGCGCAACTTGCAGCCAGTCCGTTTCCAAATCACACCAAGGGCCCATCTGTACACACATGCGCCACACCCTCCATTTCCTCGCCCTTGTGACACCAAGTGGCGGGACCTGATACCACCTATGGAGGGAGAGGACCCCTGGTGGGCCAGTCTCTATTCCACCTTGACCCCATGGCCCGCTGGGGACATCACCCCTCGCCCCAACACCTGCTCCTTCTGCAGCATGAGGGAGACGTTGGTGCACGTCTACCTTGAGTGCGCCAGGCTGCAGCCCCTGTTCCGGCTCCCCCAGAACTTCCTGCTGAGGTTCTGGCTGCACTTTTCCCTGCACCTGTTCCTCTACACACACCCCAACTGTGGCCCCACAAAGTCACAGGACCTCCTCTAGCCCTGGCCAAAGTGGCCATCTACAAGACCAGGGAGAGGAGGTTGGCTGGGTGGGGGAGGGGCACTCTGGGACTGTGGGGCCTACTTCCATCCATTCCTCCGTCCATTCGCGTATCGGGGCAGAGTTCCTCTGGGCCACATCTGCTGGCTCCCTAGCCTTCCAGGAGCAGTGGGCACTGTCTGGGGTCCTCTGCTCCATGTCCCCTTCCGGTTCCCTCTGCGACCCTCACATCCATCCCTGTTTTTCCATTAGTTGTCCCGGGGAATCAGTTGTGCCCACCCCCTTCCCGGAATACAAATGGATTCAACACCAGGCCGGCGAGGTCAAGGCTGTGGAGATTGGTTTTGGCCAAACAAGAGGCAGGACGAGTTTGCCAGCAGGAGGGGTTTGCCCCAGTGGGGCCAGATGCCCCCCCCAGTGGAAGCAGGGGACTGGAGTGGGATACCAGCGGAATCTCATCCACAGGTATTTAGGCTGGGGCCCCGGTGGGAAGTGGAAGTTGAGGGACTTTCAGAACCAGCTTCAGCTGGGTCAGTGAGGAACGGTGGCACACCCCTGAGATCTGCAACTGCCTCAGTTAACCCATCCCTACCCAGGGCATGGTCATCCCAGCCACCCCCCCTCTCATGTCCCACAAGAGGGGGCTTACCCCAACTGAAAGGGTGCAAGATTTCCTGGTTTCCTCCCCAAATCACTGTGCTAGTAATCCTGAGAGAAGGGTTTGGGGGGTGTGCTGGTGGCATCGTAAGGCAACATTGCTAACCCCGGCTGTTTCTCCTTTGCTCAGTTCCCCTTTGGGGCTTGGCCTGTCACAGCCATTGCTCAGTGACTCTCCCCTCCTCCAGCCCCAGGTGGCAATTTCCCTTCCAAACTTGGCATCTCAACCGGCTGCCTCTGTGGGCAGGGTTGGGCCCTGTCCGGCTTTACTGGGGAGGGGGGCGGGGAGAACCATCTTGCCCCAGAGCTTGATGGGGCATCTCCCACTGCCCCGATTCCACCCTGGTTCCCTCCCCTCCAGGTCATCGGCTCTCTAGGGCTGCCCCAACCTGAGCCGCACTAGCCTGGATTCCCACCCAACAGCCGGGAGCCGGACCCTGAATTAGCTGAAGCAGAAACTCTTCAGGGCCCAAAACTCAGCCAGCCCCCTCCTCCCGCACATACCTGTGACTCAGTGGGGTGTGGGAGGGGAGAGCTCACCCAGGGTCGCCTCCCCCTTCCTGGGGGGCTGGGATCCTCAGCGATTGAGCAACCGTCGCCAGCCCGGGGACCAGCACCTCCCGCTGGGGATGAGCACCTGGCACAAATGAGCTCCCCACTGCGTGTCTCGGCTGTCCCCCCGGGGGCGGATGGGGGAAACCTCTCAGCCCCACCCAGGGCAGGCTGGGTTAGCCCCCCATTACCTCCACGTTACCCAGTGGATGAAAGGGACAAACCCAGCTTTTAGGTAGCAACAGTATCCTCCATGGTGCAGAGCTGGAGAGCAGAACCAGCAAGGGGGCTGGTGTGAGAGGTCAGGACCCCTTCAGGAGGGCAGCCAGAACCCCCGGGAGCTAGGACTCCTGGGTTCCTTCCCAGGCTCTGGGAGGGAAGGGGGAGCTGGGCGCCCAGACTCCTGGGTTCTCTCCGCATTTGTTCCAAGCCGGCTGTCCCACGGCCCCTTGAAAGGAGAGCTCTGCACCAGATCCTTTCCAAAGCGCTTCCCCTAGCGCGGATCGGGACCAGCCGGGCTGAGGACGAATTAACAGGCTCCAGCCCAGACCCAGGTGTGTGTGTGTGTCGTGGGGGGAGATAAATCAGATGCTGTCCGGCCTCCCAGTCCGACCAGTAATGATCCCGCCCCCTCCCCCACTGCCCCGCAGGCAGTCTGCAGGACAAAGACCCTCCCCCGTCCCCATTGTCGGCAGGTTTCTGTGAAACTCTCCCCCCCCCTCGGGGAGCCGGTTTCAGATGAAACAGAGGAGGGGGGAGGGGGACCAGCGCAATCCCCTCCCAGCCAGCCCTGGACCCAACCCCCGAGATCGGCCCCTTTGTCCCACCGCCACCTCCCACGTGGGGCTGGGCTCGGCACGGGGGAAAGAAGGCATTTGCTAGCCCAGGCACTAGCCCACAGTTCTGTACCCAATAGTTCCACAGCAGCGCTGGCTCAAGAGTCCCGGACAGGGCGATTTGGCCCTGCTTTATGTAGGGGAAACTGAGGCAGAGTGCAGGGGGAAGATAGTGGGGGAGGAGGGGGCAGAGATCAGAGTAGAACCCAGGAATCCTGACTCCCAGCCCCCCCCTTCCCAGAGCTGGGGATAGAACCCAGGAGTCCTGGCTCCCAGCCCCTTCCCCCCCACTCTAACCACTAGACCCCACTCCCCTAGAAGACCAGAGGCAGAGGGGAGAACCCAGGAGACCGGCTCCCAGCCCCCGCAATCACTCACCTGTCTGTCTGTAATAACTCTCCCTCCCAGGTGCAGCTCCCCCAGCCCCAGCACACGGGCTCCGCGCTGCAGGCTGGCAGAGGTATATGGATTGGTCATGGGCTGCTCCCCTGGGGGGTTAAATACCGTCCGACCCCCTCCCCCGCCGCCCAGTCCCCTCCCTCTCCCGGTGACATCACCCCCAGGTGAAACTCACTCCGTACATCCACTTAGCTCTGGACGGATAATGCCCTCCCCCCACGCCCCTCTACAACTGGCTCCAACTAAGCACTGCCTGCGCCAGCAGCTTGGGGGAGGGGAGCCCGGACTCCTGGGTTCTCTCCTCTCCCCTGCCTCTGGTAGGCTAGGGGAGTGGAGTCTAGTATTGGTTAGAGCAGGGGGGCTTGGGAGCCAGGACTCCTGGGTTCTCTTCATGTCTCTGGGAGGAGAGTGGGGTCTAGTGGTTAGAGCAGGGGGCTGGGACCCAGGACTCCTAGGTTCTCTCCCCAGTTCTAGGAGGGGAGTGGTGGCTGGTGGTTAGAGCAGGGGGGGGGCTGGGCTCCTGGGTTCTATTTTCTGTCACTTCCCTTTTTTGCTCTCACGTTGAGTCACGGTCTGGTCAGTTTCACTTCAGTTTCTGGTGAATTTCATCACCGGTTTCATGCCCCATCCAGTGCCCGCAATAAGCGGGTCTCAGGAACGCGGGTATCCGAGCGGGAGGGAAGGGAGCAATGGGGGGGGGGGGGTTCATTCCAGGAGGGAGGTAGAGCCCAGGAGTCCTGGCTCCCAGTCCCCCTCTCTTCTGAGTCACTAGATCCCACTCCCCTCCCAGAGCTGGGCAGAGAACCCAAGAGTCCTGGCTCTGTCCCAGTTCCTTCTTGCCTCCCATAGGTCAAGGTACCAGCCCGTTGGTTCTATAGGAGACCCAGACCAACAGCACCCCTCCGTGGCCAGAAGGGGCAGCGGAAGGAGAACTGATAGGTGAGTGGGGGGACAGGTCTTACAGAAGTCTGAGATCCCCTAGCCCTGGAGTGACCCTATAATAACAACCCTGGAGTGTCCCTTCAGTAGCCATGGCTGTGGTGGATTCTCCATCACAGTCAGTTTTTATCCCAAGACGGGATGTTTTTCTGGATGCACTTTTCTGCTTCAAGGAGGAATTCATTCAGATCCAGTCAGGCGATCCTGGGGTCCTGTCTAGGCTGAGAATCTGTGACTCTAGGTTATTTTAGTTAAAAACGTCTTCGCCTTTCAGTACTTCCTGTAACTTTATTTTTTAAAAGAACCCCAAAACATTTAGAAAGCTCAGAATTATGGGGAGGGAGGGGGGATTAATCTCCATATTTCTGTTCAAAATTCCTTTTTGGTTCAAAATGCCCTGTAATATTATTTGAAAAAAAATCCCAAAACGTCAGGAATCAAAGCAAAAGAATTTGGTTTTTGAGTTCAAAATGATTTTATCGTTCAAAATGTCCTATAATTTTATTTTTAAAAAAATCAAAAACATTTTCAAAATCTCAGTCTAATGAAAACATTATTATTATTATTAAATATTATTGCAACCATTTTTCATTTGGAAATTTCCTGTAACTTTACTGAAAACTTCAGAAACATATAAAAACTCCCAAGAAAACATTTTGATTTTTTTTTTTTTAATTTGCAACCACTTTTCATTTAAAAATGTCCTGTAATTTTATTTTAAAACCATCCAGAAACATTTTTGAAAAGCTGGAAATCAAAAAGGAAACATGTTGATGGGTTGTTTGTTTGTTTTGATTTAACATGATTTTTCGGTTCAATATTTCCTTTCATTTTATTTAGAAATAAAATCCCAAAACGTTTTGAAAATCTCAGAATTGACAAAAAAAACATTTCATTTAACCCCAAAAGAAACTTTTTTGACTTTTTGATTCGCTGAAAATTTTCATTTATGGTACCACCTGACACAACTTTGTTCCCAATATTTCAAAATTGCTAGTGAACCAAAATATCCCTGATTCTCCCGGCTCTTGGTAGCCTGGTAATCTCTCGGGCCCAGATCCTTATATGCAGGTGTCACTAAATACCTCTGATATCTAGGCCTCAGTGCATACAATCATTGCAAGAGCTTTCATGTATTCTGTACCTGTTTCCAACTGGCTGTGCAGTGCCCAACCTGGACTCTTTGATTGGGAAGCTCAGCCCTTAAAGGCACCATCTCCACTACAGCAGCATGAGAAGATAGGGGGTCTATTTGTGGGTACGGGGATCTTTGGGTGAATGAAGGGAAGTGATTGGAAGGAGAGGGTGACTGGGGGTGAGGTTCCAGTTTTTCTCCCAGAGTGTTTTCCTCCCCATGGTTCGCCAGGTATCTGAGTCCAATGAGAGTTGCCAGAAATGGGAGGAGGAGTGGAACAAATCCAACAGCAACCAGGTTTCATGTTCAAGGGACAGCCCTCCTGCCACAGAAGGAAATCTGTGCAGCCGCAGGGAGCTCCTGGACTAAAGCTCCCACAACACAACAGACTGCAGCCCATAGCATGCTGGGAAATGTAGTTCCTACACTATCCCCCTCGATCCACACCCCAGGACTCAGTGTATTTCCAGTTAGCTCGTGGGCCAAGTGAACTATAATTCCTGTCATTCTCCTGTACCAGATCTAGTCTGGCCACAGAGCTTCCTTATACAGCCCAGCTGCATTCTTCATCAGATCCTTTAATGCTCCGCCCAGTACGGTTGCAGTGTGTTTAAATAAGGTATTTTGCCGTCAGGCCATCTAGCGCCCGAACGGTAAAATACACTGTCGTACGCAGTGAGGGTTGAAGCCATGTGGGTCCCAGGACATTAGAGAGGCCAGGTGGGGGAAATACCTCGCCCACATTTTCTGTCTAACGGTTTAACATTCCATTCTGTCCCCCCCTTTAAGTTCTGCATTTCCACCATTTCCAGTATTTACACCGTCACGCTGCCTTTGAACTTTAGTGCAGCTCAGTCAGTTCAATGTCTCTGAATCGTCCTGGTTTGCTAATTACCCAAACACGTAACGACCTGGTTGTCTGGCTGGCCATTAGCTGCAACAACTGAGTCCTTGAGTCTTCTCCTTCCTCTGCATCCGCCCCACGCGGAGTTTGCTCTGCTGATTGTGCTTTCTGAGGAACAAACTGGACGTGGACGGTTTCTGTTCAACTCTCCACTGTCACTCTTGACTGCATATAATCTGGGCACTGGCTTCTTTTTCTTCCCAAGAGCTGTAGTCATCCAGCCTTTTTCTCCACCCAATTTCATGTGAACATGGTCACCAGGTTCTAGACTCAGCCATTCTTTCACTGAGTGATGGCACAGGCTCTTTTAATCTGATTTGGCTGCTCTGTTCAGGATATCTTCTTTGGAGATAGTTTATTTTCCAAAGTCGGAACATTAGTCCTGAATTCTCTTCCCATCTGGAGCTGTGCTGGACTCCATCCAGTAGCCTCTGTTGATGTTGATCTGTAACTTGGAAGAGCAAGGACCGATACAACTGTATCCCTGTAACTTTTAAGTGTAGACTAGCCTTTAGTGGCCTTTAGACCTGTGGGCCAGCCACCCCAAATGTAACTTAGAACTTCCTGAAGTGGCGTGTCAGTCAAGGGTGCTTTCCATAGCTGGAGTAGTCTCGTTCCTGACACTGGTCTGTATGTGTCCACAGCATCTGCGGATGCCTTTACATCATCTTCAAGCTCATGGGTAGTGAGGGCAATGCTGGGCTCCCTGAAAGTGTGTCTGCTGCTACCAGATTTTGCTGAGGAACATACTTAGCAATTGAGTTAAATCGTATCAACCTTAGCAATGGACATTGGCATCTCAGCCGTGCTTGATTCAGATCTTTCCCATTAACGAAGGTTACAAGCAGTTTATGGTCTGTTATCAGTGTAAACAAATCCAGTCCACACAGATAGCTGTGGAAGTGCCAGGCACTCCTTTTCAATCTGCTTCTGGGAGTGTGCGAGAGCAAAATGCAGCAGGCTCCTACTCACAGCCATCTGGTTGCAACAAGATGCCACCTAGGCCATGGCTGCTTGCATCCACACTGATCGCTGTGGGTTTGTTCACATCGCAGTGCTTGAGAACTGGAGCTGTTGAGATCATTTCTTTGACCTTTTCGAAGGCAATTTCTTGATTTGGCCTCCGTAGTAGCCAAGATGTTCATTCAGTGGTTTTGTCACTGTAGAAAGGTCTTGTAGGTATCAACCAATGTAAAGTCTGAGGCCTTGTTTGTTTGTTTTTTGGCTAAGCTTAGGCATTGTTCTTGGGCTAAGCAGTAGCAGCCATATCAGGAGACGCAGCAGCTGTAAACTAAGACGCCTGTAGTCACATCTTCACATTCCTGAAATCACTTCAAGACAATGTAATATCAGGCTGCTAAGAAGGTGCTACTGTCCTAATAGTACCTGCCACCATCAGATAAAGAAACAGATTTTAAGATGCTTAAAGAAAACTTTGTTTGCTAGCATTCTGTCTGGAAAGGAATCACTTATCAACCATTGTGGTTGTAAAATCTACACTTCTTATTGTTTCGTCTTTACAGTACCCACTTCTCTATTGTTCCTCTGAAAAATTTCTGTATGGTTCTTTGATTGTTTCTAAGAGTGCACTATTTAAATCAATGAAGGTGGTGGGATATGATGGGTTAAAGGACTGTTTTGTAATGAGCTAGGATTGGTGTTTGTAGTGCTTCAGATTAAAATGATTGGTTAAGGTACAGCTAAGCAGGACCCAAGTGTTAACTGTATAAAAGGTAGTTCTTTGGAACCTAACTCCAGGACACAGCCCAAGAATCAGAGCTGCCAGACCTCAACATCTGGCCAACCACACTGTGCAGAAGCTGGAGTCCCCAGTTGATCTAATCCTGACTGGCCACCAGGAAAAGTTTGTCTTATTGGGAGCGGTGAGCATTGGATGCTTAGTGTGTGGATTCTGTTTTGGTCATTGTTAATAAATCGAGAACAAGGAAATTACTGTGTAAGGCTCTCTCACTGGTAAAAGAGAATTATACCCGCAGCCCTACCGGTTGGGATAAAGGTGGGATGCCCTAGTGTGTGGGTGACACCAAAGCAATTTGCCATCCCCAGTATGCATCTCAGTTCTGGCACATTAGCTGCTGAGTTCAATTCTCAAAATGCTTTTACTTTCTCAAGACTGAAACTGATTCCATCTTTCTTTGTCCGTCCCAAAAACTCAATTTGGGGTAGGCAGAAAACACATTTTTCCTAGTATAGCCTCAGTCCAGACTGATTTATTAGGCTTCAGACTTCGTGGAGGGTTTTGTGATGTCTCTCTACTGAAGATCCACATATTAAAACATCCTCCATGAATGCTACAGCTCCCTTTGTGTTCATTAACGTGCTGCCATTTTTTTCTTGGACGATGTCAGGTGCACTGGGAATCCCAAAAAATAATCTTAGAAAGCAAAATCTCCCAAAGGGTGTGATCAGTGCAGTCAGTTTAGCACTTTCTTTGGCCAAAGGAATTTGCCAAAATCCAGGCGAGGCTAGCAGCATGGAGAATGCTATCTATAGGTGCCAACTTTGGGGGTGCCCAGGGGGCCCAGCAGCCACAGAAAAAAAATAGTGGATGCTCAGCACCCACTGGAACAGTCGGGGTGATTCTGTTGGTGGAGTCTGCCCATCAGCTATTTCACCCATGGACTCTGTCTTGCCCCACCTGCCTGTCTGCCTTGATCAGCTGTTTCATTTAATCAGGTTAAATCAATCAGCCCTGAATTGTTGATTTCCCAGGCAGGGCCTTCTTGCTCCAGCAGGGCGGGGCTGAGTCCTTCTGACCCCAGACCCCTGCTCCAGCCTCTAGCAGTCTCAGAGCAGCACCCAGCCAGGGAAGGGGACAGGGGCCCAACTTTCAAGCCATGCACCCCGCCCTCCACTGTAACCAAAAAATAAAGCAGCTTAAAGGGTTAAGGTTAGGCTGATTGCCGTGCTAGGCGCTAGCCGCAGCACCACCAGCCCCTGCTGCTCACCTGGGGGATGGGGTCACCCCGCCTGCAGTGCTTCCCCTCCTCCTACCTGCATTAATTTGTGCCTCCCTCACTGGCTGGAAAATCGGGTGCCCTGCACCCCAGCCTGCTGCCTTCTGCCCATGCCCCCCCATCCCGATCCTGCCCTACCACCCCCATATCCTCCCCTCCTGCGTCCCAGTGGCAGCAGGGGCAGGATCGGGACTGCTTGTGTGGGGGGCTCATGTCCCAGCACAGCTGGCGACCTCTTGCCCCTGCATGACCCTGTGGGGTGGTGGGATGGAGTCAGGGCAGGGCACCCTCTGGGAAAACAAAAAGTCAGCACATATGGTGGGAGGAGAGATTTTTCTCCCACACCTGCTTCATTAAGTCTTTTAAGATCCACACGGGTTTGTATTTTTCTATTTTTTCTTTATAACTGGTACCATAGGGGCATACCCTGCTACTGACTCAGAGCTCTTCCCAATTATGGCCGTCCGCTCCGTTCTCTTTAACTTGGTTTCCACTTTCTGAACAAATGGGGTAGGGGCCCTGCAAAGTGTATGTACGCTAGAGGGTTTGGTGGCGTCTGGTAAGTTTATTTGTGCTGGATCTCCTTTCTGCAGTCCAGTTATTGCCGGGTGCTCTATTGAGTTCTGCATCTTTCTCCCTAGGCCCTTCACCTTGATCTCGTGCCCTTTTGTCTTTGTAAGTTGTTCCTGTGGTGAACGGCCCACCCGGTTCAGCAAGCCCCCGGGGCTAGGTTGAAGGTGATTGTCAATCTCTTTTGAGACCGCTGGGATGTCAGCTCCTGACTCAATTTCAAAGTCAATAGCCTTTTCCATGAATATTCAGTTCCACTATCCGGGCAGCCTCAGTGTGGTCACATGTGATAGGTCCCGGAAACAATGGCTCTTACCTGTCTGTGATATGAGTCAGCCCCCTGATTACTTTGGTGCAGCAAACAGCTGCAAAATATCCATATTTCGTGCACGTATCACACCGTGCGCCTCGGGCAGGACACATATCATCTCCTAGGGTATGACTATTTCCGCACCTTGTGCATGCAGGCAGGAATTTGTCCCTCTTGGCCTGTGAGCTCTCCCTCCTGGCCTCAGGGGGCTCTTATGATAATGACTTTCAGCACTCAGGGCTCTGCTTACAGTTTCTAAGTTAGCTTCAGGTTTTTCAAGTTTGTCAGATCGCTCTAGGGGGTTCACACCAATTGAATAGTCAATTGCTTGCCCACACTTTGGTTCGGTGTGGAATACACGCAAGAGACCAAATAACCGAAGTCAGTTAGGGTTATTAATATGGTGCATACATTTCAGGTACTGAGAGGGATGAAAGCACCTCCTGGATTTGTGTGGGCAACTCCTTTGCTGATGTTATGAAGGAATAATCATCTGTCCCGATACTGACAGTTTTCCTACCTGTTCAAGCCAAGGCTTACCTCAACTGATGCAAGGTGTTATGGGATACTTAGCATAAATGTTCAGGAATATAATAAAGGTGCAGGCCAATCTGGGCTATACAGCTCCTGTGCTAATACTTAATATGTACACTTGAATGTTTAAAATCCACACATTGCAGGTAGCCGTTGTCAGCATAATATAGGTATACTAGCCAGTGTATGATAGCCAGCAAGGTTTTGCTGTTTGAGTAGCTATGGCTAGGGATAAATCTCTCTTCATTTGTAGGTTCAGTGAAAGGTTTTTAATCTGTTATCCCAATAACTAGCCTGTGTCTGATATTGTCATGTATTGCATTCTCAAAATCACAGTTTTCAGCCAACGCATGCAGAGCTCTTATAAAACATTTCCACGTTTTACCCTGGTTCTTGAATTCTCTGGTGGAAAGATACTTTTTCATAAACCACATTTCTCTGAGGTATAAAGTATGCATTAAAACCAGCCAGGACCCTTTCACAGTCATCTTAGTGACTGTCTGCAGTAAAGTCAAAGGATTGAAAGATATTCTCTGTTTGATTCCCCTGAGCATAAATTAAAGAAGATGCCAGGATATCTCCTGTTGCTTTGTGGTTTTTGTCTGCAATTTGAAATCTTGCAAAATATTGTTTCCAGTGTTTCCATTGCGAAGGTTTCTCAAAACTGAAGTTCTCTTGGGCATTAAAGAGTGGCATGTTAAGATCCTGTAATCTTTGTTTCTTCTGTTTCTCTTCCTAGTTTATTTCTGACCTCATACCACATTCTTCTGTACCAGACCTGGAGTGGTTACAGAGCTTCCTTATACACACCAGATCTGCTCATCATAAGATGTTTGAATGCTTTGCCAGGTATGGCTGATGAGGTTAGTTTGAATAAGGTATTTTTACACACAGCACCACCTAGTGGCTGAACCATATAATATAGTTTAAGATTCCACTACAACACCCACAATGCAACAAGCTCCAGCCCCAGGACATGCTGGGAAATGTAGTCCATACCACCTCTCCCCCAAGGGACTCAGTTGTACTTCCTGGAGTGCCTAATGTAGCCACAGATGAAGAGTATCTGATACATTTAGGCTATAGAGATGAAATATAAGTAATAATTCATACAGGCCTCAGGCTTGTAAGATATTTAGCTTAGCCAAATTAGGTTTTAGGACAGCAGTTCCCAATCTGTGGGTTGCGACTCCAAAATCTGATGGTTGCACCATCAGCAGATGGGATTGTGGGTCTAACGGGCCAGTTCCGTCCCGTGAGATGATGCCGTCTGCTCACAAACATGTCCAGACCTGTTCCACAAACATCATGCCAGTGCAGTGTGTGTGAGATCACATTGTGGGGGGGCCACCATTTTGCAGGTCAAAACCACAGCCTCCTGGTGCGGCATTGGTGGAGTAGGTCTGGACACGCTGGCTCTGCAGAGGCGACTGCAGCTTTGGCCATTGGCACCCTCTGGCTGTGCAAACGTCTAGCTGAGGGATGTGAATCCAGAAGGTCCCCATCAGTGAACAGCAGCCTCATCCATGGAACATCTTCTCTGACCTTCTCTGAGATGGGGATCTGCAGTGGCTTGTAAGCGCCATACGGCAGGACCCGTGTCTTCTTTTATGCCACCCGAGGACCTGACTAGAATCACTGTAAGCCACTGGCTTTGTGCTGCCCTGGTATTACCATACAGGGTGTTCCTAAGTTCTGGCCTTATTTGCTTAGCAGTGAATTTCTCTCTCTGATTTGTGATAAGCGGCCCAATGGGCTCATTTTTATACAAAGTCTCTGTGTCAGCCTCCAGCTGTGTGCTCCAGCCACGCAGCTGAAACGAAAAACAAGAGTCCAAAAAGCATGCTCACAGATCTGACAAGGTTTTCTTTGAGTACAGCTTCACCCGTGTTTTGGTCCCGAACAAAGAAAGGCCAAAGTGCCTGTGATGTCACATGGTGTTCTTTAGCGAAAGCCTGGAGACTACTAAACTTAAGCCACACTTGGAAACCCTTCACAAGGAAGGCCTGGGAAAACCAAGGCATTTCTTTAGTGCTGGAAAGAAGAACTTTCACGTCAACAAGTGCAATTCAAGAGAGACAAGTCCATTTCTGATCACGCTCGGAAGGCATCATTTGAGGTTACTTGCCACATTGCACAGGCCAAGAAGCCTCACACAACTGGAGAGGCTTTGATTTTGCCAGCTGCAATCGATAGGATGAAGATAATGTGTGGGAAAACTGAGGCAAACTCAAAGCCACACCACTCTCCAATAACACAGTGGAGCAAAGGATTGAGGTGATAGCAGCAGATCAGGAAAACACAGCGGTGGAGTGTCTGAAAAACACAGATGCTTCAGACTGATGTGAGCACTGAGGGTCATGACGCACGCTTCTTGGCTTTGGTGAAATACACACGGGAGGATGCAATTCTCGCGGACGTCCTGTTCTGTCTCCCTCTTCCTGGACACAAGTCAGCACAAGGAATGTTCAATGTGCCACACGGGCATATGCAAGACAAAAATGCCCTGTGGGACTGCTTGCTGGGCTTTTGCATAGATGGAGCTCTGTCGTGGCAAGCCACAAAGCAGGTCTGCGGGCCTCGGAAAAGCAAGTTGCTCCACCTGCACGATTCACAGAGAACAACTGGCATCTAACGCTCTGAGTCCAGAACTGGATGAAGCTTTGCAGCAGGTCTCATCTATTGTGAACTACACCAAGACTCAGTCACTTTGCGCACGTGTTTGCAAAACCAGGTGAAGAAGACAGGGGATCTGATCATGACAAGTTGTTCCACGCCGAAGCTGGTTGACTTTCTCTCTCGAGAGCACTGGAATGAATTTTTTGACTGAGAGGCGAGCTGCATGCCTTTGCAATGACCTGTAAAAAGACTGGATTCGTTGATTTTCTATGTTTCCAAAGGAAGATATGTCTTCTTGCCTATGTCACAGACACATCTAGGAAACAGAATGAACTGAATACAGGTCTGCAAGGAAAGAACACCCACATTCTTCAGATGAGTGATCGAGTCACAGGATTCATGATGCAAATTGTTTTTGGGAAGAATAATCTATCAAAGACAATCTTTGAATCCTTCCTGAAGCTTTGCAGGTTCCTGGCTTACAGTGAAATTATTCAGCCTCTCACAGAGGTGCTGGTGGAGCTAGCTGGAGAAAGAGTTTGCATCCTTTTTTTCTCGACTTGGATGTGACAAAGTATGATTGGGTGTGAAACCCCTTTCAGTGCAAGCTTGATGCCCTGGATTTCCCTGTAGCTGAAATCGAATAGCTCATGGAAATTTCTTGCAATTGATTCTTGACAGAAACATGGGTTCAACTTTCTCTCCTGGAGTTCTGGTTTACGGTCCAGAATGAATATCCTGCCTTCTCAACACGCACCTTGAAACCGATGGGGCCGCATGTGAGCACGTATTTGCACAAAGCTGGATTCAGTGTACTTGCATCCAACCAGTCTCAGTACTGATCTACCGGTGATGTAACATTGGAGACAAGATGTGCGATTTCTGCCCCATTGCCAAACTTTGAGAAGCTGTGTTGCAACATGCAAGCCCGTGTGTCACATTCAAGAGCATTAAATAATGTTCTTAATGTGTAAATTCCTTGGATTCCTTGATCGTGGAGTTACTCTGTTTCTTTCTGTGGTTACAGGAAACATTAAGTCTCAAAATGGGGTCATGGAGGCAGAAAAATTAGGAATCCCTTCCGTAGGTCAAGCGAATTATAATGTAAAGATACGGTAGCAGAAGTAACCTGCTGAGCTCGTGTCTGCATTCACGATCTGCTGATGCTCTGAGAATGACTGCTGACTTGGAGAATAGTGTCCGTGAGAGCTTAGTCGCCACCACAGGATGCCTGGGGGCAGCCGGGATGAAGTGTGAGAGACTTCCTCGAGGTAACTGGAAGTCACCCGTTCCTGTGTTGCCAAGGTGACGTCAATGTTCATGAGTACAAGGGGAACTGCCGAGTTTGCCTACAGAAAACTGGGCCACCCCATAATTGTGTGGGCTGGACGTTCAAATAAGGAAAATGGGTTGAAAGCTTCAACCAAGATGTCTGAACCCTAGTGGGCATCAGCGTAACACGTTACAAAAGCCAGGAGGCTGACCAGAGCCGAGGATGGGGATGGTGGCAATGAGGAAGAGAAGGAAGAGGATGGCTGATGCTTTGGGTTTCTCTGCAAGGGACGGTGCTAGTAATACGAATGCTAGCTCTCCTGCGTTGGTCTCTCTCCCCTTGCCCAGCTGGCAGTGTGAATGGTAGGGCCTGGCTGGTTACGAGAGCTGGGTGCTCTGTCATCCACCGTGGGTCCCAACTTGGGGCTGAACTCTTGCAGGTTAAAGAGAGGGGTGAACCCTCACCTGGGGTGGGTAATTAGTTAAATGAACTACAACTCCCACAATGCAACAGGATCAAGGGCATGTTGGGACAGGTATTCTCACCCACTCTTTCCTTCTGGAAGAGTCAATCCATTTTCAGGAGCTCCTAGGTTAGCTGAACTACAACACGCACAATGCAGCAGGCTGTAGCCCAGGGCAGGCTGGGAAATATAGTGTTCCCCGGCATAGACTCAATGCATTTTTATTTCCAAGAGGTGCTTGTGCTACAGGGCCCACAACTTCCCCTGGGATGGGTCTCCAAGAGGGGTCAGGGCGCATGATTCACCGGGAGCCTGGAAAAGCCAGTTCTGGGACTAAAGAAAGGCTGGGCTTAGCAGTGACCCTACAATAACAGCCCAAAGCATGCAACCCTATGATAACAGATCAGTATGTGTGAGCCCTATTGTAACAGAACAGTGCTGGTCGGACCCTACAATGACACAGTGCAGGCACCCCTAGGAAACCCTACAATAACAGACCAGTGTGTGTGAGACCCTACAATAACAGCCTAGCAACACACAGCCCTAGGATAACAGTCCATTGAGTGTGAGTCCCTAAAATAACAATCCAACACCCGGAGCCCTAGGATAACTGACCATTGCTGGTGAGACCCTACAATAACAGACCCGTCTCCCTGAGACCCCACAATAACAGACCGCGGGCGGGGTAGGGGAAAGGCGGGGGGACGAGCAAGCAACGAGATCACGTTTCCAAGCTAGCGCTGTTGCACTGTGGGACGGGAACCGTAGCTGCCTCAGTGCACCATGGGAGTTGTTGTCCACCTTGGGCCGCACCCCCCCTTCAGCCAGACTACATTTCCCGATAGGCTTTGTGAGCCGGGGACCGCCCAGTCACCCAGCGATCAAAATGGCGGCGGGCGGCGCGGTGCACGCCGGGAGATGTAGTCCCCACGGGCCCGGCTTGCCCTCGTCCGTCCAAGGGATCTCCCAGCAGGCCTTGCGGCCCGCCGCGGGACTCATGGGAGCGGCAGTCGGGTCACGGCCGGGCTCACTTGGCCGCACTCTGCCTCCCGGCATGCCCCGCAACCCCACCCTCAAACGAACAAAATGGCGGCGGCCGGCGCGGCGCGCGCGGGGCATGCTGGGAGCGGTATTCCCGCATTCCCCTTTCCCCGCCTTCAGCAGGCTGATAGGTATCCCAGCGGGCTGTGCGGCTGCCACGGCGCCTCATGGGAACCATAGTCCCGGCAGGCCCAGCCGCCCTTTGCCCTTTGCCCTGAGCTGCGTAGTAGACATCCCAGCAGACTGTGCGCCTGCCGCGAAGTCTCATGGGAGACGTAGTCCCGCTAGGTCCACACTCACCCCATTGCCTGATGCGGCCTTCCCGGATGAGGCGGACTACACCTCCCGGCATGTCCCGCGGCCCAACGGCGGAGCGCTCAAAATGGCGGCCGCTGGCTCGCCGCGCGCGGAGCACGCCGGGAACTGTAGTTTCCCGCGCTCGGCATCCCCACGGCCCCGCGCGGCGCGGCGCGGCCCGGCGGACTCCATTTCCCGTGGTGCCCCGCGGCAGGCGGCGTTGGTGGGGGCCGGGGGGAGCTGCTGGCTCCGAGTCAGGCGCAGGCCGAGGCGGCGGCGCGGAGCGAGCGAGCGGCCTGGCTCGGTGAGTGGCGCAGACGGGGCGCGGGGCCGGCCGAGGGGGCGGTTGGTGCGGGGTGAGGTGAGGGGGAGGGGGCCCGTGTGGGGGAAGGGGGTGGCGGGAGCAGAGGGGCAAGTGTGGGGGCAGCGGGGGCGGGGGGGTTGAGGTGGCCCGTGGGGGGGGGCAAAGTGTGGGGGCAGCGGGGGGGCAGGGAAGGGGTGTTGGGTTGGGGGCGGGGGCAGGGAGGGGATAAGGATGGCGGTTGCGTTGCAGGAGCCCCAGCCCCCCGTCTGGGGACCCCCTCCCTCCCCACACGGCCCCCTGTGCTCTGTAACCCCGCTTCTGTCACCCCCCCGCCTCTCCCTGCCACAGAGCACTCTTTGGCCCCATCCCTTCCCCCTGCCCGGCCCCCCTCTGCGCACCCCTGGATGCCGGTCCCCCGCCCCCCGCAGGCTCCCTGGGGGCCTCCCTCTTGTACATGCTAACGTGCGTCTCGGGGGCCGCTCAGTTACCCAAAACCACTCGTGTTGGAGCTCGCTGTTTTGTTGCATGTGCCGGCGGGCAAAGGGCACCTTTGTGAGGGCCCAGGGACGCCTGGTTCCCTGGGAGGCGAGTGGGGTCCAGTGGGTTATCGCCAGGGGGCCAGGATCCTGGACTCCTGGGTTCTGACGTCGCCTCTCTCTCGCAGGTCTTGCAGGCACGGGCGGTGCTAGCCTGGCGGCGCCATGTACAATGGGATAGGGCTCCCCACTCCCCGGGGTAGCGGCACCAACGGCTACGTCCAGCGCAACCTGTCGGCCGTGCGGCACAAGAAAGAGCGAACCGACTACAAGTCGGAGGAGGAGCTCAGGAAGCTGGAGTCGTCTCTGGTCAAGAAGCCCAACCAGGAGATCCTGGACCATGAGCGCAAGCGCAAGGTGGAGCTGAAATGCCTGGAGCTGGCCGAGCTCATGGAGGAACAGGGGTACGTGGTGGGAGGTGCGCTGGGTCACAGGTTGGGGGGTGGAGATGGGGAGTCACACGTCGGGGAGGGGATGGGAGGTGGGAATCATCGGGGGGTCACCCATTGGGGTTGGGGGGATGAACAGAGCTAGGATGTTGCAGTCTGTGTGGGATGGGGAGGCCCCCGAAATTGGGGATTTTCACATTGTCTCCGGGACCAAGCTGAGTTTGGTTTAGGAGCTGCCGGGGAAGGGAAAAGTGGGTCACTGGTGCAGCCTCACTCAGGTGCCCCCTAACTCCCCTGGCGCCCTCTAATTCCCCCAATTCCTTTTTCCCAGCTACGCCGAAGGCGAGATTCAGGAGAAGGTGGCCACCTTCCGCCTCATGCTCCTGGAGAAGGACGTGGCACTGGGCAAGGAAGGGGAGCAGCAGACTGAGCAGAAGCCAGCGTGAGTATCCCCAGAGGGCCCCCCACAGTGAGGCTCACCCCGCAGCTCGCCTCCCTCTGCTGCTGCCAGCTTTGCCCCCAGTCCTACCGCTCTCTCTTCCCCTCCCCCCCCCAGGATCACTGAGACCCACCAGCTGGCCGAGGCCAACGAAAAGAAGAATGAGCGGCTGAGGGCGGCTTTCGGCATCAGCGAGAACTACGTGGATGGCAGCTCCTTCGACCCCAACCGCAGGGCTAAGGAGGCGGCGGCTGCCGCTGCCAAGCAGCAGGAGCAGCAGAAGCAGTACAGGTAGCGGCTGGGGCGGGGTGGGGCATTGGGGGTCACGTGCATGTGGTGCTGTCCCCTGCCAGGGTGGACGGCAGCTCTCCCTCCGTCTGGCCTGAGTTGCAGGCCTGGCCTCGAGCGGTGGGATCGCATACCACAGGGCACAAGCTCTAGGCCTGTCGCCCCAGGTCACAGGGGTTGAAGCGAGGCTGAGGCTGGACCCAGATGAACCCTTTATGCATGCTCTGTTTGTCCCCAGCCTGGTCCGTGAGTCCAGCAGCTCCCGCTCTCCATCCCCCAAGCAGAAGAAGAAGAAAAAGAAGAAAGACAGAGGCAGGTGAGTACCCGGACTCCTGGGTTCTCTCATAGCTCTGGGTGGGGAGGGGGGTTAGAGTGGGTGCTGGGAGGCAGGACTCCTGGGTCTCTCTGGTACCCTGGGACAGCATCTGACTCCAGCTGTGCTCCCTGCAGGTCAGAGAGCAGATCCCCTTCTCGAAGGGAGAGGAAAAAGAGCTCAAAGAAAAAGAAACACAGGTAAGGGACGGACTGGCTTGCAGGTTCAGGGAATGGGACACAGGACCTCTCTCCTCTGGGGACGCTGGCTCCGATCCGACCCCAGGGCGGGGACGGGGTGGGGAGCGGGCCCCGGGGTCTGTTAGTGGGGGGTGACTGGCACACAGTGGGGCGACGTGGCTCTGGTGACCCCGTGGTCTCTGTTCTCTGTCCAGGTCTGAGTCGGCCTCTAAGAAGAGGAAACACAGGTGAGTGGTTGCATTGGGTTTCTTACTGAAAGGGGCAGTGCTGGCCTCTGCCCGCAGGCGGATGGGGCGGGCGCTGTGGGATGGGCGCGGACCAGGGTGGGGCTCATCTGTGTTCCACTGTTCCTGTCACCTACTCAGGTCTCCCACTCCCAAGAGCAAACACAAAGCCAAGGAGAAGAAGCGGAAGAGGTACGAATCCTGTGTGCCCCCTCCCCCCACGCCGCAGCCAGTCCCCCCAGCCCTGTGCCCCCCACGCTGCCTGATTTCTCCCTGTCTCCGCCCTGTGCCCCCCCACACTGCTGCTAGTCCCCTCATGTGCCCCACATGTCACCGAATTCCTCCCCCGTCCACACCCCACATCAGATTCCTCCGGCCCCTTCGCCCCCCCCGTCAGTGCCACCGGATCCCCCCACCCCTGTCCGCGCCTCCCCCTGCCACTGGATCTCCCCCCACTCTGGCCTGCGCACCCTGAATCCCCCCTCCTCCGGCCTACACCCCCCATGCCACCCGATCCTGCCTTTCCCCAGCCTGCACTCCAAACGCTGCGCAGTTCCCATGCTGGCCACCCGCCAACACAGGTATTGTTCCCCCTAACCGACTGCATGCTCTCAGATCCACCAGCGAGTCTGCGTCCCAGAAAGGCCGAAGAGATCGCTCTTCCTCTCCAGACTCTTCCTCATCCTCAGACAGCTCGCGGAGCAGGTACGCCCCCTGCTGGCATGGCTAGGGAGGGTGGCGCGGGTGCAGGGAGTCCCGCCCCGAAGGGCTTGGTAGTGCTTCGGGGGCGTTGCTAATATTGTTGGTTTCTGACCCTTCCCTTTTGCTTCACCCCAGGTCTCGGAGTGTCACCGCCCAGAAACGGGCCTCCCGTCACAGTGTGACCCCCCCGGCACTGCCGCGGAGGAGAGCCGATCCTGAGGGCCCCCCGAAGGATGCCCCCAAGAGAGATCACTCTGCTTCTCCCGAGCGTGGCCGCGGCGCGCAGAGCAGTAGCCCCCGTGAGAGTCGAGATAAGCGAGAGGTGAGTGGGGGAGCTGGGAACCAGGACTCCTGGGTTCTGTCCTTGGTTATGGGAGGAGAATGGGGTCTACTGGTTAGAGCAGGAGGGCTGGGAACCAGGACTCCTGGGTTCTATTCAGGCTCTGGGAGAGGAGTGGGGGCTAGTGGTTCGAGTGGGTGGTGCTGGGGGTGTGTCTTGAACTCCACATTGTAGCAGCTCTCTCTCCTCCTCCCTGCAGAAGCCATCATCCCGGCGGTCCCCCCACCAGCGTTCCTCCTCCCTGTCGCCCCCCTCTGAGGGGAAGCAGAAGGACAAGGATCACCCCCAGCACCCAGAACGCAGATCTACCCCCACCTTGACCTCGGAGCACGAGCCTCGCCCCCTGCGCCGCTCTCCGTCCCCCGAGCTGGTCCAGGGGAGGGCCTCATCTGGCCACAGGCGCCCAGCCTCCAAGGAGACCAAGTCCCACCGTTCCTCCTCCCCGCCCCCCAAAAAGTTGGTGGCTGATCACCCCAAGAGCCCATCCCCCACGGCTGCCCTCCCAGCACCGGCCATGACCCGGAAGGCCTCCTCCCTTCGGCCGTCCTGCTCAGGCTGCGAGAGTGACGAAGACTCCTCCTCTTCTTCTCCTGAACGAGACAAGCCGGCTCCGAGCAGGCAGGAGAAATCGAGGGCCTCCCAGCGCCGGGGCCGCTCCAGTTCTTCCCCAGAGTCCACCCAGCCTGTCAAAGCTACTCCCAAGGGCTTGTCCCGGCGGGAGCGATCCAGCACCCCCGTGAAGAGCGCCAAAACCCGCTCTCTCTCCAAAAGAGACGCCAAATCACGTTCCCGGACGCCCCCTTCCCGCAGGGGGCGTTCCCGCACCCCACCCCGCCGGGCAGGGCGTTCCCGTACCCCGCCCCGCCGGGGGGCCCGCTCCCGCACGCCTCCAAGACGGGGCCGGTCCCGATCCCGCAGCCCCCAGTGGAGAGCCAGGTCCCGGAGCCCTCAGAGATGGGGACGGTCCCGTTCCCGCACTCCCCCCAGGTGGGGCAAATCCCGCACACCCCAGAGGAGAGGGAGATCTCGTAGCCCCCAACGACGAGGGTGGTCCCGCTCCAGGACACCCCAGAGGCCTGGTTGGTCTAGGAGCAGGAACACGGCGAGGCGGGGTCGGTCGAGGACCCCGCCCCGGCGAGGCCGGTCCCGGTCGAGGACCCCGCCCCGGCGAGGCCGGTCCCGGTCGAGGACCCCGCCCCGGCGAGGCCGGTCCCGGTCGAGGACCCCCCCCCGGCGAGGCCGGTCCCGGTCGAGGACCCCCCCCCGGCGTGGCCGGTCCCGGTCGAGGACCCCGCCCCGGCGAGGCCGGTCCCGGTCGAGGACCCCGCCCCGGCGAGGCCGGTCCCGGTCGAGGACCCCGCCCCGGCGAGGCCGGTCCCGGTCGAGGACCCCGCCCCGGCGTGGCCGGTCAGGGTCCTCTCCCAGGCAGGAGAAATCACTGATTTCAGTCCGGGGGTGCCGCGCCGGGTCATCGGCCGAGCGGAGGAAGAAATCCAGGCTGCCTCTTCGGCGAAGCCGATCAGACTCATCACCAGAAGTGAAGCAGAAATCCAGAAAAGTGTCAAGACGCAGCCGCTCCACATCAACTCCTCGGCCACAGAAGAAATCCAGATCATCGCTCAGGAGGAGCCGCTCTGGCTCGTCCCCTCGGCCAAAAAAGAAATCCAGATCATCCCCTCGGAGGAGTCGGTCAGGGTCTTCTCCAGCTTTAAAGAAGAAATCCAGAACTCCACCCAGGAGGAGGAGGAGGAGGTCTGGACTGTCTCCGGCACTCAAAAAGAAATCCAGATCACCAACTAGAAGAAGCAGGTCTAGATCATCTCCAGAAATGAAGAAATCCAGATCGCCGCCAAGACGAAGGAGATCTGGATCTTCTCCACTGGTGAGAAAGAAATCCAGATCGTCACCGAGACGAAGCAGGTCTGGGTCCTCGCCAGTGGTAAAGAAGAAATCTAGATCGCCCTTGAGACGAAGCAGGTCTGGATCCTCAGTGGTAAAGAGGAAATCTAGGTCGCCTCCAAGACGAAGGAGGTCTGGGTCCTCTCCCATGCTGAAGAAAAAGTCTAGATCACCACATGTGAGAGACCGATCTGGATCATCTGCAGCGGTGAAAGAGAAATCTAGATCACCCCCGAGACGTAGCAGATCTGGATCCTCTCCAGCTGTGAGAGAGAAGTCTAGATCGCCCCCAAGACGTAGCAGATCTGGATCCTCTCCAGCAGTGAGAGAGAAGTCTAGATCGCCCCCAAGACGAAGCAGATCTGGATCCTCTCCAGAACTGAAAAAGAAATCCATATCACCCCCTGTGAGAGGCAGGTCTGGCTCCTCTCCTGAGTTGAAGAAGAAACCCAGTTCTCCTCTAAGGCAAAATAGGTCTGGATCTTCACCAGCAGTGGAAGGGAAATCCAGATCGCCAGGCAGAAGCAGATCTGGATCTCCAGAACTGAAGAAGCTATCTAAGACCTCTCCAAGACACAGTGGTACCGGGTCTTCTCCAGTGATGGAAGAGAAATCTATTTTGCCTCCAAGATGCAGCCAGTCTGGGTCCGCTCCAGAACCGATGAAGAAATCCAGATCACCTCCCACAAGGGGCAAGTCTGGATCCTCTCCAGAACTGACAAAGAAATCCAGATCACCACCTGCGAGAGTCAGGTCTGGATCCTCTCCAGAACTAAATGAAAAACCCAGGTCATCCCCACTCCCAAGACAAAGCCAGTCCGGATCCTCTCCAGAACCGAAAAAGAAATCCAGATCGCCTTCAGTATGTGTTAAACCTGGTGCCTCTCCAGGGGTGAAAGAAAAATCCAGATCTCCCCAGCCATGGCGAACCCGATCCACAGCCTCTCCAGAAGTGATAAAGAAACCCCCATCACCACCCGTGAGAGGGCCCTCTGCAGAGCAGGCAAAATCCAGATCGCCTCTCTTGCTGAGTGGATCTGGATCGTTGTTGATGCTGAAAGGGAAATCCAGCTCGCCCCCAAGACGCAGCCGATCTGGATCTTCTCCAGGGTCAGGATGCAAACTTGGAGCAATTTCAAAACACAGCAGGCCCGTGGCTTCTCCAGAAGTTAAAGAGCTAGCAAGGATTTCAGCAAGTCAGGTCAAGCCAACGTCTTCTCCTGAGGCAAAAGATAAATATAGAATGTCCCCAAGAAGGAGCAGATCGGGATTGTCCCCTGGCACCAGAGAGAAATCCAGAACACCTCCGAGCAGCTCAGAGTCTTCTCCAGACCGGGCAGAAGTATCCCAATCACCCCCGAGACGCAGCAGGTCTGAGTCGCCGCCCAGGCCTCGAGAGAAATCCCGGTCGCCGCCCAGGCCTCGAGAGAAATCCCGGTCGCCGCCCAGGCCTCGAGAGAAATCCCGGTCGCCTCCAAGAGAGAGTGGGTCTGCCTCGCCCCCCCGGCCTCGAGAGAAATCCCGATCGCCCCCCAGGCCTCGAGAGAAATCCCGATCGCCCCCAAGACGGAGTGGGTCTGCCTCGCCCCCAGGCCTCGAGAGAAATCCCGATCGCCCCCCAGGCCTCGAGAGAAATCCCGATCGCCCCCAAGACGGAGTGGGTCTGCCTCGCCCCCCAGGCCTCGAGAGAAATCCCGATCGCCCCCCAGGCCTCCAGAGAAATCCCGATCGCCCCCAAGACGGAGTGGGTCTGCCTCACCCCCCAGGCCTCGAGAGAAATCGCGATCGCCCCCCAGGCCTCAAGAGAAATCCCGATCGCCCCCCAGGCCTCGAGAGAAATCCCGATCACCCCCAAGACGGAGTGGGTCTGCCTCGCCCCCCAGGCCTCGAGAGAAATCCCGATCGCCCCCAGGCCTCGAGAGAAATCCCGATCGCCCCCCAGGCCTCGAGAGATATCCCGATCGCCCCCAAGACGGAGTGGGTCTGCCACGCCCCCCAGGCCTCGAGAGAAATCCCGATCGCCCCCCAGGCCTCGAGAGTTTTCGCGATCGCCCCCCAGGCCTCGAGAGAAATCCCGATCACCACCAAGACGGAGATCTGTCTCTCCCCCCAGGCCTCGAGAGAAATCCCGATCGCCCCCCAGGCCTCGAGAGAAATCCCGATCACCACCAAGACGCAGCAGATCTGTCTCACCGCCCAGGCCTCGAGAGAAATCCCGATCGCCCCCCAGGCCTCGAGAGAAATCCCGATCGCCCCCAAGACGCAGCAGATCTGTCTCACCGCCCAGGCCTCGAGAGAAATCCCGATCGCCCCCTAGGCCTCGAGAGAAATCCCAATCGCCCCCAAGACGCAGCAGATCTGTCTCACCACCCAGGCCTCGAGAGAAATCCCTTTCTCCTGCTAGGTATGGCAGTTCCGGCTCATCTCTGAGATCTAGAGAGAAATCCAGGTCTCCGGCAAGGTACAGCATTTCCAGCTCGTCCTTAAGACTTCGAGAGAAATCCAGATCCCCTCCAAGGCGTGGCAGGTCTGGCTCCTCTCCGAGACCTCGAGAGAAGCTGGGGGCGTCTCCCAGAAGCAGCCACTCTGGGTCATCTCCAGAGAGACCTAAGGGGGTGACAAGGCGTGGCCGGTCCAGCTCCCCCTCTAGAAGGGGGAAGTCGAGATCTTCCCTGCGGCGAGGAAGATCCAGGTCGTCACCCAGGAGAACCCGGTCCCGGTCCATTTCCAGACGAGGCAAATCCAGAAGCTCCCTGCGGCGGGAGCGATCCGCCTCGTCACCAGGCAGGAGCCGCTCGAGATCCACCTCACGCTTCTCCCACCGCCGGGAGCGCTCGCCATCCTCTCCCCGCCGTGGCAGATCCCGCACGCCACCCCGCCGTGAGCGAGCCGGGTCTTCCCCCCACCGCGGTGCCTCCCGGCAGCTGCGCTCCCGCTCACCGCCGAAACTGGATGTCTCCCGCACCCCAGCTTCTTCCTACCACGGCCGGTCGAAGGCATCGCCGTCCAGGACCCGCTCAGCCTCGGGCTCGCCGAAACGAGCTGGGAGGAGATCCCGCTCACCGCCGGTGCTGGAGAAATACCCCAAAGTTGGAGTGGCTGAGAAGATGACGCCAGGCAAAGCCAGAGCCGAGAAGATGCCGCCTGTGGTGGTGGCACCCGTCCAGCGTAGCCGGTCCCACTCCCCGCCTGCGCCTGACGAGGTGTCTCCCAAAGCTAGGAAGGCCCATTCTCCTGCCCCCAAGATCCTCTCCCCGCGGCTGGAGGGGCCTCTCGGGGTGGTGAGGAACGGAGGTCCGGCGCCTGCCTGGACCCTGAACTCTTACCCTGCAGCCCCTGAGGGCTCCCCCCCTGCTGGCCGCCTCCCCCTGGCCAAGGCGCCAGAGAAGGTCAGGTCTTCCTCCTCCTCTTCCTCTTCCTCCTCCTCCTCCTCCCACAAGATGCCCAGCCCCGCGCCTGCCCCGCTCCCGGTGCTGGCTCCCAAGGAGGAAGGCGGGGAAGGACCCAAGCTCAAAGCGGAGCCGCCAGTCCTGGAGGAGTCCGGGGAGCTGCCAGACAAGGCCCGGAGTGGAGCCCTCAAGCCACTGGCGTCGCTGCCCCCACCGCCCCGCACGCCCTCCAAAGAGAAGAGAAGCTCGTCCACCTCCTCCACATCTTCGTCCTCCTCCTCGTCGTCCTCCTCCTCCTCGTCCGACTCCTCGTCCTCCGACTCCAGTTCCAGCTCCTCCGAGTCCAGCCACCCCTCACCAGGGAGCAAGGGGCCTGACGTGGAGATGGCGCAGAAAGAGTGAGCCCCCTTTCTTCCCCCCCCGCTCCCCAGGGTGCCCCCCTGTGGCCCCCCGCTGCCCAGGGCACCCTCTTCAGCCTCCCCCTGCTCCCCACGGTGGGGCTTCCCCCTTGTGGCCCCCCTGCTCCCCATGGCTGGGCGCCCCTTGTGGGGCCCCTATTCCCCATAGCACCCCCGCCTTCTCTCCCACTCCCTGTGGTGGGGCGCCCCCCTTCTGGCCCCTCCCACTCCTGTTGCGCCCCCCTTCCGGGCTCCCCACTCCATTCCTTGCGCCCCAGCCCAGTGCCCCCTGTGTCCATCCCCCTTTCTCACTTTGCCCCTGTCCACAGCCCCCTGAGCCCGGCGCAGCGGGAGCCGGCCCGCGAGGGGCGCCCCCTGGAGGTGGCCAAGCGGAAACGCCGTTCACGAAGCTCCAGCAGCTCCAGCAGCAGCTCGTCATCGTCATCATCCTCTTCGTCTTCCTCGTCTTCCTCTTCCTCCTCCTCCTCCTCCTCGTCTTCCTCCTCTTCCTCCTCCTCCTCTTCATCATCGTCCTCCCCCAAGCTGGGATCCCAGCTGCAGCTCAAGGCAGCCACCAAGAAGCCCTCGCCCGAGCAGAGGCGGTAAGCAGGTGGCCCAGACGCCTGGGTTCCCGTTCTTCCAGTGCTAGTCCTGACCTACGTTGGGAGACAGGGGTGTGGAAAGGTGTTCCTAGCCCGGACACCTGGGTCCCCGTCCTCCTAGGGGATGGGGGTTGTCAGCCCGGAGGCCTGGGTCCCTGTTCTCCCTGGGGGGCAGAAGCATGGTGGGCTGACCCTGAGGTCCCTCCCCCAACCTGCCCCATGTGCTGCTGGTGCCCTCTGCAGGGGGCATCCTGGAGTTGCTGTCTCACCTACCACCCATTACCCCCCCAGCTCCCGGAGCCCCCGGAAGCCGATCGACTCCCTGCGCGACTCGCGCTCTCTCAGCTACTCCCCGGCCGAGCGGCGCAGGCCCTCCCCCCCAGAGGCCCCTCCAGCCCTGCGGGACCGGCACAGGTAGGTGTCTGCTGGAACAGCTGGGCCCAAGCCCCCAAGGGACCATCTCAGGCCCGGGGGACACGTGGGGGGGGGGGCTGGGGAGGGGGGAATTGGGGGCCTGGGAGGGAAGGGATTGAGGCCTTGGGGAGCAGGCTGGGGTGGGGTTTGAGGTGGGGGTCAAATCTGTGGGCCCCACTGACCCTCCCCTTACCCGGCCACCCCCCCAGTGACAAACCCTCCCAGAGAAGCCGACGAACCAGCAGCCGCTCCCCGGGCCGCAAGCGCAGGCGGGAAACGCCCAGCCCCCCCCACGTCGCCCACCGCCGAGCGTCCCGGTACGAGGGTCTGAGACCAAGCTGTATGGGCCTGTGTGTGGGTCTGACCTGGGAGCAGGGAGGGGGTGGGATACGGGCTAAATGGGTCCATAGGGCTGATGGGCAGGGGGACTGGGTACTGGGTTGGAGGGCCCATGGGTCTGATCTGGGAGGTGGGGGGATACCGGGGTAAATGGGCCCATTGGGCTGATCAGGAGGGGCAGGGAGGAGGTGGGATACCTGGGTAGATGGACCTGTGGGGCTGAGCCATTGAGACCTGCATTTCCCCCCTTTCTCCACCGGGGGGCAGACCTCGCCTTGCATCGCCTTAGCCCCGCCCCTTTTCTCTTCCCTGCAGGTCTCCATAGCCTGTGGGCTCCGCCCAGCCTCCAGCAGCGGCACTTGAGCGGGGGAGGGGGCTCCGGCAGCAGCCGCCTTCCTTTTCATTGGCTCCTCCCCTTCCTTCCCCCTACCCCTGATTGGTCAGCGACTACGTCCCGCCCCCTCGGCTGCTGGGGCCCCTCCCCGTCGTGGCTCGAATCTCGTTTTTTCCCATGTGAGCGTTTCAGTTTTTTCTCTTCTGTGAGTTTTACCGATAAAAAAAACCCGACAAAACTTCTGTGTTTTGAGATGAGGGGGGCGGTTTGGGTTGATTTAGGCAAAAAATGGTTAAAGAGGAAAACACAAAAAAAGAGGGGGTGGGGGGCGGGCCTTTGGGGAGGGGGAGCAGGAAAGCCGGCTTGATTTTGGCGTTTCTCAGTCAGGGGACAGGGAGCTGGGCGGCTGACGAGATCCCGCCTCGGTGGCAGAACCCCCCATTTTGTGGCACGGTTCCTCTACATTTCTGGGGTGCAGCCCCCCTCTTTTATTTACCCACATTTACAGGCTCATGTCCCCCATCCCAGCACCCCCAAATTGCTCTCATGGAGGGCGAGGAAGTTGGTTTGAATTCGCCTCACCACTCAAATGTGGGGAGTGCATCATCAGACTCCCCACGGGGATCCCTTCATAGATCTTCGGGGGTACGGCGGCAGCAACACCCCCAGTTCGAGGGCGTAGATCTGCCCTCTTGGGAGCCGCCTCCCAAATTAGACTCACCGTTAAGGGGGCATAGGTGCTTCCAGTTAAACGGTGGGGAGCCTCTTCTGATGCTGAGAGGGGGCAGAGATGGGGTTCATTGGAGACCCACAACCAGAGCTGTGGTGCATGGGGGGGGGGGGGCTATTTGGGGCGCTGTCAGCAGGGCCGCCCCTGCGCAGCTTTGGAATGTAAGCGGCGGGGGAGCGGCGAGCGGGCTGAGAAACCCTGAATTGGGGGGCGGGCAGGGCCGGGGGCAGAGAAGTTTCTTCACGTTTCTTAAAAGCGTTTAATTTTTTTTAATCTGTACAGCAAGGAGACTTTTTCTGTGAAATAAACGACCAAATGCAGAGCCTGCGCCCCTCCCTTTCCTGGGGCCTGCGCCTTGTGGGGGCGGGGGGCCCCCCCTCGTGCTCCCCCCAGGCAGTGATCCTGGGGTTATGGGATGCCCGGAGGGGGGAGTTTGGTGGTGGGGAGAGGGGGTCCGGGTCTGGAAACCCCATCTGGAGCCACCCACGCCTGTAGCCACAAGGGGGCAGCGCTGCCCTGCCAGGGGGGTGGGACAAACCACGTCCGGCCCCGGCCCCCTCAACAGTTGGTACGGGCTGGAAAGTCCCATTTTCTCACCCCACCCCCAACCACCTGCTAGCTCTGCCCTGGGTTTCCCCACCCAGCTCTGCTGGTGCCCCTCACTCCTGACCCGCAGTCCCTCCTGAGCTGAACCCTGGGCTCGCACCCCTCCCCCTACTCTGCTGGTGCCCCTCACACCCAACCCGCAGCCCCCTGTGAGTCCAGCAGTGGGCCCCTCCCCCTACTACTTGGCTGGTGCCCCTCCCGAGGCCCAGCCCTGGGCTGCCCGGCCAGACCCTGCCCTGCTGGTGCCCCTCTGTGCTGTCCCCCTCCCTAGGGGAGGGCAGGTGGTTGGCACAGTTTGTGCACAGCACTGCAGGGAGAGGGGTGGCAGCTCCGTAGGGGGCCCTGATACCCCAGGGCAGTGCTAGGGGGCGCTGTCGGTTAAACACCGTTTTAAGATGAAGCGTTTCCCTTTGAAGAGGTCACTGAGCCCCGGACTCTGGGCCCGGGCCCAAACGAGGGGCTTCTGTTCTGCCCCTCTCAACTCCCTCTCAGCACTAGAATGGACTTTTCCTCGCCCTTTGTGTTGCAAACTTCTCTGCGGCATTCCTATGCGGCACTTCCCCAGCTGCCTCACCCTAGAGGCGGCTGCATCTCAGCGCCCGACAAATGAATTCCAGGAGGCAGGTTATTGAGTTTTTCTCTTTCAATACAGTACTTTATTTGAATACACACGGGGGCTGAGGCACGGTCCCTGCATCACTCCACCCTGAGTTTGTATGGATAACAACCTTCTACAGCTGTTGTGCCCCAGCAAAATTTTTAAGCTCCCCTGCCCACATCCCCCGCTGGCAGTGGGTAGCAAGGGCTCTGGGGCTGCAGGGATCTTCATTTCTCTTGCTGCTGCACTCCCTGGAATCTCAGGGGGCACTTCTTTGCCCCCCCTCCCCCATCCTGGATACTGGATTCCTCCATTCTGATACCACGACTTCTCTTCACTCCTCGCTCTTCTCCAATGCCAGGATACCTGGGTCATGCTCCCACCCTGGTGCCAGGATCGTCTTTGACCCTGGATGCCTGGGTCACCTCCCCTATAGCCAGGTCCCTTGAGTACTCTTCCCACCCCAGCCATGGAACCCAGACTCCTGGGTCCCCTTCCAGTGCCCCGGCCTCTGGCACTGGGAACCACCCACCACATTTCTCCCCCAAACCTGGAGCCCTGGTTATCTTCCTCCCAGAAGCCACCCACTCTCCGCCCTGGGCCCGGCCTCCTGGGTCCCAGTCCCCCAACCCTAGCCTCTTTTTCCTTTGACGTCCCAGACTGTTGGGGTTCCCTTCCCCCACCCTCCCTGGCGCCTGGATTCCTGGGTCCCCAGCCCCTGCGGCGCAGCTGTCTCTCTCTCTTCCGTTGCTCACAGTACACTCATCCATAAAGTAGGAAACACTACACTGGACGCTGCGGTTTAGTAGTGCTTTCTACTTTATGGAGGAGTCCACTGTCCGTATCGCTGCCACGCGTCATCCCCCGACGGGCACCGCCCTGTGCCAGGCTCCAGCTGCAACTCCCTCCCAGCTCATCCCTTAGCCAGCACCCGCTGCCGGCGCTCCCTGGCTGGGTAAACAACAGGGAGCCACACGCAGGGGGGACCAGTTCAGGGACCTTGTGTAGGATTGTTAGAACCCAGGCATCTGGGCTCCCGCCTCTAACCCACCAGACCAACTACCCTCCCAGAGCCGGGGAGAGAACCCAGGTGTCCAGGCTCCCAGCACCCTGGGCTCTAACCACTAGACCCCACTTCCCTCCCCTAGCTGTAGGTTGATATAATTAGCAACAAAATGATGTATGGTGATCGTTATAAGCCTATGATCACTTATCGAGAACAACAGCAAACCATTACTCTGATCACCAAGTTATTAATTCTCTAATTACAATATTAAAATATAGGTCCCAACTCTGCTTAAATCGTTGAAATTAAAATGATCAAATGGCTCTTGATTAGCTCAAAGGTCGATCCTTGGCAGGTGAGGAAAGTACAATGGGGTGCAAGGAATTCACTGCCTCCACTCCCTCTGTCACGCCGCAGTGCTTGGGATCCTGATTAAATTGCTGATTAGCAAATGCTGATTGCTAAATATTCAATTGCTCATCATAGGCCATTAAGACCCATCATTAATTTTAGTCCCTAATTACAAAAAGGCCTTTCCGGACTTCAAATACCTGATTTTGGAAGGACTAATTATTCGAAAGCACAGAGAGCAGAATAGAAGATGCACCGTGTAATTGAAGAGAACAGTTTGCTGGGGTGTGTCTAATAATTGCAAACTGAATCATTCAAATCGCGGCTAGTTTTCCAGCCGGCCGCTGGCGCCGTCCAGTGCCGCGTGTTTGGGGGTGACTGAGCAATTAGACGACTGTGCTTGAACGAGGAAAGGAAACAGAAACGACGTAGGATGAGCCTGGCCCCCACTTGCTGCCCCCTGCAGGGAATGCGGCGTAAGCCCCCAAAGGAAGAGGCTGACAGAAGGGAGTTAGCAGTGGGGACACCTCAGAAGGGGGGGGCCCAGAAGGAGGGGAAGAGGAACCTGGGAATCTGCACCCCTCCCTCCAGAATCGGGGCCCGGGACAAGGCCCACCCCCTGCAGCAGGGGAAGTGGCAGCAAGCGCCATTTTGCTGTTGCATAAACCACGGTGTGGCCTAGAAACAACTTCCCCTCCTGGGGGGTGCACTGGGCCCCAGACCCTCCAGCAACCCCCCCGGTCCCCTCCAATCAGCTCCAGAACTGTGGACACCGAGACGCAGGGAGCGGAGGAGGGGATAGACCCAGGCATCCTGGCTCCCTGCTCTAACCACTAGACCCCACTCTCCTCCCACCGCCAGGGAGGGAACCCAGGAGTCTTGCATCGCCATAGAGTGAGAAACCCACCTGTGCCTGTGGCGGGCCGAGGGGGCGCCGGTCACCAACCTGCAGGGGAGAGAGAGCGAGGAGCCGGTGATGGGGCTTTTTATGGTTGACCCGGGGCCCTCCCACTACATGCCCCTCCCCAATCCCGCACCGGTCATGTGATCGGCCACCCTCCCCTCCCCCTGAAACCACAGGAAGTGGGGGGCCCCGGCTCAAAGTGGAAATTCCAGCCCCTTCGCCCAGCTCAGCGTGGAGCGTCACCCCCCAGCGCGGCGCTTAACAGATCTGGCCCCACATGGTGGGAGAAAGGGGATCTCAGTCCCAGGAAGGGGAACAAGCCCCCCCGGTTCCTCCAGGCCCCTTACAGGGATGGGCGAGAGTCAGCTGGGGTAGCTCTGCCGGTGCCGCTCACTCCCGACCCCCAGCCCCCTATGATCCCAGCCCTGGACTCTCCCCGTACCCCAGCTCCGCCAGTGCCCCTCACTCCCGACCCACAGCCTCTGCTAGCCCAGCCCTGAGCTGCCATGGGATTTTGGCTGAATTCAGAGGCAGAGGCCTATAAATTCCTTTCACTTTCCATTTCTGCTCTGTCAGGACTCCTGGGTCCCTGATTCCGGGAGAGGAGTGGGGTCTAGGGGGTTAGAGCAGGGGGGCTGGGAGCCAGGACTCCTGGGTTCTCTCCCTAGCTCCTGGAGGGGGTCAGCATTGATGGCTGCCCCAGGACATGGGGGGTGGGTACTCTGGACCTGTCCCCTTCACTCCACTCTCTCCCCCAGCTGGGCTTCGTGTGCTAAGAACTGGTGCTGTGGGGCACTGGACACAGAGGGGGGCAGAGGGTGAGTCTTGCTGTGCCCTACAACCCCAACTCCCCTGGCCCTACGTGGGTGGGCTGTTTCTGCCCCACATACAGAATAACCTGTGTCCTCAAACCCCAGATGGCCAAACGCCCTGACTCCGCCACCCCCTCCCCTGCCCCACACCGGCCTGGCCTGGTCTAGGCTTACTGGAGAGCAATGGAGTTGGCTGGAGGACAGATAGAAAGGGCTTATCACCCCCTAGAGCCCAGACTCCCCTTGCTACCTCCCAGCCCCCATCCCCATCTACCCCTGCTGGCTCCCTGCCCCCCACCTCCTCTTCCCCTCCCCCCAACATGCTCAGTTAAGAGTGTGACCTTAATTTGGGTGGTTGTGGCGTGTCGGGTGCTAGTGTGAGTGGAAAATGTATAACATTGGCGGGGAGAGCAGGGCCGGGAGTAAGGGGCACCCGCAGAGCTGGGGGCGGGGCCAGGATGGGGTTAGCAGGGGGCTGCAGGTTGGGAGTGAGGGGCACTGGCACAGCTCAGGGGGGATGGGGCCCAAAAAGTGTAGGCTTGCCTCCCCCCCACACCGACCCCCAGGGCCTGCTTCCTCTTTCTGTCTCTGGGGGTGGGTGGGGCTGGGCTGATTCGAGTCGGGAGAACTGAACCATAGCTGAGGAGAGGGGGTTGGGGGGGGCGTCGCTCTGCAGCTGTTCCCCAGCCACCCCCACCCCAGAGCTGGCTTCATCTCGGCGCTGGGGGGCAGGGTGCAGGAGCTTTCTGGAAAGCCCAGAGAGTTGGGGGGGGGGGGGACTGCTGCTCCTCACATGGGACAGGAAGTTGTGTCAGGGCCTTTGGGACAGGAAGTGGCTTCCGCCTTGAGACTCAAATGGCTTCCTGGAGATAAAGAGCTTTTCAGCAGGTGGAGAAGGCGGGGCAGGTTTAGGGGGCCCATGGCAGCAGGAAGAACCCAGGAGTCCTGGCTCCCAGCCACCCCTGTTCTAACCCCTAGACCTCACTCCCCTCCCCCAGCCGGGGAGAGAAACCAGGAGTCCTGGCTCCCAGCCCCTCCCCCCCGCTCTAACCACTAGACCCCACTCCCCTCCCAGAGCTGGGGAGAGAACCCAGGAGTCTTGAGCCCCCGGACGTGGCCCATCTGGCCAGGGCCCCTGAGCAGCGAGCGGGTCAGGGTCGGAGCTTATGCCCTTATATGGGTACAATTGGCCCTGGGGGGGCCTGCCGAAGCGCCAGGATGTGGCTGAGCTGCGACTTCTGCTATTTTCAGGGCCTTGGTTTGTAGATGGGGGGGGGGGGGGGTGGCAGGGCGGGAGCTGCTGGGTCTGGCGGGGGCTGCAGCGGACGGTTGGGGGGAGGGGCTGGCGGGGGGTGGGGAAAGGGCTGGGGGGGATATTTTTCCCCCAGTGTCTGGGTTTCGGGGGCCTGGTGCCCTGAGGTGCCCCCCTCCCGCCTCCTCCCCCTGGCAAAATCCTGCCGCGGCCCCGACACACAATCCCAGTCACCCGTTGGGGGCACAACTGGGCGCAGGGCGGCCTGGAGAATCACGCAACAGTGCCCCCCCGTCCACCTCCCCAGCTGTCCCCTCCCTCTCCCCCGGCTCTAGACTTTTCCATGACTCGGCCGATTTGAAACTGCACCCAATGGGTCCCGCCCCGCCCCGGCGCTGCCGGCTGCACCGAACCGCAGCGTGGTGACGAGAAGGCCGGAAACGCAGCCCGGCAAATATAGAAACAGCCCCCCGCCCCCACCAGCCCTGCTGGCGCCCCTCACTCCCAACCCGCAGCCCCCTGCTAAGCCCCCAGCTTTGCCGGCGCCCCTCCCTCCCGACCCACAGTCCCGGCTCTCTGTTGCATTGGAGCCCAGGCTGCAAGCCCCTGGCCGGGTTTCAGGTTCCCCCCCCCCCACCCCACACCCTTCCCCAGCCTCTTGGTGGGACCCCTGTGCCAGGAGGTGGCAGGAGGCAGGGAGCAGCTGTGTTTTGCAGCATGCCGGGGGCTCCCCCCTCAGCCCAGGCACGGGTTCCTGCCCGTTGGGCTGGGCCAACTGGTCCATGGTGTCACCTTCCTCCCCCCGCCCCCCCTCTCCATTTGCAAGTGCAAGGCTGGCCATTGCTGGGGGGGGGGGGGGGAGCTCATCAGCTGTTCCCTGGGGCGACGAAAGAGGCTGTTCCGTCAAGTTTGTACGAGGCCGCTGCCTGCCTCAGTTTCCCTCTGGCTGTTGCATTGCCCAAAGGGCGCCCGCAGCTCCTGGGCCAGCGCAGGGTGTGGTGGGGGCCCTGATGGGGAGGGGGGTAAGTGGTTGTCAGGAGCTGGCAAACCAGTGGCTATTGAGGCAATGATTGGGGGCGGGCTAGAAAGACAAGAAACCCCCGTCCCCCTCACCCAGATAACCGCTCCAGAAACACCCTACCGGCTGGCAACCCCGGCAGGGGCAGTGGGGGGGGGGGGGGGGGAGGGCCTGAGTGGGGCCGAGGGGACTGTGATGTAACCTCTGCCCCTCTGGGCGACCCCCACGGCTGGGCGGCAGCTGGGAAGTTGGTGCCTTGTTTGGGAGGGGAGGGTGTCTGCAGGTCCCCTGTTGTGCCCGGACGGGGGGCTGGATTTGCTAAAATACCCGGCAGCACGGCTCAGAGCCGGGGCGAGTGACTCGGCCTAGCGCCAGGGGACAGACATGGCTGGGGGGTGCTGGTGTCTGAGCGGGACCCATCACCGGCAGGGGGTTGCCCTTGGGGGCCTGGCCGACTAGCAGGGCTCCTGCCCCCCCAGGGGCTGGTGGCCAGGACATCAATCCATGGGGGGGGCTCTGGGTTTTGGGGGCTGTGTGGGGCCAGGATTTCCTATAGGGCAAGAGGGGCGCAGCAGAGGCAATGAAGGGGGGAGCCAGCACAGATCTTGTGAAGCTGCCTGTTCTACCCTGCCCCCATCCCACCGCCCCTCCCCCCTTAGGCACCTCTGACCCCCACGTTGCCCCCGCTCGTCATGTGGCACGACCGCTGGCCCACCACCTTCTCACCCGCCACTGTGACCTCTTGACCCCACACTGACACCCCCCAACTGACTCTGATGGCAACAGCCCCATGAGTGCGTGACTCCCCCACGTGGCTCCGTGGTGCCCCTTTGTCATCCACCCCCTTCGTTTTGTGTCTGCTCTTCAGCCCTTAGTGACCTGAATTGACCCCCAGGAACTTTTGAACCCCCCCCCCACACATTGACCCCTCTTGTTACCCCAGATGACCCCACATTGACTCAGTTGCTGCCCCATGACCTCAGCTTGCCTCGGCGCTGCGTCCCATAGATCCCACATTGAACCTACGGTGACAGCTTCACAGCCACTTGCCCTGCCCTCCCCCACCTTGATGCTACCTCATGTGACCCCCCTGTGATCCTCATGGCCTGTGTAATCACCCCATTGTAATCCACCCATGAACGTGTGCCCCACATTGCCCAAGTTTGAAGGCCTGCCCCTGCTTCAGTGACCTCACGTGACCATTTGACCCCCACATTGGCCCTGCTGTTACCCCCTGTGACCTCTTGACCCCTACATTGAGTTGTTCGACCCCTCGTGACCTCGCACGACTTCCTGACCCCATGGTGACCCTGGCATGACCTCTTGACCCCACACTGCCCTTGTTGTGACCCCATGCGATCACACTTGACCCCATTTGGACCATATTCACATACCCCCTGCTTGGGGGTCGCTCCCTGGCTCAGAGCCAAGCAGCTGCCCCTATGACTCCCCCTCCAAGCTGGTGCCAGGACGCTGAGATGGGCCGAGCCCCCCATAAATCACCCTATAGAGGGGATGGTGCACATGCGGGGTGGGGGAGGCTCATCCCTTAGATGGGTCCAGCCCTGCCTGCAGGTGGAGAGCGCGCCGCATCAGAGTTAAGGGGGGGGGGTAGACGGGACCCCTGGGGCTCCGCATATCAGTGTTGCTAATGAGGGACCCCTGCATTACAGGGGAAGCCCAGTGACACCCTCCCTATCAGCAATGGGAAGGGAGGTCTGTGTGTTACAGGGGCACCCAATATCAGTGAGGGGTAGAGGGGCCTGCCAGCCCCCCCAGGACCTATGCTATGCGCCCCACATTTGGAAGAGTCCCTTTGAGGAACCCCTCTGCCATGCCAGACCCTTAGGGTGTCCCACTCTTCCTGCAGGGTCAGCAACATAGCCTTTAGGGAGAGCCCTCCACGTCTCCCCACACCTGATCCCCCAGGGGCTCTGCCCAGCTTCTCCTCGGGCCCGCCCCTCCCACCCAGCTGGGTCGGGCCCTGTTGAGTCGGCTCAGCCCTGCAGGCGACACGCCTGCCACTGACTCTTGGGACACGGCCGCGCAAGCCCAGGGGTCGAGCCGGGCTCAAGCCGAATCCCCACCCACGTGGCACTAACCCAGGCGCCCCAGCCTCCTCCACGGGCAGAGGGGCTGAGTCTGAGTGACGGCGGGAGCCAGGGTTTGGTTCCTGGACTGTGTAGACGCAGGCCCACTGGACGGGTGCTCTGGGAACCCAAGGAAAACATTCCCCAGGCCAATGTGCGCTCCAGCGGCTGCGTTTTGGGGGGCGCTAAGAAGTCTGGGGGACACTGGTCGGGCTCCCACATGCCTGCTGCAGCGTAAAGGCTGGAGCCCCAGGCTGGGACCTGGGTTTAACTCCTCCCTGCCCGGGGTTCTTGCTGAGCGTAGCCGCTCAAGCCTTAGGTTAACAACGCAAGGGCTGCAGTGTGGACAGAGCCTCCTGCTGCGCTGATGGCAAACGTCATCCTCTCCACTGGGGGAAACTGAGGCACAGGCAGGTTACATAAAAACACGACAACAAACTCCACCTTTGTCAAGGGTCTTCCCCTTTTGAGGCCGAACTGAGCAGGGGCATCTGAGCCAGTGACCGGGGGTGTTTGATCCCATAAGGGCAGCTGCCACCCTGCAACCTTTGGGTTTGAAATGGGGTGGTGTCCTGCCACGATGTCCTCCCATCGTCTGCCATGAGGTGAGGGGTTCCACCTTCCCCCATGGGTCAGCTGGCCTGGGGTGCCTGTTCCCCTAAGCTGGGGTAGTGACCCATTGAGCTTTAGGGGTGAGGGGAAATCAAGGTAGGTTTGTCTCCCCACAGAGCTGGTCCTAACCCAGCTGTATCTCCAGCCTCTGGTGGCCCAGAGGTGCCGGGAACTCTCCCACCTTCGCAGCCCCCCTCCGGCTTCTGCCACAACCCCAGGGCTGCGTGTGCACAAGGACCCCATTGCCCCTTTTGGGGCTGCCCCCAGAACAGAGCCTGGGCTGTGATTTCGCCCCACCAGGGCAGCGCCACGCTCTGACAAGGTGTCGCCATCACCAGCCGCAGACTCTCGGCTCCTTTCTCCTCTGGGGCTCCCCTGACACCCCCTCCGAGCCCCCCCAAACCTGGGGCAGATGCAGACATCACCTGGGGTTTGTCTGACTGAGGGCAAACGTAGGACTGTTCCCCTCCTGGGGAAACTGAGGCACACATGGAGGTCATAAAAATTACAAGAATCTTCTATTGTCACAAGTTCCCTGTGGTACAAGAGTGCCCAGGGGTACCCCAATATCAGAGATGGGAACGGGGGGCCCTGTGTTATAGGGAAGTCTTGAGTCACCCCAATATCAATTATGGGAACAGGGGGCCCTGTGTTATGGGGAGCCCTGGAGTGATGGGAACGAAGGGCCCTGTGTTATGGGGGAGCTCTGGAGCACCCCAATGTCAGTAATGTGAAGGGAGGTGTCTTGTGGGTAATAAAAGGGAACTGGGGGCACCCCGCTCTCAGAGGGGGTGCAGTGGGTTACTAGGCGGAAGAGCAGGGTGGAAGAGATGGGGGGCTGGCATGGTTAGAGGGGTAGGACATCCTGCTGGACTTTGAGGTTTGAGGAAGGCAACCCCAGGACCCTCCAAAACTCAAAGTTTAGGGGCTCCCCAGAGTATTATGGGGGATCTCTGGAGTGGTAGATACCCTGCAAGGTAGGGATAGAATACAGAGTAACCTAAACAAACTGGAGGATTGGGCCAAAAGAAATCTAATGAGGTTCAACAAAGATAAGTACAGAGTCCTCCACTTAGGAAGGAAGAATCCCATGCACAGCTATAGACTGGGGACCGACAAGCTGGGCAGCAGCTCTGCAGAAAAGGACCTGGGGGTAACAGTGGATAAAAAGCTGGATATGAGTCAGCAGTGTGCCCTGGTTGTCAAGAAGGCTAATGGCATATTGGGCTGCATTAGGAGGGGCATTGCCAGCAGGTCATGGGAAGTGATTATTCCCCTCTATTCGGCATTGGTGAGGCCGAATTTAGAATATTGTGTCCAGTTTTGGGCCCCCCACTACAAAAAGGATGTGGACAAGTTGGAGAGAGTCCAGCGGAGGGCAACAAAAATGATTAGGGGGCTGGAGCACAGGACTTATGAGGAGAGGCTGAGGGAACTGGGCTTGTTTAGTCTGCAAAAGAGAAGAGTGAGGGGGGATTTGATAGCGGCCTTTAACTACCTGAAAGGGGGTTCCAGGGAGGATGGGGCTAGGCTGTTCTCGGTGGTGGCAGATGACAGAACAAGGAGCAATGGTCTCAAGTTGCAGGGAGGGAGGTCTAGGTTGGACATTAGGAAAACGTTTTTTACTAGGAGGGTGGTGAAGCACTGGAATGGGTTACCTAGGGAGGTGGTGGAATCTCCATCCTTAGAGGTTTTTAAGCTGAGGCTTGACAAAGCCCTGGTTGGGATGATATAGCTGAGGTTAGTCCTGCTTTGAGCAGGGGGTTGGACTAGATGACCTCCTGAGGTCCCTCCCAACTCTAATATTCTATGATTCTAACCCCACTGTCAGACGCCAGAGCCGGGTAACACAAAACCAGCCAAACCTTTATTGTCTCCAAAGCGAAGAGAAGGTGGGTTTGGGGGGGGACTCACGGAGGGGGTTTGATCCCAGGCAGGGGGAGGGACAGCGATGTGGCTGTGTGTTGGGGGGTCGGGGGAGACATCCTGGGAGACAGGGGGTCACTGCGCGTCCCCCCCCCCATTCTCACTGCACGGCCTGTTCGTTCGCGCTGCTGCTGGAGTCTTGGGGTTTCATGACATCGGGGAGCTCCGGGGGGCTAGAGAAGGGGTCGATGCGGAGAGCCTCGAAGGAGTCATCTGGAGAAGGGGGGGGGGAAGAGGGTTAGAGAGGCAGGATCAGCCCTCCAGGTTCCCCATGGCCTCTCCCCCCAAGCACTCACCCCCAGCTCGGAAAGCCAGGCCCACCGTGGCCGGCGCCTGGGGCCGAGCTGTCTGGCTGGTGAAGCCGCAATCTCCGAGCGTCTTGCTGTCATCCAGCAACTGGTCATCCTGGGACGGAGAGAATGGAAAGAGTGGAGCAGTGTGGTGCCAGAGACATCGAGATACAGCCGCCTCTGGGGCGGGGCAACTGGGGAACAGCCGCATATAACGCCACCTGGGGATGGCTCTCAGTGCCGAGATGCAGCTGCCTCTGGGGTGGAATGACTGGTGCACTGGGACCAACTGCCAAAGGAGAGCACCCCCGCCTACCTATCTCTCCCTGCAGCCGGTGTCCACTACCCAGCATCCAACCTGCCCTACCAGCATGGTGTCCGCTGTCCACTCCCTGCCCCATGACGGCCCCTGCCTGGCCCCCAGCCTGCTCCCCGCCCCGCACCTTGTAGAGCCGCTGCTCCTCGGGGGGCCGCTTGAGGATGCCCTCCACGATGCGCTTCAGCTCATACACGGTGCTGGACTCCTTGGCGTCGGTGAAGATGGTTGTCTTGTGGCGCCGGATCATCAAGAACACGTCCTAGGGGCAGACACGGACACGCGACTCAGCGCCAGGGCCCGCCCCGCCCCCATGCCTCAGTTTCTCTCCTGACAACGCCAGGCCCCCCCCCCATGCCTCAGTTTCCAACCCCCCCCCGCCCACGTGCCTCAATTCCCCCCCCCCGACGTAACACCAAGCCCCGCCTCCTGTGCCTCAGTTTCGCCCCCGGATCAGCGCCAGGCCCCGCCCAGACGCCCGTGCCTCAGTTCCCCCCCTCCTCCGGCTCGGGGCCGCGGGGATAGCTGGGAAGGGCCCTGCTCAGGGGGGCGGGTCCCGGGGCTGGGGGAATCCCGGCGGGGAGAGGGAGGAGCGGCCGGGGCGGGGGGGTCCCGGCGGAGGAGGGATGGGGTGGGATGGGGTGGGGGAGGGGAGGGGAGGGTCTCTCTCTCTCTCTCTCTCTCTCACCATCCCGGCCGCTCCCCGCTCGCCCAGACGCAGCCGCAGCCCCCGCCGGCTCCGCCACGGTCCCAGCCTGCACCGCGCGACCCACCACGCACGGCGCGCGGCCCCGCGCTGGCCGCCATCTTGAGAGAGACGGCGCCGCTGCCGTGTGGCGAGGGGCAGGTCAGCGGAGCGGCAGGACCAATGGGGGGAGGGGGAAGGGGAAGCGGCCATGCTGGGAAGGTAAATTCCCCAAGTTCTGGGGCGGAACGCCAACGAGCAGCCATGTTGGGACGGTCACGTCAGCCTCCGACCTCCACAGCGCAGGGGGGCGACATGTTGAGAGGGTCAAGCGCACAGCGGAGTTCCTGGAAAGGTCGAAGTTCAGGGAAGCCGTGACCGCAGCCATCTTGAGAAGGTCCGATGCCCTCGCGGGGCCCGGCTCCGCCGCCATGTTGGGAAGGTCAACAGAGTGTATGGGGGAGCACTCAGCCAGGACGCCTGGGTTCTAGTTCCTCCCTTCCCCCGTTGCGCCAGGCGCTGCACAGACTCCTCTCCCGCCCGGAGATCTGCGGGCCCAGCCAGAGACTCTTCCCCAGAGTCTAGCCAAGACCCCCCTGGCTGGGGCGGGAGGGAGCCAAAGGACTGTGGGGACCCTGGTGCCCGAGCCCGGGCGCCGCCCTGGCCAGAGTGGGGCTCCTGGGGCAGATCCAGCCGGGCGGGAGACCTGCTGGGGCGGGGAGAACACCTTCCCGTCCCCCGGGGCCTGGGCCTGGGCCTGGGCCTGGCTTAGTGGCTCTGGGTCTCCTGACAGGCCCACCCATTTCACGTGTCCCAGACGAGCCCGTTCCCAAAGGCCTGTCCCCTGTTGATCAACGTCCCTCCTGAATTGTGGGCACCAGAACTGGACCCAGTTCTCCAGCCGCAGCCACACCAGTAGACTCCTTGGGTTCCCTGGTGTTACCCGCAAAAATCTAGGGTATCCGCCTATACCCTACCGAACCGTGACCCAATCAATGCTACCCCCACCCTTTCTCTACTGAGGGCTTGGGGTGTCAGGCACCTACCCATACCCACACCCACGGGGCTCAGAGAAAGCCTGGTCAATTTAAGTACCTGCCCCGGTGCCTGTACACATGGGTATCTACGGGTCTGCAGGATCTTTCCCCAGTGAAAGAGCCTTACACAGCTGTGCTCTAAACATCTATTTATTAGCAACACACAGAACATATACACCAAGCAAATCTGTTATGCTCCCCACTCTCAGAATACAGACAAACTTTCACCCAATGGCCAGTCGGGATCCGTTCGTCTGGGCTTGCCGGCGATGTCTCTGCACCTTACCGTCATGCAGAGGGGCAAGACTTCCAGCAGCTTGATGTTGAACTGCAGTCCAGCGATGGTTCCCCCAAAAGCTTTGTTTTCCATTTACATTACATAGGTAAAACGAGCGACCTCCTTTAACTCAAACCTATCACATTATTCAATACCTCTAGGTAACAAAATTTAACCAATCATGCACTGGCACCTATGTTTTCTCCTCCCTGCTCAAGTCTTTTTTTCCATTTTATTTCTTATGCCCAAATTGTAATTTATTTATGATCTTTGTTTGTGGTGGTCAGCATAAATTCACTGGTCAGAGCCCATCTTACCTATTTTATCATTTGCTGGGTTTTTCTGTATCCTCCCTAAACTTCCCAGTGCCTGGGTGTCTGTACTTTATAGCCCTTGGTGTTATAACTCATGTTAGGGGCACTCCTGAGGTGGGGGTGCTTTACCAGCAGCAGAGCATTTTTTCTTAGTTTCAGTTGTGAAATCCCAGAGTTTCACCCCAGGCTGGTCAAAACTAGTTTAATTTCAGGGTGAGTTAGGTCCCAGGCCTACATGTTATGGGGGTGAGTTACGTCCCAGGCCTACACTGGGGTCTGCAACCACCCAAACACACCAAGTGGATCCAGGAGAACATGCGCGGGGGGGGGGGGGGGTGACTTTCAAGGTGGTGAATTTCACTTCAAGCAGTGGGGTGGCCGTGTTAGTCTGTATACAGCAAAAACAAAGAGAGTCCTGTAGCACCTTAAAGACTAACAAATTTCTGCAGGCATTAGCTTTTATGGGCTGCAACCCACTTCGTCAGATGCGTGAAACTCTGAGCAGTGCCGGTCTCTTTGCCACCTTTCCCACTGCCCTTCTCCTCGTGGTGCTTCTGCACCTGACCATCTGGCCTCAGGGCTCCCAGTGCACACCAACCACTCCTTGACCCAGACACCCCCCCTTTATTCCGTCCCCCTCCCCAGTTAATATTGCAATGAGAGACCCCTGTGTTTGTACGCGGGGCTTTCTGAGATATGCTGCTGTGGAAGATCTGCATGGTTAAACACGCACTGGCTGTAGCTGTTGAAGAGATGACAGAAAAGACTTGCCAGGATAATAAACACAGTGAATCACAAGCTACTGCATGTCTGAATTCCCAGTCAGGAGGGAATGGGACATGTGGGGGCCTCTAACAAAGATGGCTGGAGGCCTGAGATGTAGGAGTAGATCCCAGAGGGGGTGGTGATACAAGCACACATCATCAGCCTGCTGGCCTCTCTGCACCAGACCTGCCCCACTGTTTGAATATAAATGTACCCCAGGCCTGACTCCCTTCCAAGTGTCTCCCTCTGGTGTCCAGCCCTGATCCTTCATTCCCAAAGCACCAGCAGACTGTAGTTCACCAGTTTCACTTTAGCTCCCTTCACCTACAGCACCCAAGTGCTGTGAGAGTAAAACAAAAGGAAATTTATTCTAGAAAGGAGAGAGATTCAGCTAGAAATGCATATGAGGGATGGGAACAAATGGTCACATACAAAACAAACTGGAAAATGCAAACTAGGGCCTACCCCCATCAATTTCCTAGCTAGCAAAGTAGAGCATCACCCCAAAATTCACTCTTTTGCAACGTTTGCTAGCAACCCGGAGTCAGGACCCCAGGATTGTTATTCAGCACCCCTGCTCTTCGAGATACCTGCTCAGTGTGTCATTCTCTACCCTCTGATCTACTGGATCTGTCTTCTGTCTCTGTTCATAGACGGGACCAAGCCCTCACTACCCAGTCCTTCCTTTTCACTGCCAAGTAATTTAGGTGGTTTGCAGTTGCCTTAGATAGTTTCCATTGACTGCTTTTGGGATAGGGGAAAAATAGGCGACTGAACCAGGCATTCTTTCACCCCCTTACTGGGGAGGGATGATAACTGCTGCTTGAATGGGCCATCACCAAGGTGTCTGATCCCCTAGTGACAAACTTTCACTCCAAGACCATCAAGGCATAAATTTCAATATTAGTTACATTATTCCTTAAATGTGACCCATGCACACATTGCGCAGTGATTATGATTTTCAATAAGTCACAAGTTTTTGGTAGAGACCTCACACGCTGCCCTTTATGGATTAATACCATGAAAGTGGTGTATTAGTTGTAGGGAGAGGAAGTGTTATTTACCCAGTCACAGAACACAAAAACGAGGATTTGTGCAGAGTAGGAATAAGGGATCCCCTAAAGATCTGTACTGGGACCAGAGCTGTTCAACATATTCACAAGTGATATGGAAACAGTGAGGTGGCAAAATTTGTAGATGATACAAAACTACTCAAGATAGTTAAGTCAAAAGCAGGCTGTGAAGAGTTACAAAGAGATCTCACAAAGCTGGGTGACAAAATGGCATATGAAATTCAGTGTTGATAAACGCAAAGTAATGCACATTGGAAAACATAATCCCAGCTATCCATATAAAATGATGGAGTCTAAATTAGCTGTTGCCATTCAAGAAAGAGATCTTGGAGTCTCTGTGGATAGTTCTTTGGAAACATCCGCTCAATGTGCAGCAGCAGTCAAAAAAGTTATCAGTGTTAGGAACTGTTAGGACAGGGATAGATAGTAAGATGGAAACTTATAGATCCACTATATAGATCTATGCTACGCCCACACTTTGAATACTATGTGCAGTTCTGGTCAGCCCATCTGAAAAAAGATATTTTCCAATTGGAAAAAGTTCAGAGAATGGCCACAAAAATGATCAAGGGTATGGAACAGCTTCCATGTGAGGAGAAATTAAAAAGGTTTAGATTGTTCATCTTAGAAAATAGGCAACTAAGGGGGGGACTATGATAGAGGTCTATAAAGTCATGAATGGTGCGGAGAAAGTGAATAGGGAAATGTTAGTTACCCCTTCCCATAACACAAGAACCAGGGGTCACCGGATGAAATTAACAGGCAGCAGGTTTAAAACAAACAAAAGGAAGTACTTCTTCACACAATGCACAGTCAACCTGTGGAACTCATTGCTAGGGGATGTGGTGAGGGCCAAAACTATAACAAGATTCAAAAAAAGAACTAGATAAGTCCCTGTAGGACAGGTCCATCAATGGCAATTAGCCAAGATTGTCACGGATGCAACCCCATGCTTTGGGTGCCTCTAAACCTCTGCCTGCCAAAAGCCAGGACTGGATGACGGGATGGATCACTCAAAACTGGCCTGTTCTGTTCATTCTCTCTGAATGGTGCCGGCCACTGTTGGGAGGCAGGATACTGGGCTAGATGGACCATTGGCCTGACCCCACTGTGGCCATTCTTAGGTACTAAGGTGTTTTTCAGACATGGTGGAAATGCTGAGAGGAACTGGGGCCTCCTTTCCCACCCCCATGAGGACTGCAGCATTCGTCTGTGCTCCAAGGGCACTGGGCTACCTACAAAGAAAGTGTTACGGTTCTAAGGAGGAGCGGGCAGCCATGGGGAGCTCCTTGCTCCAGTCATGGATGGCTATGCCAGAACCTGATCCCAAGACCCAAGAGCTTCCGAGGCAGACTGATTAGCATGACACGTGCCTGGCATCCACCCCCATGGAGGAAGGCGACTGCGGCTCGTTGGAGGCCTCATCAGACAAGGTGAACAGAGAAGAGGTTGGTCAGATTTTAAGAAGTGGTGGCCAAGAACAGGGTGCAAGGGGGTAGGAGCAGACGTGGGGTGGTGTAAATCTAAAGCCCAGGGGACTGACAGCTGTTCCTTTCCTGAAACTCTCGACAGCTCGATGATGCCTTCCTAGAGGACACAGAGGCCATGACCAGCCATGCCTTGGAGAGCGAAGATGAATCAGGTCAACGAGGTTTTGTCCAACACCAAGACCAACACCAACACTGAGTGGGATGAGGATGACAACCGTGTGGGCGTGAGGAAGGTATGGGCTTACCGAGCCTGTGCCACATCATGAACGAGCAATGTGATCTGTTGGGCACTTTTTTGTTCGTGCCGTCCTGAATCGCGGCCATTGAGAGAAGTTTCTGGAAGATTGTGAGGGCTACGTTAGAGACACGCCAGTCCTGCGACATCATGACTGTGTGGACTGGACATCAGAGAACAGACAGTACAAGCTCTGGGCCTATGTGCCAACCTGGGTCTGGGAAGCTTCTCAAACACTGTAATTGACATAGATTACACAACTCAATGTCTGTGCTTAAACCACGAAAATTTAGCACAGGGTGTCACCTCGGTAAGTGCTGTGCAAAGCGCTAGAGACCCTAACAGTGTTTTAAACAGAATTACCAAATCGAAAGATACCTGCTTAAGACATTATACTGACTGCCTGATCTGCACAAAACATTTCAGAAGCCTGCTTAGGAAAAAGATGATTGGTAAGAAATCTAAAGGGATGAAGGCAGAGAATGGTGAGGGAAGAAACATGTGAGATCAGATATAATAAAACTTGGTATCTGTGAATAAAAATATGTATTTAAAAAAGCCGCTGTGACCATCTGTGTTTCTGCAACAAGGGCTGTGTGGTCCTTAAATAAGATGAAGGGTTTGATGGGGCATGTTGGTTTGTTTCAAAGGGCTGTATGTCTGTTAAATAAAATAGCTCGCGAGATTCTGGCTATTGAGTCTGTTAGAAAATAGACGTATTCACAGCAAAACCGCTGAAATGCTTGCAGTAGAAACTGGGGAATAAAAACAAGAAGATGCTCCGACAAAAAATGGATGTCTGAAACACCTGCTTGAGTTCCACAGAGCTCACTCAGCCCTGTTGAACCACCCTCTGTGAGAATGGCCTGGGTGACTCTATCACCTTCAATGACTCTTTCAAGAGAAGGCCTAGATGTGACTGTCCAACCCAGTTTCCTTCACCTTCCATCAAGGTTGAAGATATTAGGCCCTGCTGGGGGTTGGAAAATTCTCAGTAATTTGAGTTGATGGCTGTTCACCACCCCCCAGAAAAGAGGGCAGTGAGCTCAGATTAACGTTAAATGAAATAGAACCTCAGGCATTTCTACAACCCTGTGGGTCAGTTTTAATAAACCCCGAGGTTTATTAAATCCGTAGAACACTTTGGGTCAGGCTTTCTAGCCACGCAAAGTCATTGCAAATTTTAAAATAATATTATTTCAAAAGTCAACACCAAGCTAACCCAACACTGAAATGTTGCCTGGGGTCACAAACCTTCCCCGTAGTTATAAACTACACTGTAAGAACAAACTCCTCCCTATCCAACATTTCAGAGTGGTGGGTATAAGGCGTGTGGTGACCATAGTTGTCCTACGTGCATTTGGATTTAAAAACAAACACAAAAGAAACATGGTTCTGGGGGTCACAGTGGATAAGAAGCTGAATATGAGTCAGCAGTGTGCTCTTATTGCCAAGAAGGCTAACGGCATATTGGGCTGCATTAGTAGGAACATTGCCAGCAGATCGAGGGAAGTGATTATTCCCCTCTATTCAGCACTGGTGAGGCCGTATTTGGAGTATTGTGTCCAGTTTTGGGCCCCCTACTACAGAAAGAATGTGGACAAATTGGAGAGAGTCCAACGGAGGGCGACAAAATGATTAGGGGGCTGTAGCACAAGACTTATGAGGAGAGACGGAGGGAACTAGGCTTGTTTAGTCTGCAAAAGAGAAGAATGAGGGGGGATTTGATAGCAGCCTTTAACTACCTGAAAGGAGGCTCCAGGGGGACTGGAGGAAGACTGTTCTCAATGGTAGTAGATGACAGAACTAGGAGTCTCAAGTTGAAGTGGGAAATGAGTAGGCTGGATATTAAGAAAAACTTTGTCACTAGGAGGGTGGTAAAGCACTGCAATGGGTTACCTAGGGAAGAGGTGGAATCTCCATCCTTACAAGTTTTTAAGGCCCAGCTTGACAAAGGCCTGGCTGGGATGATTTCGTTGGTCCTGCTCTGAGCAGGGGGTTGGAACTAGATGCCCTCCTGAGGTCCCTTCCAGCTCTAATCTTCTATGCTTCTATGTTTAAACTGATAATAAAGCTAAGACTTCCATTGCCATCTCAGTCATGAGAGGGCTCAGTAACCTTATGACTGAGTGTGGGTGGCCATTTACTGTTTAGTACAGTACAAAGGCCCTGGGGTGCTCTGGTTTTCATTGAAAACAGGAAATACATGGTATCGTATCTCCGCAAACCCCATCTCCCCGGAGATCCAACGGCTGAACTATTCAACACACAGGAGGTCAGAGCAGATGATCAAGATGTTCCCTTCTAGCCTTAAAGTCTATGAGTCTCTGAGAACTAGCTGTACTGGAAAGTTCAAGCTCCTGTGGTGAGAAACCCCATTGTTGAGGGGGGGTCTCATCCATCAGACACTCTTTGAACGTCATTGGTCCCTCACGATTGAACGGGAATCCCGCTACTGGGGGCATTTCAAAATCAGCCTCTGTGTGACCCCACCTCCTCATTCTCAGTCATGACCTTGATTTTTCTCTTTTAGCCTTTTGTACATTTTTTTTTGTTACAGTAACCCTGGCCCATAGTTTCGACAGGCAGCTGTTTATCTCCCGAACTCTGCAGATACAAATGCCTGTTTCCCCTAGGTGCCACCTCCTGCACCGGCCCTCCTCCACCTCAGTGCAGACCCTCTTGTGTTCGAACCCCATTGTCCGCACAGCTGGGGAGCCCCACTCGTCGGCCCATTGGGGTACAACTACCATCTCTCGTTAGAAAAACCCAATTTTTGACTGCCAGCACAGGCTTTATACGCTTAATCGGTCTCTCTGAGCCACTCAAAGGGTCGGTACTATGGGACAGAACATCCATCATCAATGTCGCCTTCCAGTTCCCAAAATCATCACCACTGGTATTAATAAAAGACAGCCTTTAAGAGAGAGATTGTTGCAATGACATTACCCCTGGTACCGTGTGTTTTTGCAGCCCTCAGGTTTTTTTATTCACCACCACGCCTAAAGTGTGCATGCCTTTGTGTTTTCACTCAGAGTTTTCTCAGGGCTCATTGTGGCGCCAACCGCGGAGGAGAGGAAGGTGCTGCTGCTGTGCTGGTTTTTACCTGAGTCTTTTGTTCTGGCTTGACAGAGCCCAGTTTTGGGCTGCCCTGATGCTTCACCTGCGCTCGCCTGCTGGTTCTGTTGTTACTGGTGCAGCAGATTCTTGGTTCTTCTGGTCACGTCTCTGTAGCTCTGACTGCGGCACGGTCGGGGGAGTCAGACAGGCTTAATTAGCAAAAGGATGTCCCAATTTAGCATCAAATAAACCTTTTACAACTTTCACAAACAAACCCTTAATGCTCTAATCTCCGTCTCCCATCAAAACCGACTCACACCTACGTATTCGCTTCAAAATAAAACTGGTTAAAGCGACTACCCAACTAATCAAAATATATTTACTAGGTTGCAACTGCCTGCCAACTGTTGATGCTGGAGAGTTTCCTCTGTCTCTTTTTTTTTTCTTTTGGCTTGTCTGCACTCTGGCCTACGGGTTTCTCTTGTATTGACCGGGCTGTCAGGGCGAACGTTATTACAAGACACATGCAACAGCCGTGTGAAATTGAAAAATCAAGGGCTGATTAGGGTGTGTGGGGTTTGGTTTTTTTTGGTTTGTGTTGGGGCTGTTTAAATTAAAAGTCCTTGCTTTACAAAATCAATTGCAGACTAAAATACCCACACACCCAACCCCAGCCACAGATTTGGTTTATTTCTGCCACTCACATTTCTTTAAAGCACAGACATATATTTTTAATACCAGCATATTTCCTCATGCACCCATTAGCAAAAGCATGCAAAAAATTACTCCCACCCCGCATTTTGCACAGAGTAAAAAAACCCAGTATTTTAAGCATCCAAAACCAAACAGTTTGCATCAAAATATCTATAAAAAAAAATCCCACACACTTACATACCCCCTCCTTTTCTGAGGCCATACATACATTTTCCTACAGGGAAAAAAATAAAGGGCACATTGCATATGCCCCTAAATCACAAATAATTTAAGCATTAAAACTAACTTTTTACCCCCCTTTTAAAACACACACAAAATCATTTTGCAGCGAGTAAAAAAAACCAAAAGTCCCAGTATTTTAAGTGCTCACAACTAAACAGTTTGCAATTTCAACAAAACACTGTTAAGCAAACCACACATCTATGTCTTGCACATGTCCCTAAACATTTGAAACATTAAAATCAGTTTTTCTAACCACTTTAAAACACGCACGCATGCATGTGCGCATGCAGGCACGCACCACATTTTGCACCCAGTATTTTGAATCATCTTAAACCAAGCAGTTTGCAACAAAATACTTTAAAAAAAACCACATACCAAGTACCCCACCCCTCTCCTTCCTGAGGTCACGGGTACATTTTCTCATGAGAAAAAAAAAAAAAAAGTTCAGTGCATATGCTCCTAAACCACAAACAATTTAAGCATCAAAATGACCTTTTGAAAGAAACCCATTTTAAAAATGCACATTTAAAAGCAAGTTTCAGCAATTTACCTTGCACTCCAGGAGAAAGGGATGCTGGCACGTGGTTATTCTGCTTTCCTCCATGTAAAGTTGGTTAAAGAACAAGCAAAATTTTAGTTAACGTATAACCAGATGCATAACCCCCTGTACAACCTGTTTAATACCAGGTTTTTTTTTTTTTTAAAAAGACCAGTATTAAGCACGACCATAGTTAAAATGGGGTTTTTTCTTGCCCTGGTGAAATACAACTTGAAATTACTGTTTCCATACTAACCAGCTGACACTGCAATAAAAACACGTATCATTACCAGGAAGGACAGCATGTACAAAATGTGAGAATATATAATATATATTCCAAGTTAGAAAACAAGCAGCAGACCTCGACTTGCAGCCCAACAGTAGCCAGTCTATTCAAGATATATATATATGTATATGTATAGATACACCTCCTATCTGATTTCTGTTCCTTACATCTGACGAAGTGGGTTACAGCCCATGAAAGCTTATGCCTGCAGAAATTAAATTTGTTAGTCTTTAAAGTGCTACAGGACTCTCGTTTTTGCTGTATACAGACTTAACATGGCTACCCCTCTGGAACTATTCAAGATGGTTTCTGTTACACGAAGACGGTCTCCAATCAAGCTCAGGTTTTTACACCAACCTTCTTCTTTGTTTCAAAGAAACATCAGTGTCTGTAGTAGCTGGTTGATTTGATCAGCCTCGCTCTTAATTAATGGACGCGGAAGGAATTTACGCAGCCCCTTCCCAAAGGTTCCCTTTTGTGATCTGATGGTGAAAATTGAATTGTCTGCACAAAATTAGCTTTTGGCTCATTTTTAGTTAAAATATATTTTTATTTCCATTAAAAACAGAGCACTACAGGGCCTTCGTAGAGCATTAAATAATAAATCACCATAAACAACAATCCTTAATATTCTCTCCTGATTGAGGACATTGCAGATGTCAATGAATGACTTTGTTTCTTCAATTTAAACATGTTTCTTTTGTGCTTCAAGATTTGGTTTGTTTTGAAATCAAAATAGATGTAGGACAACTATGGTCGGTACCCGCCATATACCCAACTCTTTGAAATGTTGGGTAAGGAGGAGTTTGTTCTTACAATGTAGTTTATAACTATGGGGAAGGTTTGTGACACCAGGCAACATTTCAGTGTTGGGTTAGCTTGGTATTGTCTTTTAAAATAATATTATTTTCAAACTTTTCATGACTTTGCGTGGCTAGAAAGCCTGACCCAGAGCGTTCTACAGACTCCTGGAGATTTATTAAAACTGACCCACAGGGTTGTAGAAATGCCTGAGGTTCCATTTAATTTAATATTAATCTGAGCTCACTGCCTGCTTTTCTGGGGAGTGAACGCCCGTCAATCCTACTTACTGAGAATTTCTCCAACCCCAAGCAGAGCCTAATATCTTCAACCTTGATGGAAGGTGAAGGAAACTGGGTTGGACAGTCACATCTAGGCTGCTTCTCATGAAAGAGTCATTGAAGGTGATAAAGTCACCCTGGCCATTCCCAGAGATGTTCAATGGGGTTGAGTTAGCTCTGTTGAACTCAAGTAGGTGTCTCAGACATCCATGTTTTGTGGGAGAATTTTGCTTTTATTTTAAACTCTTGTTATTTTTATTCCCCCATTTCCACTGCAGGCATTTCAGCTTTTTTGCTGCGAATATCTCTCTTTTCTTAAAGACACACTAGCCGGGATCTCGCAACTATTTTATTTAACAGACATAACGGCCCTTGAAACAAACCAACATACCCAATCAAACCATTCATCTTATTTAAGGACCACACAGCCCTTGTTGCAGAAACACAGATGGTCACAAAGGTCTTTTCAATAGATATTTTTCTTTATAGATACCAAGTTTTATTATATCTGATCTCACATGTTTTCTTCCCTCACCATTCTCTGCCTTCATCCCTTTAGATTTCTTACCAATCATCTTTTTCCTAAGCAGGCTTCTGTAATGTTTTGTGCAGATCAGGCGGTAGGATAATAAACCAAGCGGGGGTATCCTACAGTTTGGTAATTCTGTTTAAACTACTGTAAGGGTCTGTAGTGCTCTGCACAGCATTTACCAAGGTGACACCCTGTGCTAAATTTTCGTGGGTTAAGCAGAGACATTGAGTTGTGTAATTTATGGTAATAATGGCATTTGAGAAGCTTCCCAGATCCAGGTCGGCACACAGGCCCAGAGCTTGCAGTGTCTATCTTCTGAAGTCCAGTCCACACAGTCATGATACCGCGGAGCTGGCGTGTCTCTAACATGGCCCTCACAATCTTCCGAAAGCTTCTCCCAAAGGCCACAATTTAGGACGGCATGAAGAGAAATGTGCCCAGTAGATCGCATTGCTCGTTGACGCTCACTAAGTGGCCCGGGCTCGGTTATCTCTGTGCCAAGGGCCTTCCTTATGTCCACACGGTTGTTATCCTCATCCTGCTCGCTGTTGGTCTTGGTCTTGGTGTTGAGCAAAACCACATGGGCCTGATTCATATTTGCTCTGCTGAAGGTGTCATTGAGCTATCGAGAGTGTTTCAGGAAAGGAACAGCCACCAGATCCCTAGGTTTAGGTTTATGCAACCCCAGGTTGGTTCCTACCCCACTGCACCTGATCTTTGGCCACCACTTCTTATCCCCTACTTGTTTGACCAATGTCTCCTCCGTTCACCTTGTCCAACGGTATCTCCAATGAGCCATGGTCACCTTCCTCCATGGTGGAGGATGCCAGGAAGCTGTGGCGCGTGTCTGTCTGCCTCACGATTGCTTGGGTCTTGGGCTCAAGTTCTGGCATCTCCATTAATGGCTGGGCCAAGAGTTCCCTGTGGCTACTCTTTCCTCCTCCTCTTCCTCCTCCTCAGAACTGTTGCTGACATAGCGCTTTCTTCACAGGTGACCCAGCGCCCTCGGAGCACAAGCAAGGGCTGGAGGTGGGGAAGGAGGCCACAGTTCCTCTCAGCATTTCCACTGTTTCTGAAAAACACACTCTTGAAGGAAGACAGCTTCTCCCACACAGCGATGGGGTTTCTGGGGACTGTGCTGTTGACCGCCAACTGCAGAGATCAGGGGTGTCAGCCTAGACTCTTGTGTTAGACCTATTCCAATTTGTACGTGTTTCGCTTCAGGGAGGGCCACCTACGGGGATGAAACCCACTTCAACTGGTAGAGGGACGAGTGCTTAGAGGAGTCACACAACTCTCTGCCAGACGAGCCCCTGGAACACTTGGTGGGTCAAACCCATCCTTGGGGTCGTCCTATGGGGCTGAAACCCTCTCTGATTGGTAGAGAGCAGCATGGAGAGTTTGTAAAGGGGTCACATGCCTCCCCTTGCTTATGGTCATGTGGCAATCTTGGGGGTGGAGCTTATGGTGAGAGGTGGATGGAGCCTTACAGGTCAGAAGGATGGGGACAGTCTTTCTTGACGTTGTACCCTTAGAATACTTCAGTGCTCGGGGCTGCCGTAAACCTCCGAGAGCCAGAAGCTGGGATTGGACTACAGGGGACGGATCACTCGATAATTGCCCTGTTCTGTCCATTCCCTCTGAAGCACCTGGCACTGGCCACTGTTGGAAGACAGGACACTGGGCTAGATGGACTATTGGTCTGACCCGGTATGGCCGTTCTCATGTTCTTATGAGTTTGTTGGGGCTAAGACAGGAGCTGCTTATCGAGAACAGTGAAACCTTTGCCAGCTGGCACCCAGGGACTTCTGTATCATGGGATCAGTGCTGCAGTTGCCCCGGAATGGGGCCCTGGTTTGTGGGCACAAGCTGGAACAACCCCAGAGCAAGGTGAGTGTGTGCCAACGCAATGGCTATTGCTCCTGGCGTTGGCTTACCTTCTCCAGAGATAGGACCGCCCTGGCACAGGTAGTGCAGCAGAGCACTGGGGCGGGGGTGAGAAGCACGCCTTGGCTTTACAGCGCCCCTTGGGGTGATTTTTGTGTTATGTTGAAAAGGGTGTGAAAATTGTGATCAATCACTTTAAATTCTCAGGGGGTTTCCTGGTGCTGGTGGCGGGCTAGGGGAGCTCAGTAGAGAAGCCTACAAGCAGAGTCCCTTCTGCAGAATAAGGCTCATTCAGTTGTATCTCTCTGCTTTTTAAGGAGCAGCCTGTTTTGTTTCTCTCTGTTTTGGGGGTCTTGTGTGTTATTGTTCTGGATTCTAAGCAATACAGTCCTGTTATGTTGCTACCTTCCAGCCAGGATAGTTAGGTATTTATCTGATTTCTCTGTGTGTCTGCCATGAAAGTTAATAAGTATTGCAAGGCACCAATGAGAAAATCAGAGGGAAAATTACACTGGAGTTGCTTCAGTCTTTCTGTTCTGAGAAATATCAGTGAAATAGCTTTGCATTCAGTTGTCTTGTCTGGAGCAACTGGGAGAAGAATTGGGAAAGCCCAGGGGGTTGCCTGGCTTTTGGGTCAGATAGAGGCGGATGATTCTGCACACATGTGAATTTTAACCCAACCACGTGCTCACAGAACATGCCTGTTGGGTGGAAAGTGGCTTCTTGGAATTAGAATTTTGATAGGAAATCAGCTTTTGGTGATGGGAAATTGGGGATTCGAGGTGGAATTGGGATTTGAGAGGAAATTAAAATGTCAAGGGGACGTTTTCCTGAAAAGTGTCTGATTTCTGGGGGAGGTTATGTGTGGGCTGGAAATAAAATTTGAGGTTTTGGCCCATAATTTTCAGCTTTTGTTTCTTTTTATGAAAAGTTGACATTTTCTAGAAGGTGAAAAATGCCTGAGCATCTTTTACTTTTTTTTTTTAATGGGAAAACGGAGTATTAGACTCAACCACTTCTTTTTCCACTGAAAGTGTGTGAACTGGGAGGGGTGGGGAGATTTTTTTTTCTTTTTTAGAAATCAAAATCTTGAGATATTTCTGGCTGCTTTGTCAATAATGTTGCTGTCTGGTTTTTGGTGAGGACTTGAAATTTTGCTCTGGAGCAAGACCTCTGTTTTCTGAGCAGTGGACAGAGATGTCATAATCTGCATGTGTATAACTGGTACTGATCCAAGGGGAGGTGTGCGATTCCTTAGAAACAAACATTTTGTTCATCAAAGTAGACATGAAAGATTAGAACAAAGTGAGATCAGGAGGAGTGCCTGCACTGTGCCAGGTGCTGCACAAATCCTGACCTAGATCAGGGCCCCCATCATGCTGGGTGCTTCACAGACTCTGACTGAATTACCGTAGTCTACATAGACAGAAGAAAGTGTTATTTGCCAGGCCTGAGAAGTTCTTACATTTAACTTGACAGCACTGCTCTGTTTGGGTGTTTTTCTCTTTGTCTGTAACATGGTGATGTTTGAACTCTACAACCTATCTATTTCAGGTTCTGGGAGGGAAGTGGGGTCTAGTGGGTTAGAGCAGCAGGGGCTGGGAGCCAGAACTCCTGGGTTCTCTGCTCACCCTATGCCAATGCTGTTCCCCTGCAGCGTGCAACCAGTCCAGGATCTTAGCCCAAATTGTTGGGGGGGAAATGGCCCAAGGGTCTGGTGACCCTGGCAGGTCAGCATCTGTTTGCTCTGCTCCCACTTTTGCAGAAGGTCCCTCATCTCAGACCAATGGGTTGTGCTGGCAGCTCATTGCTTTGAAAGGTGAGTCCCCTGGGGTGAGGAGGGATGACTGCTGGAGAGGCAGACATCCTGCCTAGATCTATGCTGGGAGAGCCATCCCTGTGTGGTGTTAAGTGCGGCTATTCTCCAGCTGCCCCAACCTGACGTGGCTGCATCTCAGCGCCAGGCAAGCCGTCCCTGTGTGGCATCACTGGAAGGGTTTTTCTCCAGCTGCCCCGCTCCAGAGGTGGCTTCATCTCAGTGTTAGGCGATCCCTGTGTGTTACTGTGTGTGGTTCTTTTCCAGCTGTTCCACCCCAGACCCAGCTGTATTTTTACCCATGTTTGCAATCCATCTTCTCTCACTGATCGTTGTTTTCTCTCTGCTCCCCAGCTGTGGCCCTCAGTCTGCCTATTGTGTGAACCTTGGGGGAAAGCAGCTCTCCAACCCCTCCCCATCCCATCTTCCACGCACCAGATCATTGTGCACCCCAACCACGACAGGTGGAGCATTCAGCCGATGTCGCCCTAGTTCAGTTGACGGATCCAGTGCGATTCACCGATGAAATCCACCCCATCTGCTTGCCGGGCCCCTCCAAACTCCTCACTTGATAAACAGCTGTGCTGGGCCACCAGCAGGGGAGAAAATTCTTCAGGCGGTAAGATCATCTCCTAGGTGGAGGTGCTATCGCTCCATATCTAAAGCCCCGTGCTCCTGGAGTCATGGGATTCTCGCAGCATCTTGAAACAATCCCCGCCTGGATCTCTAAAATTTGTGGCTGTCACCAAGCTCGGCGGAATGGTAAATAAGGATGAGGCCAAGCGAGCTGGGTTGGCAGATAACCCTGGGCCCATTCAGACAAAATGCATTTTAATACAGCCAACTGCAAGGACACAACTACCAAACAGGGGACTTAACATTAGCAACTTACCATGAGCTCCTGCTCTGACTAAAAGGACTAATGTGATCCTCAGCAAATTTGTGGACGACACTAAGCTGGGGGGAGTGGTAGATACCCTGCAAGGTAGGGATAGGATACAGAGTGACCTAAACAAACTGGAGGATTGGGCCAAAAGAAATCTAATGAGGTTCAACAAAGATAAGTACAGAGTCCTCCACTTAGGAAGGAAGAATCCCATGCACAGCTATAGACTGGGGACCGACGAGCTGGGCAGCAGCTCTGCAGAAAAGGACCTGGGGGTAACAGTGGATAAAAAGCTAGATATGAGTCAGCAGTGTGCCCTGGTTGTCAAGAAGGCTAATAGCATATTGGGCTGCATTAGGAGGGGCATTGCCAGCAGGTCACGGGAAGTGATTATTCCCCTCTATTTGGCATTGGTGAGGCCGCATTTAGAATATTGTGTCCAGTTTTGGGCCCCCCCACTACAAAAAGGATGTGGACAAGTTGGAGAGAGTCCAACGGAGGGCAACATAAATGATTAGGGGGCTGGAGCACAGGACTTATGAGGAGAGGCTGAGGGAACTGGGCTTGTTTAGTCTGCAAAAGAGAAGAGTGAGGGGGGATTTGATAGCGGCCTTTAACTACCTGAAAGGGGGTTCCAGGGAGGACGGGGCTAGGCTGTTCTCGGTGGTGGCAGATGACAGAACAAGGAGCAACGGTCTCAAGTTGCAGTTGGGTAGGTCTAGGTTGGACATTAGGAAAACGTTTTTTACTAGGAGGGTGGTGAAGCACTGGAATGGGTTACCTAGGGAGGTGGTGGAATCTCCATCCTTAGAGGTTTTTAAGCTGAGGCTTGACAAAGCCCTGGCTGGGATGATATAGCTGAGGTTAGTCCTGCTTTGAGCAGGGGGTTGGACTAGATAACCTCCTGAGGTCCCTTCCAACTCTAATATTCTATGATTCTATGATCCTGAGATGGATAAATAGGGAAGCAGGAGGAGGAGCAGAGGGGGAATATTACTTTGATAGACAGCATGGGTGAGAAGGAAACTGAGATTCTACCTCCCATTCTGGGCTGCTCATTGTAAAAGGAGGATGGAAAATTGCAGAGGGATGTAGAAAAGAGCAGCAAAAATTAACCAAAGGCTGGAGAAGACACTTGACATAGAGAGATTTAAAGGATTTGATTTATTTAGCTTCTTGAAAAAGGGTCTGACCAGGAGACCTGGTTGGGAATTTTCTTTTTTTCCCCAGAAACATATGCCTTCATTGAAACCAAAACTGGTTGTGAGACAGGACGGATTTCCACCAGTCTGACTTGGCAATATTTTGGGAAAACAAGATTCAAAATGGTGGAAATGTCCTCGTTTTGATATTTTTGTACCACAAAGTTTTGGGTTTGTTTTATTTTGAGTCCAACCAAGATTTTGTTTTGAGTCTAGTTAATTTCAACCAGAAAATGGTTAAAAAAGCCCCAACCATTCAACATTTTGAAATGACACTGCGATCAAGACGAACCAAAATTTTTGTCGGTTTGCCACTGTTTTTGAGGTTTTGACTTTGGGGCTTGATTTGGGATGGGAAAATGTTGGAAATCTCAAAAATTCTCCTGGGAGCTGCCTAACTGAGAGGTGCTGTGTTCCAGTGTAGACGTTCCAAGCTCTGGCTCAAAAGGAATTATTGTGGGGACGTTCTGTGGCCTGTGTTGTACAAAACAGATGATCACTGCGGCGCATTCTGGCTTTGGAAATCCAGGACACTATGAAAGAACGTTCATATGGAAAAAACCCAGCAGAGGAAGCAGAACAAGAACCGACGATTGGAAATGGAAGCCAGACAAATTCCAGTTTTAACAGTTTTAACAGCAATGGAGCAAACTGTGACACTGGCAGGCCAGATGCCAGCACTTGCCCACGCTGCAGGCATTAGTTAAGAACTGACAAACTCATATCTGGAGATCAGACCAGGTCACTTACGGGATAGTGTTGCCCACAGTGGGTTTTAGTCCTGTAAGAATGTATTTAGTGTTTAGATGCTATGAAGTGCTTGTACGCTGCTGTCTGAATTAATCTTAGTTTTAACATCTGTTTTCCAGGCTATAAGGAAATACAGCAGAACCTCAGAGTTATGAACGCCAGCGTTACAAATTGACCAGTCAACCACACACCTCTTCTGGAACCAGAAGCACACAATCAGGCAGCTGCAGAGAGAGAGTGAAAAAAACCAAACATAGCACAGTGCTGTATTAAATGTAAACTACTAAAAATATAAAGAAAAAGCAGCATTTTTCTTCTGCATAGTATTTCAAAGCTGTGTTAAGTTAATGTTCAGTAGTAAACTTTTGAAAGAACAACCATAATGGTTTGTTCAGTTATGAAAATTTCAGTTACAAACAACCTCCATTCCTGAGGCATTCATAACTCTGAGGTTCTTCTGTATAAAAGTTTTGCTTTATAACTTTGGAAATGTTTGTTCAAAACATGTGAACTCAGATGGGAAGAGTGTGTTCCCTCCCCCACCCCCATCCCCACCCGAACCCAGAAGGACTATTACAATCAGATGGGCCATCAAGGAATATCACAATACAAAGGATTGGTTAATGACCCTGGGACTTGGAGGCTCAATGAAGGAAATAAAACAAAGCCACAGGAAAATTTTCAGTCTCTTTGCTGTTTGAATTCTCACAGCTTGGGCCTGAGACACCAAACTGAAGCCAGAAATCCCCTGGGGTTTACTTGTGGGTCTGCCCTGAAAGGCACTTTGAATTGAACTGTCACTTTTAGGATTAGATGGTAACTCACTGGTGTGTATATATTTGCTTACTTTAACCAGTCAATAACTCTCATTTCTCTTTCCCAGTTACTAAACCCTTAGGTTGTTTATTACAGTATTGGCTACAGGTGTTGTCTTTGGCGTAGAATGTAGGGCACCAACTGATCTGGGGTAAGTTACTGGTCTCCGGGTAGTGGGAACAACCAGACTGTGGTGTGATTTTTGGGGTCAGTGACCATTTATCACTATGGCCAGTTTGCCTGGGTGGCCAGAAAGACTGAAGAGTCAAAGGGGACTGTCCGTGACCCTGTGGTGAGCCTGTGATAGTGATCTGGGAGTTCCTGATTTGGTGAAATCTAATTACAGACACACCACCCATTTGGGGGATCTGCCCGGCCTGCCCTGAGGTTGGCACTCCTGGTTGGGAGCCACTCTGGACAACGTGGCACCAACTCCCCGGCAGATCGGCAAATTCTCCATTGCTTGACGGAGACCGTTCTGCAAGACACTTTCGCCAAACACAAGTTCTCAGGCTCACCAGAGAGGCAAGCGGCTGGCATTTAACCACCTGGCCCAGGCAGAGCCGATGATTTCCCGGGCTGCCCGGCCCTAGGGAGCTGTGAGTCAATGCTGCCCCCCGGTGTCAGTCAGCAGGGCTGCAGGTGGAGGAGCGATTCCTTAATTCAGACGTGGCTAGGGGCAGCTGGGAAAGGGGCGGATGTGGGAGGAAAAGGAGTGGGGGCGAGGCAGTAGGGGTGGGGGACTGGATCAGAGGATGAGGGTGTGGGGGGCTGAGGAATGGATGGCACAGAGGGAGTATGGCAGGTGTGTGGGGGGTGGATCCAGGAACTCGGTTCTCCTCCCCCCCCTCCCCCGATTTCTCTGCTGCCCCCATGCAGGAGGTTCAGGTCCAGCTGATTGACACTGCAGTCTGCAGCGCCACCTACAACAGCCCCCCTGACCCAGGGATCAGCAGGGACCCCATCAAATCGGACATGATCTGTGCACCTCTCAGATTGGACCTACCCCTGGACACTCTGCTAGAGCCCTCTCCTCGTCCACCTTCCCGGCACGGACCATGTCACCCTGGAGCTGCTCCAGCCTCAGGGATGAATTTGCTACCAGTTTGCTGTAGCAATTGCTGCAGATCTTCAAATTCCCTTTGCCTCCCTTTTTTGGCCTATGCGGCTTAGCTGATATTCCAGGTCCTTCCTTCCATTAGGGGGAGAATTTGATGCTATGAGTCTGGTCCCTTTGGTGCCAGCTTGTTTATTTACAAGTTCTTTGTCCCTGAAGCAAACAACAGTAGGCAGAAATCCCCAAGCCTGCCTTTCCAGCCAGTCCTGTGCAGGGAGCAGTGTCTCTCTTTCCCATCTTTTAAGCAAGCGGGATAAGAGGGAAGGTCCTCTCATGGATCAGTAACTGGTTAAAAGGTAGGAGACAAAGGGTAGGAATCAACGGTCAGTTTTCACAATGGAGAGAGGTAAATAGTGGGATCCCCCAAGAATCTGTACTGTGACCATTGCTGTTCAACAGGTTCATAAATGAACTGGAAAAAGGGGCAAACAGTGAGGTGGCAAAATCTGCAGATGACACAAAGTGACTCAAGACAGTTAAATCAAGAAGTTATAAAGTTATAAATCAAGAAGTTATAAAGGGATCTCACAAAAGTGGGTGACTGGGCAACAAAATGGCAGATGAAATTCAGTGTTGATAAATGCAAACAAATGGACATTGGAAAATGTAATCCCATATAAATGATGGGGTATAAGTTAGCAAGAGATCTTGGCGTCATCATGGATAGTTCTCTGGAAACATCTGCTCAATGTGCAGCAGCAGTCAAAAAAGCTAAAAGAATATTAGGAACCATAAGGAAAAGGATAGATAAGACAGTAAAATATCATAATGCCACTATATAAATCCATGGTACCTTGAATACCGCCTGCATATATGGTGGCCATGGCCCTATCTCAAAAAAGATGTATTAGAATTGAAAAAAGCACAGAGAATCATAGAAGATGCAGGTTGGAAGGGACCTCAGGAGGTATCTAGTCCCACCCCCTGCTCAAAGCAGGATTTACCCCAACTAAATCATCCCAGCCAGGGCTTTGTCAAGCCACAGCTTAAAAACCTCTAAAGATGAAGATTCCACCACCTCCCTAGGAAACCCATTCCAGTGCTTCACCACCCTCCTAGGGGAAATCATTTTCCTAATATCTAACCTAGACCTCCCCCACTGCAACTTGAGACCATTGCTCCCAGTTCTGTCATCTGCTGTCATTGAGAACAGCATAGCCCCATCCTCCCTGGAACCCCCTTTCAGGTAGTTAAAGGCTGCTATCAAATCCCCCCTCACTCTTCTCTTCTGCAGACTAAACAAGCCCAATTCCCTCAGCCTCTCCTCATAAGTCTTGTGCTCCAGACCACTAATATTTTTGTTGCCCTCTACTGGACTCTCTCCAATTTGTCCACATCCTTCCTACAGTGGGGGGCCCAAAACTGGACACAATACTCCAGATGTGGCCTCACCAGTGCTGAATAGAGGGGAATTATTACTTCCCTCGATTTGCTGGCGATGCTCCTGCTAATGCAGCCCAATATGTTATTAGCCTTCTTGGCAACAAGAGCACACTGTTGACTCATATCCAGCTTCTTGTCCACTGTAACCCCCAGGTCCTTTTCTGCACAACTGCTGCCTAGCTTGTTGGTTCCCAGTCTATAGCTGTGCATGGGATTCTTCCGTCCTAAGTGGAGGACTCTGCATTTGTCCTTGTTGAACCTCATCAGATTTCTTTTGGCCAAATCCTCTAATTTGTCTAGGTCCCTCTGTATCCTATCCCTGCCATCCAGCATATCTACCACTCCCACAGCTTAGTGTCATCTGCAAATTTGCTGAGGGTGCATCCACCCCATCCTCCAGATCATTAATGAAGATGTTGAACAAAACTGGCCCCAGCACCGACCCCTGGGACCGCCGCTTGTGATCGGCTGCCAGCTAGACATCGAGCTGTTGATCACTATCCCTTGAGCCCGATGATCTAGCCAGCTCTCTGTCCATTTTATATTCCATTCATCCAACTCATTCTTCTGTAACTTGCTGGTAAGAATACCATGGGAGACCGTATCAAAAGCTTTCTTGTCCAACCTGCTCTTAAAAGCCTCCAGTGACGGAGATTCCACCGCCTCCCTGGGATGCCTGATCCGGAGACGAACGACCCTGAGTGTTGGAAAGTTTTTCCTAATATCTAACCGATATCGCCCTTGCTGTCAGCTAAGCCCATCACTTCTTATCCTGCCTTCAGTGGACATAAAGAACAATTGATCCCCGTCCTCGTTATAACAGTCCTGACCATATTTGAAGACTGTTCTCAGGTCACCCCTCAGTCTTCTCTAGACACCTGCTTTTTTAGCCTTTACTCATAGGCCAAGTTTCCTAAATGTTTGATCATTCTTTGTTGCTCTCCTCTGGAGTCTTTCCGATTTGTCCACATCTTTCCTGAAGTGCGGCACCCAGAACTGGACCCAGGACTCCAGTGCTGAGGAGAGTGGGACAATTACCTCTGGATAGCCTCTGAGAAATGAAAAGGCTGCAGGAGTGTCACAGAGCCTCCAAAAGTCCTTTGGATCCTTTCCGCCACCCCGTCAGATTGGGGCTGCGCTGGGATGGGGTGGGTTTTGTGGAGGCCCAGAATCTCACCAACTGGTAGAAACATTTCTCCCTTGATCTGCGAGTAGCTCACCCAGGAGCCCAAATCTGGTGAAGGATTCATTCCCTGGGACCTCAGGTACTGCCGTAGCTTCACGATTTCCTATGTGGCTTCCCCTCTGGCCATTTTGTGAATTGGTTGCCAGATACAGTCTCAGGCAAAGTCTGAAGCATGTCAGCAGCAATGCACCCCATCGGTGCCCTCACAAAACAGCGGGGCTCTGCCTGTCTTTAGGGGATCCTCCTTTTTCAGGCAAACATCACATTCCTAACACCAAATTTTTACATCCACCCCATGGAAATTCTCTCTCGGCTTGGCTAACTATCTGGCAACATCACCTGAGTTTTCACATAATCCTGGAACCTGCTTTTTCAGTGTCCCTGGTACAACTAGTTGATCCCTGTTCTCATCATGTGCACAGTCTGTCAATCCCCAGATTTTCCACAGTGAGTAGGAAGCTTTGACTGTGGTGTGGTGATACTAGAATCCTGCCGGGGGTTTGTGGCAGTGCAAAGGGCTGTGTTTGACTATCTAGGAGGGTTCCTCTTGAAATTAACACACACACACCAGAACGAGACCCCACCCAGAAATCTTGGAGAATCCTAAAAATCTTCCCTGAGTGCGATTAATGATCACCTCCCTTCTGACAAGTGCTGAGCCCCATGTCTGAAACAAGGAGGACTACGAGGGAAAAGGATGCAGCATTCATTTAGGAACACACTGCAATGATCAGTCCACAATGTATACGTACTACCAGTAATTAAAACACCTTACCCCACTGGATCTTGAGGAACAGTCCTGTGCCTCAGTTTCCTCAACAATTGCTGTGAAGTATGATACCCACCACCAAAGACTCTTCCCACTCACCGCTTCCCCCCTTTGTTGCACCCCACTTTGTTGCACCCCACTCACGGTTTTGGATGGTGGACTTTCAGCATCTGGGGGTGCTCCCAGGGGGTCCATTTCCACCCCCTCTAGATGAGAATATAGTTGACCCAGTCCTAAGTCTCTTCGATTTCCGAACGGACTACCTACCCCATCTAAAAAAACTTCAGCCCTGTAAGTGCTTAGTAAAGAAAGGTGATCTTATTCACTTGTATTTTTCCATCCTAGAATAAACTACATACAAAGGTTCTTACCCCACCCATGTAGGGAAACTCTAGTGTCATCTTTCTAGGGCCTAGTCAACCTCCACTACACACTGCTCTGTGGCTGAGGTCCAGTTAGAGTGATCTCCCTCACTCAGGCATATGAAGCACAGTCCTGTTGCCCTTTCATCCCACAACAAGAATAACCACATTTCATTTCCCACGCACCCAAAACATCAATGATTTTTTTACCCAAATGACTAAAACGTTCCCCTTGGAATGCTGGGTAACCAAGATGCAAATGAGGCCTGGTCCAGTTCGGCTCTTCCGCCACTTCCCCAGTAGATGGCAGCAGAGAGCCCTTCCCCACTGAGCCGCAGCACAGCGCGGGGTTAAAGTTTGAAGGCTGCTAAATGTAGCTTTGGCTTGATGGAAACCTTTCAGGAGCTGGTGTCGAATTGGTTCGGGTGAGGGGAAATAATCCCCCACAAAGCACAAAATGTTTTGATTTTTCTGATTCAGCTTTTGTCTAAAAGAGAAGTTTCATTCGATCAGAAACAATTTTTTCCCCAGACTTTATTTTTTTTTAAAGTGTTTATTTCAGATCAACCCCGAATGATAACGCCCCCACATGTGATGTTTCAGACGGGCCAGCGAATAGAAGGTTGAATTATGTGCACACGTCGCACACAAAGGGCTGCTTTTGATCTAACCTAATGTCTAACTAAATTTCTGTAGCTGCAATTTAAGCCCTTTATTTCTTGTCCTGCCCTCTGTGGCTAAGGAAAATAATTTATCACCTTCTGCTTACAACCTTTTACATACTTGACGACTGTTACCATATCCCCACTCAGTTGTCTCATCTGCAGACTAAACAAACCCAGTTTTTTCAGTCTTTTTTCATCAGCCATGTTTTCTAGACCTTTCATCATACTTGAGAACGGACACGTGTACTTGCTTGCGACACGGTATGACTCTGTGATTACCCACATCCACACAGCCACTGTGATTATGCCATGTTAGTGCTGGTGTCCCAGTTTGGTCTGGCCCGGGACACATATCAGGAACCACTTTGCTGTGGGCTATTTCCCAGTGCAGGCTGGTGATATGCCCACCCCACCTTGGTACACTCCAGTGCCCAGTTCCTCGTCTTCTGGGCAGGCTGCAATGCTCGCCGATCTGCCGCCTCCATGGAAATGGCATCCAACTTCACTTGTTTTACCTTATTTCAACCCTCTTCATAGCACCTGTCACTTAGATGGGCGGGTGGTTCAGGTCAGCCACGCATCTGGGAACAGGACGGCCGGGCCGGGCTGGGCTGACAGTTGTCGATTGTGCTCAGTGTGAATGGTTCTGGACCCAACATTTGCCGCAGGACATGGCTCGAAAACCAACCCTGGCCCAAACATCCTGCAACAGCCGTGACAGTAGCTAGCTCCAGGCTTCTGGCAGAGACCCCTTCCCCCCACATCCATCTTTGGGGAACTACTGCAGGGGCCAGAGATGGTCGGCCACAGGGATAATATTATACCGGCCTGGGAATGGGTGTGTCTGAGGGTGGGGCTACAGACCATGGGTGGGGCCAAAGCATGTGGGTAGGGCCATGTGCGTAGGGCTATAGGGGGTTGGTTAATGGATGCTGAGGGGTCAATGGGAAGGACTGAGAGGGGCTCTCCTCGATCCCCTCTCTCAGCACTGAGATGCAGCTGCCTCTGGGGAGGGACAGCTGGGGAATCTTCTAAGGTGACCTGGTATGGGATCTGGCTTCTGGCCAAGGTTGTGAGCTGGGGGGCTGGTGGTAGCCAGCCCAAGCCAGGAGGTAGCCACATGGGCTTTGTGGTGGGGGGGCAAGAGCACCATCTGCCTCATCGCCCAACCCTAGTCCCTCTGTCCCCACAACTCACAGCACCAGCCCCTCTGCCAGCAGCCCCTTCTTATGCCTCTTCGGCACTGTCTTGGTGTCTTTGGGACCTGCCTTCCCCACTTTCCATCAGGGCCTCCTTGCTCCCTCCCTCCATCGTTCCCTCTGCCTGGGGATGTAAGAAAGGCAGAAGTGAGAGGGATGGAGATCAACCAGTGACTGCCCGTGTGCCTGAGTCTGCAGAAAGCCTGATCCCATCACTCGTAGAGCAGGGAGCTGCTCCGAACATGCCTCTAGGGGGCAGGACTGGGGTGTCCAGACCCCAGGACACTGGGTTGGATCGCTGGGAGGAGGGCAGTCTCTGAGGGGGTGTGGTTTCCAGCTAGCCTGTCCTACAGCTCCACAGCGCCCTCTACATGCAATTATGAAGGGAGATGCTGAACCCCACGACTCGTGATCAGACATAAACCAGTTTTACAGCAAACTCTGCTCCTGGGCTCCAGGCTGCGTGGGGTGAATGCCAGGGAGAATGGAGGAGCTGTGCTGTGTGTGGAATGCGGGGGAGTTGGCCAAATGCTTCCCATAGCAGGACGAATACTCATCAGGCCTGGCTTTTCACTGGGGAATTGGGTTTTTGCTGTGAACTGGGGCTTGCAGGGAACCAGCGGGGTGGGAAGAAGGAAGAAGAGCCACATAAATGAACTGTGCGCTGGAGTGAAAAGTTGCTGTGGGAGACGGAGCTTTTTAGCATCTCAAAAAGCAGCATAGAAATATCGGGCTGGAAGAGACCACGAGAGGGCATCTAGTCCAGCCTCTGGCATGGAGGCAGGGCCAAGGAAACCTCGACCATCCCGGACAGGTGTTTGTCCAACCTCCAATGATGGGGATCCCACGACTTCCCTTGGAAGCCTGGTTCAGAGCTGACGGACCCTGTGAGTCAGAAAAGCTTTTCCTAATATCCAACTGTTTGCTGCAAACTAAGCTGCTTCTGTCTAGGGCCAGGCTGCCCTTCGGTGGACATGGAGAGCAATTGATCCCTGGCATCTTCAGAGCGACCTTTGTTCTCACTCCCCTTCTCCATACTGAAGACGTGCAGTGCCTGCAGCCTTTAATTCCTCCATGTGAGATGAATGGGTTTGTCCCCTCGGACATGGGAGAAGGGAACGTGCATAAGAGGGTTTTATGTGTACAGTGAGCTCTGATGCTGCTTACCCTCTAGACCCCACTCCTCTCTCAGAGCTGGGGAGAGAACCCAGGAGTCCTGGCTTCCTAGCAGTAGTTATTACTAGCTTCTCCTGTGGTAGCCAATTTCCCCTCCCATGCCCTGGTAGCCAATCTCCTTCGGTGTCAGAGCCCAGCTGCTGGTCATGAGGAAGTAAAAGCCACCGACTGTTTTACTTTCGTTTCTCCAGGAGAAAATTCCCTTTAGACAGAGCGAGCTGTGGGGCAGGTAACAGATGGGGATGGTGTGTGGAGGGTAATTTACCACCCCCTGGGGGTAAGATCATCTTCTTCAGTCTATTCCCCGCCAGGGGGGCAGGATCTCCCCTTCCAGTCTATTCCTCCCTCTGGGGCAGTTTGGCTGGTGGGGGCTTAGGTTACCTCACTTTGACAACCCACAGGATATTTACATTGTTTCTCCCGGCTTGGCTTAAAACCAGTCAAACCAGTTGCGGCTGCGGGGAACCTCCTAATTTGCTTTCCTGACAGTCTAGCTGGTGTCAGGAAGTGGCCAGGTCCCAGCCATATCAACGCAGCCTCAGCCCCTCTCTGCCCCGGCTGCCCAGGGGATCGTCAGGCAGCGAGCAGGGTCCAGCTACCAATTATGAGATCTGGCTTAAAAATCACGAGAGTTGAAAAATCCCCCACTAACCTGGGGGAATTTGCATCCCGGCAGACGGACTTTGCAGGGGGTCACCCTTTCCAGATGGTTTGCCCCAGGTGTGACGGTGGGAGACTGGGATTGCTCTTTAAACAGAAGCTGAAGTTATTGGTATCTAGTGTCTGGAAGGCAGTAATCCCAGGAAGCCCGGACTTCTGGGTTCTATTCCCAGGTCCAGGAAGAGGAGTGGGTCTAGTGGGTTAGAACCAGGGGGGCTGGGAGCCAGGACTCCTGGGTTCTCTTCTTGCTAGTGGTTAGAGCAGGGGGGCTGGGAGCCAGGACTCCTGGGTTCTCTCCCTGGCTCTGGGAGGGGAATGGGGTCTAGTGGTTAGATGGGGGGGGGGGGGGGTAAGGAGGGCTGGGAGCTGGGACTTCTGAGTTCTCTCCCGGGCTCTGGGTGTGGTGCACTCTATGGCAGCCGGTGCTGGTCAGAGAGAGCTGGCTTATTTCCGGGGGTGCTGATAGGGGACAGGGGATTCCCCAGTGCACATGCAGAGCTCTGGGGAATTTGGAGCTGAGGAAGTGGGGTTAGGACAAGGCATGTCCCAGCCCTGCTCTGTGCCTCAGTTTCCCCCTCTGCTGAGCCTCCTATTGGAGCATGGCAGGGAGATGTTTAATCCATTCATGCCCTGTTGTCTCAGTTCTCCAACAGAGTTTGGCTTTAGCCCTAGCCCAGGAGGAGGGGACGGGGAGATCAGCCACCTGGCGTCCAGCTCGTGTCCTGCTGCATCATGGGAAATGCAAATAATAAACAGTAAGTGTGCAAGTCCACCCACTTCAGATGCAGTGCTGGGGATAGACCCCAGCCATCCTGGTTCCCAGCCCTAACCACTCAACCCCACTCCTCTCCCAGAGCTGGGGATAGAACCCAGGCAGCCTGGCTCCCAGCCCCCCGCTCTAACCACTGGACCCCACTTTCCAAGAACTGGGTTAGAACCCAGCAGTCCTGGCTCCCAGCCCCCCTGCTGTGTGTTTCCCAGGCCGACCCCACCGCTTGCCTCAAAGCTGACTGCAGAGGGGGTGGTGGAACGACTCCGGGAGGACATCACCTGCTCCATCTGCCTGGACGTCTTGGATGACCCCATCTCCATCGAGTGTGGCCACAACTTCTGCCGGGGCTGCCTCTCAGCTCACTGGAGTGAGATCTCGGCCAGGGGGTACCAATGCCCCGAGTGCCGGGCTCCCTGCTCCAGGAACAAGATGACTCCGGACACACGCATCAAAAGCCTGGTGGAGAATATCAGAGACCTGCCACATGAAGAGACACCAAAAGCAACATGGAGAGCTAGCCCTGAGGTGGGTGCAATGGTGGCTGGTCCAGAGATTCGGCTACCTCTGGGGTGGGGCAGCTGGGGAGCAGCCGCACATAACACCACAGGGAGATGGCTTGCCCAGCACTGAGATTAGCCACTTCTGGGGCAGGGTGGTTGGGGAACAGCTGCTGGGCAATGCTGGGGCACTGGGGTGGGAGGGAAGGCTGGCTAATGGGATCCCTGTGTCCCTTTAGCACCCAGTCAGGGTCAGGTCCATGAGCTGATAAGGGAGGGCTGGGCACACACGGCTCAGACCTGCTGATAAGAAACTAGTCACAGAGCAAACAGCCGGTGACTCCATACTGGGGCCCCTGGGCGGGGACTGGCTAGCTTGGGGGGTGAGGAATGGTGCACAGGGCTCTGGTCTGTGGGAGAAGGGACTGGCTGGCTCAGGGGTGGGATCCCAGCTCTGACCCTGCTGTGTCCCTGCAGCAGGGGCCGGGGGCTAAGGCAGAACCGGGACGCCCGGTGCAGCTGGTGCGTCTGGACAAGGAAGGAGGCCTGATCCTGGACGAGGAGGTCCTGAGCCGCTGTCTGGAGCAAGGTGGTGTGGGGGACGCCCCCGTCTGCCTGGTGTCCATCATTGGGGAGCAGCGCCGGGGCAAATCCTTCCTGCTGAACTACCTGCTGCGCCGGCTCCGGAACCTGGTGAGTGTGGCCCTGGTCCCCTCCTCCTCTGTGTGTCTGTCTCAGCCCAAGTCTGTCTGTCTAGACCTCATTGAGCTCATCTGTGTGTCCGTCTAGACCCTCGTCTGTGTGTCTGTCTCAGCCCAAGTCTGTCTATCTAGACCTCACTGAGCTCATCCGTGTGTCCATCTGACTCTTGTCTCTGTGTCCGTCTCAGTCTGAGTCTGTCTGTTCATCACATTTCCAGCAAGCCCCTTCCTATGTTGCCTGCCTGCTAATAAAATACCCACAGCCCCCCGTCCTTCTCCCAGCCCCCTGCACTAACTGCCCCTCCCCCGTGTCTCCCTCCCTCCCCCTGCAGGATGTGCAGGACGGATCCTGGATGGGCCGGGAGGACGAGTCCCTGGAGGGGTTTGCATGGCGAGTTGGCACCCACAGTGTCACCAAGGGGCTGTGGGCATGGAGTCAGCCCTTCTGGGTCCCCGCTGAGGGAGGGCAGGTGAGTGGGGGGAGGGAATAGGAGGAAGTGGGGAAATGGGAGTCGGGGGATGAGTGACCCCAGCAGAATGGGGGAGCAGAGCAGAGCAGACAGAGGCTGGGGGGATCTGTGACTGGGGGCCGGGGAGGCAGGGAACACGGTTCCCCTCCAGGGCTGGGTCTCACTCAGTGCTGGGGCACACAGGGGACAGAGCGGGGAGCTGGTGCGTGACCCTGGCCTATGGCTCATCCCCAGGTGGCCATGCTGCTGGTTGACACCGAGGGCTCCATGGACCTCGCCAGAGACACGGAGACCAGCGTCAAACTCTCCGCCCTCTCCATGCTGCTGGGCTCCTACCAGGTGGGCGCTAGTGGGGGCTGTGCTGCAGGGTTTGGGGCAGTGCTCATCAGGGGGCATTCTCCCCTGGCAGGTGGGCTGGTCCCGATGTCCCAGGGTGGAGCTAGGGGACGGTGCGTGGCAGGAAGTGGGTTGCACTGGTTTCTGTGTCTAACCCCATCCTTCTGATTACTTGCAGATCCTGAATATTTCCAGCCAGCTAAAGGACCCTGACCTAGAATATCTGGAGGTGAAGGGGGAGGAGGGGAGAACACGGCGCCACGCTCAGACAGCCCCAGTGTGGTAGTCTTCCCATTCTACTGCTGTGGAAACTGAGGCCCAGAGAGACTCAGTGACTTGCCTGAGGTCACATGAGGAATCGGAGGCATAGTCAGCAAGAGAACCCAGGAGTCCTGGCTCCCAGCCCCCCTGATCTAATACACCAGCCCCCACTCCCCTCCCAAAACTGGGGATGGAACCCAGGAGTCCTGGGGCCGTTCTCAGCAGGGCCCAGCTTTCCTGCAGCTCCACTGCTGCTCCCCTGGCAGCTGTAGGGTCCGGAATTCACCCCTGCACTGGGTCCCCGCTTGCTGGGAACACTGGTGTTGCCAGGACTCTGGTAGCATCTCAGTATTTGGCACCTTTGTCTAGTCTATTCCTACCATTGGGGGATCTGGAGGGAACAGAGCCCCCGGCATAGGGCAGGGCAGAGTGGGGAACTCTGGCTTGCATTTCTGCCCTTTGGCCACTAGGTGTCTCTGCACCACAGGGAGGAAAGGAGTCGAGTGGGACTCAGGTACCAAACCCAGACCAGGTTGGAGCTGGGGTGGGGGGGATGGAGGGAAGTTGTTTCATAGGCAGGATTTCCACCCCCTACTGTGCAAACGCTGCCTCCCCACCCCACAAATCCCAGCCCCAGACTCAGCCCCACACTCTTTGCTCCACAGATGTTTCTGCAGGTGGCTGAAGTGGTGGGAGAGGCCTATGGACTGAAGCCCATTCAGGTGAGACGGCGTCACCCCCATCACCCGCCCTGCCCCATCTCCCCACATTACACTCCTCTCTCACTCCACAACATGCTCCTGCCCCATGCATCCCCTGACCCATTCCCTAGGCTTCCCCATCCCAGCCTCCCCCCACCCCCAGTGACTCCCATTCCCCTCCTGTCTTCCCTGCAGCACCTAGACCTGCTGGTGCGGGATTGGAGCAGCTCCCAGGACCTTGGAGCTGACGGTGGGAAGGAGTATCTGAGAGACGTCCGACAGGTGATGATGGGGCTGGGGATTGGGACACGAGGCTGTTCCCCTCTAGGGGGCGCTGGCTCCAATCTGGCCCCGGGGTGGGGGACTGGCTGGCTCGAGGGCTGGGGAATAGGACACGGGTCCTTTCCCACCATTGATGTCTCACTTTGCTGATTCCCCCTGGCTCCGGCAGATGCTGGCGGTGATGTCCCCTTGCAAACACCCCAAGGCCTTGGAAGAGCTGAGCAGAAGCAGCACCCGCTGTTACCTGATGCCCTTCCCTGGCAAGCGGATCATGACAGGGAGCCAAGGAAGCCTGAGAGGTAACACATCTGGACCAATGGTTCCGAGCCCGCACAACGGGGCGTCTCCATCTCTGCCAGGGAACTGGCCATGGGATGGGGGGGGAGGGGTATTCTGGCCCCGGATTCATTTCCATCTCTCCTCCCTTTTGCAGACATGGATGAGGATTTCCGGGAGAGCCTGAGGGACTACGTTGCCACCCTGGTGGGTTCGGCCGGTCAGCACGTCCAGAGGGACCAGTGTGGGGAGCTGCTCACCGGGACACAGCTCGCTGCCAGGATAAAGGTGGGGACTGGCCAGCTGGTATCCGGAGTCAGCAGGGGGTGCTCTCCCCTGGCCATCAGGGTGGTCCCGATACCCCAGAATGGCTCTAGGGGGTGCTGTGCAGCAGGGAGCAGGGCGGGGAGCTCGGCCATCTTTGTTTTAATGAGGGCTGTATTTAAATCCTAGCAGAATCCCAGCTTGGATGATTGTACTCAGCCTTCATAAATCATCCAGGGAAGTTCTTCGTTTCCACTGCCAAACTGCTTCACACCAATGTCTTATGGCTGTTCCCCAGCTGCCCCGCCCCAGAGATAGCTGCATCTCAGTGGCGAGCGAGCCATCCCCACATTCACAGTTTTTTTAAAACCCTGTGGAGTCTGCATCATGCTTTCTTGTGGTTTGTTTGTAGAAATTCTCTGAGCTGATGAAGAAACAATCCTTCGGCTTCTCCTCTCCCTGTCAGGTACTGCCTCTCTCTGCCTCTGACCTGATCACGGGGCGTGTCCTACCTCCTGAATTCACATCCTATGCAAAACTGCATCATACTTTTGTCTTATTGGGGTTGACCCGCCCCAGAGGTGGCTGCATCTCAGGCGTGTGTTACAACTTACTTGAAAATGTTTGGGTTTTTTCCCCATGCAAAGAAATTTGAGTTTCTGATGAAATATCAAAAGCTGAAACACTTTGATTTGGAAATGCCACCACGGTGTCTCATGGGAATTGTAGTTTGGGCTCCACATGCTCCCTTTTCTCCCCATAAGCCAGTTCTCTGGTCAGATGGGAGATCCCATGGTGCACCACAGAGAAGTGAGGTGGTGCATCATGGAAGTTCATGATTGTGGAGCATCATGGGGCTTGTAGTTTGGGTGTCTGGCTTTAGACTGAGCTGCCGTGCTGACTCATGGGAGTTGTAGTTCCATGCCAACTAACGGCATCACTCCATTACGTGTGGCTGCTGTGATGGAAGCTGCAGCCCTAGGTGGAGACAGGGTCCCACAAACTGTGACTCACCCCAGCCTTATCCTCCCTGCGCAGATGGCCATCACCTTCCACAACCAGAGAGTCATAGACAGAGCCCGCACGGACCACGCTCTCTATCTGAAGGAGAAGGTGAGTTGGGGCATGGGGTCTGAGCCCCCAGGCAGGTAAACCACAGGGAACGGGACCTCGTACTTCTGGCTCCCAGGATGGCTGCAGAGATGTGGGACTCAAACTTCTGCACCAGGGGGAAGTTGTTCTTGGTCCCCCCCTTCTGGGCAGCTGCAGTAGTGGTGGCATCATGGACCAGATGGTTAATGGGCTGGACTGGGAGTCAGAACTCCTGGGTGTTGTCCACAGTGCTGCTGCAGAGTTCCTGGTGTGACCTTGTGCAAGTTACTGAGTCTCTCTCTGGACCTCAGTTTCCCCATCTATAAAATGGGGAGAATGATCCTGGCTTTGGGTGTTTAGACTGAGATTTTTGGGCCAGTTTTGTGTGCAGCGGCTGGCACGATGGGGGGCCTGATCTCAGTCCAGGTCTCTGCAGCACCCGGCGTGTGTGGGGGCCCTTATCCCAGGTGGGGTCTATGTAGTGCTGGCCCCTTGTAACACATTTGGCCGTCTCCTCTCCCGGCGAGTGCAGGACGGTGACTCCCGGCACATGATCGACTGTCTGAAGGTGCGGCCAAGCAAGATGGTGGAGCAGTTCATGGATCGGCGCGAGCACTTGCTATGGCGGTGCCGGACCGACATGCGGGAGCCAGCGCCGGAGAAAGAAGCCCTGCTGACAGAGCTGGAGGCAGAGCTGATGGGGGAGGCTGAGAAATTCCTCGAGATCTACGGGAAACGCTTCAAGAAATTTGCCATTTTGGCAGGCGTTGGCGTGGGGGCACTTGCGCTGGGACCAGTAGGCGGAGCTGCTGGTGCCGGGATTGCTGTCGCTGCCATCGCTGCTGAAGCTGCCGTGGCACTTGGTCTGGCCGTGGGGGTTGGGGCAGGCACTGTGGCCGGGGTGTGTGTGGGTGGAGGGGTGGGCGGGGGAGTTGGTGGGAACATCGCCCAGAAGGATGCAGAGAGAGCCAAGGCTGCCGTCGGCCAAAGGGAGGAGGGGGATGGCATGGAGGATCTGTCTGACGATAAGCCCCTGATTTGAACCGCTTCCCGGCTTTGGGGGTGACTAATGGGGTGATGGGGCTGCAGCAGGCCCAGACACGTCATCCACAAAGGGTTCTAAGAAGGGACATTTGGATCATCTCATCCAACCTGCTGTGCCACCCAGCCTGGAGAATGTCACCCACTTCCCCTGCTTTGGGCCCAATATCGCGTGTTGCACTAACTAAATCATCTCCCAAAAAGGCAGCCAATTTGCATCAGAAGTCAGAAGAGATGGAGAACCCACGGCTTTTCCGGGGAGCTTCTCCCACTGGTCAGTCACCCATGCTGTGAAAAATCTGGTGCCTCATTCCCGATTTGTCTGCCTTTAATTTCCAGCCATCAGTTCTCTCTCTGCCTTCTTCTAGGGTGACCAGATGTCCCGATTTTTTAGGAACAGTCCCGATGTTCAGAGCTTTTTCTTATTACCCCCAATCTCCTGTCCCGATGTTTCACACTTGCTATCTGGTCATCCTACCTTCCTCTGACATTATAGGGCCATTCCGGCTGCAGCGTGAAGCGCTTGGAAATGCCCCGCCAATGGTTATGTCTCAGGGTCATCTCCTGGGGGTGCAGGCGGGTGCCTGGATTATTTCCTATGATGGCAGTCCTGAGTTCCCATCTTGGGTATGGATCTCTAGCTGCACCTCTTAATGGGAAGGCTGGTCCAGGGGTGAGGGCACAGGAAGACGTGGATTGGGTTCCCTGCTCTACGATGGACTGCCTCTGTGACCTTGGTCAAGTTGCTTACCTTCTCCATGCCTCAGTTTCCCATTTATATAATGAGGATAATAATGCATTAATAGCTGGGGACGGGCTTTGAGATCTACTGAGGAAGAAGCACTATATAAGAAATAGGCGTCACTATTTATTCTGAGGGAGGGCTCTAAAACTGTCTGAACCTAAAAGGAAACCATTCCACACCTGTGAATACATGCTGAGCTTGGGATGCCGTCTGTCCAAATCTGCGGGAAGGCTCAGCTCCCACACTGCGGTGCTGGTGAAAGGCCAAGAGTTGAGCCTGGGGATTTCCAACCAAAGAGGGCTTGGGGATCGTAGGCAACTGCCTCACAGTCTGGTCTTTGGGGATTTGACTGCAGTGATGACTTGATTTTAATATTGGTGCTGTTAATTAGTCTACTTTGATCTCATTTTCACCTCAGTTTGAGAATGGCTGAGTCAGATGGGTAGAGTTTGAACTAGTTTGGTCTTAGTGATCTGTTTTCTTGAGTTGTATTGCTGGTTGTTTGTTTAACTTGTAATAAACTGGATAGAAAGCACACGGGTCATTTTTTCTTTCCATCAGCAACTTAGGCCAGAACCATAGGGAATCTTTGCTTGGTACCAGCCAACCCACTTAGGAAAGACCCATTAGTTTCCCCTACATTAACTCTTTGGTTCTCAATGGGATCTGCTTGGTGCCTGGCATGAGAGTGCCCAAATCTCAGCAGCAGTGGAAAGCCTAAACCCTAACCTCCAACTGGGTATGTATCACTTAGGCCAATTCCCTGCCATTGCTGAGCCTTGGGCATTGGCGCAGCTCAGTCCCTCCTGTTTTTTCCCCTTGGCACATGGCAGCTCAGTCTCCTGAGGCCTGTAATGCTTGGGTCTCATTTTGGTTGTTGACTGGGTGGTGTTGGGAGCCTGTGATATACAGGTCAGACTAGACAGTCTGGTGGTCCCATCTGGCCATTAACCCTAATGCCACCTAACTCAACTAGCCCTAAATGCTAATGTTAATTCTAATCCTACCCTCTATCCCTACCTTAACCCTAACTCCATCCCAACCTCCCTCCCTACCACTAACCCTTGTCTAGCAGCTAACGCTTGCCTTTACCTTAAACCTCTAAAAATGGGTGTGGCACTTGGAGTGGAAGGTGGGGAGGTTTGGGATGATCCTTAGATACTGGGGAAGATCATTCGACTACCTGGGACTAGCCTTTGGAGAAATGTCTGTCTCATGCTCAGATGAGCTTCACCCTTATTGTAAAGAGATCCATTGGCCCAGCAAGTCAACGATGGCCTGCATCCTGGATCTCTCAGCTATTTTAGACACCGTGTGCAACTTGATTCAATATGGTAGCACAGACGTGACCAGACGGGCATATTATCTTTGTGTCTGACCGTCTTCTCAATATTTCACCAAAGGGGGTTGTGTGGGGGCTTTGCCGAATGGTGGTGTGACCTGTCCTTGCCTAGGGTAGCCAACTGAAAATGCCAAGGGCAGGGCAAGCTGCAAAAGGAGAGCAGATTCTCCCAGCATGGGTGGGTGACACTTAAGTTAGACTTCCCAACCAGTCACAAACACTGCTTCTGATTCCCCACACTAGTTATCAAGAAGCTAAAACAAAAGCTACACAGCCTCCTTATTGCATTTCAATCTCAGGTTCCCAATCATCCACTAGGTCCAGTAAAGAGATAAGTTATTTAAAACTCTGTGCTCTTTATCAAAAGGTTCTCCTGACCCCAAAGGGTCAGCCACATTACCAGATTTACCACATAACCAAAATAGGAGTTTGGAACTTACCCAAAATACCACGCTGCCCACCAATCCTTTAGTAACTAAAACTAAAGGTTTATTATAAAAGGAAAGAAACAAACTATAAGAGAAATGTTAAATGATTAAAGCGATCAAATACATACAAATGATTTTACATATCCGGTTTTCATTAGAATTGTGGAGTTTGCAGGCTTGTACAGTCCCTCTGGGTGTACATCCAGTACTGGGATGGGTCTCAGTCCTTTCTTTCACAGCTTCAGTTGTAGATGAGTTGATCCAGAGGTAGGGAAGCAGGCATGATTCATGAAGACTGACTGAAGATACTATGGAGGTGGTGCAGCAGCTTTTTATAGTGGATTGCCGTGTGGCTTGTTGCAAACACCAACTCTCAGCACATGGTTTGGAAAAGCCTCAGAGTCAGAAAGTCCCCTGTCCATAGCCTAGACCTAGAGCATGTTCTTACATGTCCTGGTGACTCATCAGGTATAGCCCGGGACTTCTCTCCCTGGCCCATTGTACTTTCCTTAATGGGCCGTTAAGCAGACTTAGTGCTGCTGCCAACCTGTCTGGGGTGTCGCACAGAAACACAGCGCAAGATGAAATACAGATACATCAAACATATCCATAACTTCCAATGCAAATATGACACACACACATAAATAATATCACCTTACTTAGCAAATTATAACCTCTCTGACTGTACCTGACATGGCTTATCTCATATGAATTGTAGTGAATCTTGAAATACTGCTGTTAAATAATATCATAAATGGTCCCCCTCATCCAGCCAGCGTCACAGCTGGGAACCAGCCGATTATCACAGTTATTGTCAGAGGTTTGTACGGGAAACAGTGTTAGAGCCAGATGCCAGGTAGGATGTTGTATTCCAAACCTTTTGGGAGTGAAACCTGAGGCAGGGGGAGGCTGGGAGCTGACCCAATCAACATCAGAACAATGATCATCTGTGGAGTCAGCCTCTGTTTGCTGGCTGGACGAGATGCAGGCTTGCCATTTACAGAGACAAACCAACCCCAAAGGAGTGCCCAGAAGTGGGGACCCCCTGGGTTAAGAGACAAGAGCTTGTGATTGGATAAGATGAGAAGAAACGGCTCATTACAGAGGAGTGACTCTGCCAGTGGAGGGCAGGTCTCATGGATAGTGGATCTCAACTCTCTGGACTGGACAAGCACTGTGAGAACCAACCAGTAGGTGAGAAACACCTCAGCAGACAGGAAAGGAACCTGTTAGCAAGGACAGGCTGTAGACCAGGGGTTCTCACAACAAATTTTTTGGTGGCCTCTCAATGCAGCCACCAACTCTTGCTGGTGGATGTTCTGATGCTTTTTCTTAAAATACTTAATTAATTTTAGGAAAAATAAATAAATATGCCCAAATCCATGTAATTTATTTATGTATTTATTTTTCTGAAGACTCATTAATAAAAACAATGTACAGTTGTCTCTATTCTTTACTGGACCTAAACGGAAAAGAAACACAAGCTGCTTTGCATGTTCTTGTCTTTTTTTGCTGGAGGCCCCAGGGGAGAGGTCGCTGCTTTGCTCCATCCCAATCACTGCCCAGGAGGCTGCGGCTGCAAGAAAAGCCCCTGGTGGCTGCATGCGTCCATGGTGGCCACATGTGAGAAACGCTGCTCTAGACGGCATCTGTTTTTCTTTTACCTGTAGCCTCATGTTTCCAAATCCTTTCACTTGCTTTTTATTTGAATCTCTATCTCAGGCTCTGTTAAATGAATTTCAGTGTGGTTTGACTATAAACCTGTAAGGGGCTGGGGCGTAGGCGGCTTGGTCACACAGTCAGAGCGGGGCTGAGGTCTGCCCACCAGGGACAGGACTCGCCGGGAGGCAGTTGGAGGAATCACAAGGCCGGTCCTGTAAACAAGAGTCAGGATCAGGGTTAGGCTGCGGTCAGAGACTGGAGATAGGAGGCAGCATTGGGCTAGAATCAGGAGGCAGTGTTGATACGGGATGCTTAGTGATCAGTGTGGATACTAGTGAGACACAGCACTGTTTCGAGATCAATAAGGTTTAATGTGCAAGGTTTTCTATAGATATCCTGGTTAAATACAAAGCCTAAAATTAACTACAATATAGCATGCTTACTAAACCTGGAGAAATAATAAGTCACTTAGAAGGTTGTATACAGGATCAGCTTTCTATAGAGGCCCCACCTGGGAGTCAGTGGATCCTCTGGTCTGACCAGCAGCACCTCCTGTGGAATTAGGCATTGATGGAGTGTGCCTCTTTGTTTGGGTGATGACTTTTTATCTCTCTCTATTCCCTACTTTCACCTAATTACTTATCTATGAATTATTAGATATTCTATCACCTACATCGGGTTCTCACCCTTGAGAAAATTCCATTCTCACCATGATAATTGGGGTCATCAAAACAACATCTGATAATAGGAGGGGTGGTAAAAGAAATGCCCCTTGGTAGTGGAAAAATGTATCCCCAGCCATTCAAGGATAACTTATTATTTCCATAACCATTATCTATGTGCAGCTGCAAGCATACACGTTTTGTATTTCATCTTATTATGTGCCATGGTATGCAGAAACAGACATGTGCAAAGTTACTCAGTATTCCTGTTTGTCTCTGCCAACTGGAGGATTTCAGGCTGCTGAAGCCAAAATGGTCAAGCAACTCAAATTGCACTGGGCCTCCAACAATCCCCTCCTTGGTGGCTGCCATAACTTAATAGGCTATCACGACAACTCCTTGACACACACCGAGTGTCGTTCAAGATACTTCAGCTGGGGTCCAAGCGATTAGGGTCTTCTTGCCAGCAGGGTATCGTAGAGCATCATATCATTCGTATGGGGGGATCTTTTAGTCCCTTGAGTCACTCTAGGGATCTTTTAGTCCACCAAAAGAGTCCTGCTGCAGCCATTATAGAGACTACCTGAAACACACACATGAGCACAATGGGATGCAGTGCTAGATTTAAGATCCCAGTGGCAGTGGGGGATCATCCTAGTAGGGTTTCTCTCCAACTGTGCCTTGTGGCAGCTTTTGCAGCATCTAGGACTTCGGTTGCTTTAGTCCCATCATTTTTGACCATCAAATTTATGATTCTCAATTGTCCCTGAATGTGGGTAAGCAATAGGCTATCATATCTGAGTGTGTTAGTATGTGTTGTACCAAATCAGTGTTGCCTCCCAATATCACAGGTTGAACCTGCTCTACTACATTAATATCTGCTACTAATAACTAAAATATATGTTTTGGTACTTCATAAACTGCATCACACAATTCCAATACAGCAACAGTACAATTACATTTATTTTGGGCAGGATTAACATCTTTTTTTGTAAATTCCATTAATTACAATTTGAGTACATTGCATGTGTACACAAACACAACTTCGTTCAATATACAGAATGGTAGAATTAATGCTACTATTTGGTAACAAGGCATATTGATAATTCCATGCATCCAGTTCATCTTTCTTACAGGGGTATGTAAATTGTCTCAGTGGTCTTCATAAGTATAGTCCAATTCTGATCCCAACATGGCTTCACGTGTGCAACTTTGTAAACTAACCAATCAAATTTCATTTCTTTTTTCAATCCCCATGTCAGGTGTTCAGTAGGCCATAACACTCCAGTTTTTGCATTGAGGCTTAGGGGGACTACTCTGTGTATGTCTATGACGCAAACATTAGACAATATCGTTACATACGCTATAATCACTTGAGCTTCGGCATCTACTGTAAAATTTCATATCTTCCACCAATGGCTTAAGGCCCTTTCTTGGGTAGTGGCATCATCCCAAATCAATTTCTTTATTTTATCAGGTAGGACTCCTGTAAGTCCTTGTCAAATAATACCTGGACCTATTCCTTGAGCCCAAAGCTGTGCTTGTATGCAACTTAAAGCTTTGGAGGTAGCATTTATTACGGTTTTTGTGAGGTGCAATAGGCTCAGGAGTGCTTTCTCATTATTCATTTCCCAGGGTACCAATATATCTCCAAGTAATATTTCTCCATATCCCATGTCTGAATGTGTGTGTACTATGGGATCTGATAAGGCTCCAAGGCTCTTGCCTAGGGCGCTTAACTTATTTACCAAATCTTCTTCATTAATTGCATTCAGCTCCCCTGCTGATGCTCCTATACCTCCCAAAATACCTCCTCCAATATCTCGCTTGGGACGTGCATGTGTGTTAGCATTGTGTGCTACCCAGGTGTCCATCCACTGTAGCCATTCTCGTACTACGGGTGTTACAACTGGTGCACAACAGTGATGTAGGCGAGATATGTTAATATTTTGTATGCCTACATGTATTTTCACAAGGTGTACCTTTGGGGTTTCCAGCACTTAGCTTCTATAATTTTCTTTTAACACCAAGTCCCCGAGATTGTATTCTTTGGGTTTAGGCGCACAATGTACAATTACTCTGATAGGTGTTTATGTACATCACTACACTGGCAGAGGGATTCACTAAAACCTATTTTGAATAGTACACCTTTAGCTCAGTAACAGGTGTCTTTTCCTTCATCAGATGAAATATCCCCATGTAATAGTAACTAAAATCAGCTTTGTTGTAAATTACTTCAGACCGATTTTGACACCGTAATAGTGTCGTGTTCCATTTCTCTCTGGTCCAATTAATTCTGTGTAGATAAATCAAATAGTCTGGGCCGGCTTCCTCTCGGAGAGTACTCATTTTGGTGACATTAATTGTGAATTGCTCCTCAAAATTACAGAAAGCCATTATTTTAAACTCCAAAGCATCTTTCTCCAGCCACACGATAGTGGGCAGGGGTACCATCCCGCAACATTTTTCTAAAATTGCACCATCTATCCCGTTCACACCAGCATAGCACAACAAACACACAAAATAAAACCAAAATGGTGAGAACACCATACAACTCTCCTTCATATTGCACTGCTTAAACTTCTGCTGGGGCTGCCTCACAGCTCAGTTGAGGCAAGTCTCATCACAGATGTATCGATGCTCCAAGTGCCATTGTCCCTGCTCTAAGCACAGGATTATCCCGGACACACGTCAAAAACCTGGTGGAAAAGATCAGAAACACACCACAGGAGGGGAGAGAGACAGAGAGGGTGAGACCAGGGGATGCTGGAAATGAGACACAGGGTCTTTCCCCTCTAAGGGCCCGAGTTCTGATCTGGGGGGCCAGGGTCTGGCTGGCTTGGGGGGTGGGACTGGGTCATGGGCCTTTCCCCTCTAGGGGACACCAGCTCTGATCTGGCAGCAGGGTGGGGGACTGGCTGGCTCATGGGGTGGGGAATAGGACCTGGGACTCTGGTTTGGGGTAGAGGATCCTGGCTGGGTGGGGTCCCAGATCTGACCATACTCTGTCCTTGCAGCAAAGTCTGGGAGCTCAGGTGGATCTGGGGTGCCCGGTGCAGCTGGTGTGTCTGGATGAGGAAGGGGGCCTGATCCTGGATGAGGAGGCCCATAGCTACTGCTTGGAGCAAAGTGGGGTGGGGGATGCCCCTGTCTGCCTGGTGTCCATTATTGGGGAGCAGTGTTGGGGCAAATCCTTCCTGCTGAACTGCCTGTTGCGCTGGCTCTGGAGCCTGATGAATATAAATGTGAGCAGGAGTGAGCCATGGGTATGAGTGGCCCTATCCCACCCTCTGCTGGAGGGCTCAGAGCTGCACACGTCTGTGAGCAAGTCCCCTGCCAACATGTCCAGTTAGCTGGAGACATGGCAGTACTGTAGCATGTCTGTCTTCTTGTCTGTATGGACCAGGGTTGCTAACCTTGCATTTTAGTTTTTACTGACATGAAGATCTGACGTTGATTATTTTTACTGACACGGTAAACTTTTTACTGACATCACTAAAAATACCATAAGCAATACAATAATGTCACAAAAGTGTGTACTCACTTGCGATATTCTGTACACAGGAATTTGGAATTACGCAATTGTTTTAGCTGCTGTTAATTGATCAATCAGGTTCTTTGAGTGTGTGCAATAATAGAAAATAGGAAATTGATAAAGTCATGATCAGTATAGTTTTTTGATACAAGAAATGATTCTGAACGATGACAATCAATGTCAAAATACAATGTTTTATTTCTACCCAATTTTATGGACATTCTCATTTATTTACGGATTTACTGACAGTGTTAAAATTGTATATTTTTTACTGACTGTCCATAAATTTATGGACAGTTGGTAACCCTGGCCTGGACCCTAATGTATCTATCTGTCTATCTGGAATGTAGCATGTCCATCTGCCTGTCTGTCTGAAAGTAGTGTGTCTGTCTATTTGTCTGGCCCCTAGTGAGTCCGTCTGTCTATCAGTTTCCAAGCACACCCGTCACCATGTTTTCTCATCCCTCCCAGTGCTAGTACAATTAGCCCCTTGTGAAGATTTGGAGTTCAACCCAGAGCAGGGAAGGGTGGTGTCACCGCTGGCTTACAGCTCTGGGTACCTACAATGCTACGATGGTGTCCAGACACAACAAGCCTCCAGGCTGCACTCGGGCTCTTACCATCCTGTTGTTTTTTGCAGAGGGACCCCAACACCCGCCCAGTCTCAATTTGTCCCCAAACCATCTGCCAATGTGACAATATGCTGGGCTTCCCAGAGCTGTGGCTTACAGGTCACCCATTTCAGCATCCCTGACGTATGGTTTGTCTGCCCTGCCAGCAAACCTTTCTGGACTCAGCCAATTCAGTCCTGATCTTGGGGGGAACAAACACTGAACCCCAACTCCTGGGCTCCCTAGAGACGTCTCCCTGCAGTGCCCAGCTCTCTCCTCAATGCACCCAGCAACTACAGTAGAACCTCAGAGTTATGAACACCTCAGGAATGGAGGTTGTTCGTAACTCTGAAATGTTCGTAACTTTGAACAAAACATTATGGTTGTTCTTTCAAAAGTTTAGAACTGAACATTAACTTAATACAGTTTTGAAACACTACTATGCAGAAGAATAATGCTGCTTTCTCTTTTTTTTTTTTAAAAGTATTTTACATTTAACACAGTACTGTACTGTATTCACTTTTTTTCTCTCTCTGCAGATGCCTAATTGTGTACTTCTGGTTACCAATGAGGTGTGTGGTTAACTGGTCAGTTTGTAATTCTGGTGTTCGTAACTCTGAGGTTCTACTGTATTCAGTTTGTTACTTCTTTAGAGAGACAATACGCTGCCATTTATCGATTTAACTGGGGTTTGACAAACACTCGGTTTCCAGTCACAGTCCTGGCTTTTTATTTAGAAAAAAGAAAGGCCCATAGTGCTAAGTAACACCACGTATATGGAGTAAAGCCAGAAAGGGCAACTAACAAAGAGAAAAAATGCGTTTCTCAGTCTAAAGCTTAACTTATGCAAGTTACAGTCTTTGCCTAGGGCGGGTTTCTCCCCTAGAGTCATTTCCCAGAGACTTCATCTCCCTTGGTTGAAGGACCCGCCGTTCTGTGATTTCAGGCCTGTTTAGTCCTGCCAGTGCAGGATAATGCTAGTGTCTCTTTGCCCTCCTTATATCACTGCAAAGTTCAATGTCTCTGTTTAATGCATAAAACCAGCGACTATCCATAATTTCTCCTATAGAGTTAATACAGACATCTCACAGTGATATTTATTGCCAGTGGATCAATGGCTTTTGGAAAAGGCCTCTGTGACATTCCCCCCCTACAATCTGAACTGGTGTTTAGCCATGTCACCCCAATCCCTCACTCCTGGGCTCCAACTTACTCTGCTTTGCTGTGTGAACCACCCATTCCTATGTCAGCCCACGCCCAGCCTCCTGCGAGTAAATGGCCTAGTGAAGGAGCGCTTCTGGCCAGCTGCTCCTGGGATTGACCCCCAGCAAACATGTCCAGCCCCAGATGTAGCCCCAGGAACTGCCGTCTTGCAGGGTTCAGTGCTGCACACTGCTCGCTGAAAGCTCGTTACATTTGTCTGTCAATTTATCAAAGAAATTGATATGCACAACTCTGTCTCTCTAAATGAAGTCTTTACACACACTCAATCCACAGGCACTGCTTTAGATAAAACAAACAAACAAATAAGTTTATTGATTACAGCAAGATTTTAAGTGATTATAAATCAGATTAATATGAATCAAGGCTTTGATCACAATTAACTAAAAGAATAACTTGCATCCCTAACTAAACTCAACATTTCAATAGCCTTTCAGTCCTTGATGTTAACTTACCCACATGCTGGCTGAGATGACTCTTGCAGCCAGGCCCCCCACACTCACCCCTCATCTGAAGTCTGTTAGTGTCCTTGATGTTTCATTGCAGATGGATTCCAAGGGAGAGCTCCAGAGACAAAAAATGCTTTTAGCATGTTTCCTTGTCACCCCCTGGGCTCAGGTGATCGGCCATGTCTGGCAATGGGCATGATTTCCTCCACTTGAGTCAAATGAGTGTGGTCTTATTAGGTGCGCAGGCCAGTCCATTTTTTCTGTATGCTTTCCTCTGCCAGGCGTGAACTCTCGGCTCTGTGTTTGTCTGGATCTATTCAAGCCATGTGAGACACACATTTGGGAATATTGCATACCAGAATTTCATATCTATACATATGTGCACTAGATGCAAAGTCCATCAGGCCAGACACAAGTTGGTGAGACAGAGCAGTGACCCACCAATGGGCGTGTGTCATGCTTCCCCCCTGAGTTCTGGGTCTTTCAGGTTTGGGGGGTGGAAGGGCCCAGTCATGCTCATCCCCCACCCTTATCTGACTGCACCCTGGCAGGTGAAGGACTAGTTGTGGATGGGCCGGGAGGACGAGCCCCTGGAGGGTTTCGCGTGGTGAGTAGGCATAGAGAAGGGGAGAAGGTAAGTGAGGGTTTTGAGGGTGCACAGGGAAGGGGGAAGGGGTCAGGTGGGCTTGGGGAGGAGGGAAAGGGGAAATGGGGGAACAGGGTAGAGGGCTGGGAACAGAGGGAATGGGGGAAATAAGGAGGGAAGGAGGGATGGAGACGTAGGGAAGGAGTCCCAAGGGGAACCTGGTGGAGAGTTAACAGTGGGAATGGAGAAGAGCGAGAGGAGGGAGCTAACATGGAGGCAGATGGGAACAAGAAGCCAGGTGCCATTGGCGCTGATCGGGGAACAGGCTATGGAAGGCAGAGGGTCCCCTTTGTCTGTGGGTGGGTGGACAAAACCAGGAGCTGACCTGGGGCTGTCATTCTTGTCCCCGAGGTGGCCGTGCTGCTGATTGACACCAAAGGCTCCATGGACACTGAAAGTAACAAGGAGACCAACATCAAACTCTCCGCCTTGTCCAGGCTGCTCAGCTCGTACCAGGTTGAGGGGCTCATTGGGGGCGCTGTGCTGCAGGGAGTGGGGCAGGGGCTTAGCAAGGGATGCTCTCCCCTAGCAGACAGAGCTGGCCTGATGCCCCGTGCAGCACTAGGGGGCACTGTGCTGCGTGGCGGGTGATGTGGCTGTGATGTGGCCTGGGCCGACCATTGCTGCTTGTGGCTGTAGCTCTGTCCATCTCCTGTTTATTTGTGGGTTCTGAATATTGGCCAATGGAAGAAGAACCCAGATCTCAAATACCTGGCGGTGAGGCTGGGCAGCACGATGCAGAACATGGCTGTGCCAGGTTCTCCGTCGGCCCCAGAGGCTTGTTATCCCTCCCCATAGGTGCTGTGGGGAAACCAAGGCCCAGAGAGAAAAACTGATGATAACGTAGGCCTCTTGAGTCAGCACTTTTACCACACAGCCCAGCCTGGCTCTCCACTCCCAGGTGTCCAGCATTAGCCACTGGGACAAAGTTAGGACCCATCACTCCCCACCAGCCCAGCTCCACCATTGGTGGGAACACTCCTGGGTCCAAGGCCCTGGGACAGTGGCTTTGCACCCTGGTCTCATTTATTGTTCTCTTCAGGCTCTTACACAGTCTCAGCCCCCCTAGGTTGAGCTTTCTTGCAGTCACGCCCTTAGTGACGTCACTGCAGCCTGCAATGTATGGCATAGTCTGTCCTCGACCATGCTCCGGGGGGTGGAATTCTCTGTGCGGGGGATGGGTTATCTTGGGAGTGTTTTGATATGTCCACACTGCCCAGGGTTCGCAGTCACTGGCAAAAACCTGATTAATCATAGAATCATAGAATGTTAAAGCTGGAAGGGACCTCAGGAGGTCATCTAGTCCAACCCCCTGCTCAAAGCAGGACTAACCTCAGCTATATCATCCCAACCAGGGCTTTGTCAAGCCTCAGCTTAAAAACCTCTAAGGATGGAGATTCCACCACCTCCCTAGGTAACCCATTCCAGTGCTTCACCACCCTCCTAGTGAAAAACTTTTTCCTCTAATGCAGAGTTATGGAAGCCCAGGGAGAGCTCGTGCCGGTCAGGACGTCAAGTTCAGGAAAACTCAGACTGGTGCAAACCAGGAAATGCCGAGTTAAGGTAAACACCCAGCACAACCTTAACTCTGCCCCCTGGAGCTGGCAATGGCCCGTGGGAATTACCCACATACCCTGTTCACTGGGTTAGATAGAACTGGACTGAATGGTGGAGGGAGTAGACAGAGCAGCCTGGCAGAATTGGAATTGTGATGTGAGGAGATATGGGGGCCCTGCCTCTCTTGGTGTGTCTGAGCCCCTCCCCTGCCCCCTGTGGGCGTGATCAAAGGAAAGAGGTGCACGAGATCCCTCTTTCAGCACTGCATTGGGTGGGCTGTGGCACTAGCAGGGCACAGGGGGCGTCTTGCTGTGGGAGTTTTCAACAGCAAGGTGGGAGGTGAGCGAGGGCTGGGGATGTGGATGCAATGAAGGACGAGTGAAAGCAGCATGTGAGATGCATCGTGCGCAAATGGGGGAAGGGGCTGTAAAAGGGATTGTACAATTGAGCAGCTGTGGTGCCCTTTCTGTGGACAGGCTCAGTGCTGAGTGTAGGGTGGGTCTTAGGAGCTCCTGCCTGGCACAGGGCAAAGACAGGGTATGAGTGTGGGTGTTAGGGGTGTATTGGGGCATCGCTTGAAGAGGGCAGGGTTAAGGCGGCACTGGGAATTTACCTCACTCTGTATTCCCTGTGATTCAGAGGGTGGAGTTTTGCTGAATGTGACGGGCTGAAAGGGCTGAGATCCCTCCTGGCCCATTTAATTCTGTGTGAACCATATTTTTTGGTAGGGAATTTCCAAGGTATTTTTTGTTTTTGAACAGAAAGAAAAATGGCTGTTGGCGGTGTGAAAGGCAGTTCTCATGCTGGCTTGCACTAGGTGTGCTGCCATGGCTGGGCAAAGGGGAAGGACGCGTGGTTGCTCCCGAGGGTCCCTGTGCCCTCAGGCACGGTTTGCGCTAGAGCAACAGATCGTGCTTTGCCACGGTTACAGTGTGGAGGTCTAGCAGGGCCAGGAAGGGAGATGGCATCCTAGTCTGTCCCAGAACCTTGACAGATTTATTCCCTGGTAGTTAGAATAACATCAAGCGTGTGAGAGAAGCTGCTGGCTCTGTCTTTCTCTACCCCCTGCCCCACCATTCCTTGTAACACACAACCACCCTCCTGCCTACATTTCCAGTTCCCCCTCCTCTTCCCATCCCATTCAGCCATTAGCTATACCTGCCGAAGCCAAGACCACTCAGGAAGTTGCTCCTTGCTGTCTCCTGCTCTAGGATGCTGCATGAACAAATCACATGGCTGTCCACCACCTTGGTTATGTGGCCCAAGCTGCATGCTGAGCTGGGCCCCTCACCCCCTGTCCACCCTCAGCTTCCCCACCCATGCCCGAAGTCCAGCCATTCTGGGTCCTTCTCTAGACTGGGCCCCTGCACCACACCTGCTGCCCCGCCCCCCACAGCCAATGTTTGCTCTGATCTGGTGGCATCTGGAGTAGCTAGACCCTTCACAGTCCAACTCCCTCTCTCCCCCCCAAGAAGACCTGAGTGCCCCTAACTCCAACGTCCCACTTGGCATCCATTCATGGCTTGCCACACTGCATTGTGGGTATCCTCTATTTCCCATGGGGTTGTGGGGCAGAGCAAAAGTTAGAGTAGCTCCCAGGCTGCTCCACATCATACTATCCCCCCATTATGGGGTGGGCAAAGGAGGTGTAAAGTCCCCACTTCGCCATCCCACCATGATCTAGCCTGGTAGGATCTTGCCCTTGGCCACCCAGTGCCCAGATTGCAGTTCTGCTCTCCCACTATTAGATGCCTGTGGATGAGGAGGGTGGGTTGGCCTCTGGTAACAAACCAAGACACAGCTGGAGCTGAAAATGCTGCGGAAATCCCCGCCATGGCTCCTTGTTGCCAGCTAAGTGCCAATTTCAGGAGCCTTTCTCGGTGTTGTGCAACAGGTGTGCTGATGGGCAGCCCCCCTGGCACCAGATGCCTGCTCCAAGGGCCTCCCCCCATCCCTTGGCCAGGTACAGCCTACTTCTCTCCACCCTGTCTCCATCCATCTCCAGCTTCCTTTCTAACTCAAAGGCAGGATTTCCCACCTCCCCATTGCACAGGCTGCCTCCCAACCCAAGAGCTCCCAGCTCCAGACTCATGCCTCTGTTCTCTCTGCTCTGCAGATGTTTCTGTACATGGCCAAAGTGGTGGGTGAGGCCTATAGACTGGAGCCCATTCAGGTGAGTTGGCTTCCCCCCATCACCTGCTGTGCCCCATGTATCCCCCTCAGCCCACTGCACAGGATGCTCCTGCCCCATGCGCCCCCATACACCATTCCCTAGTGTGCTCTGTGACAAAAGATTGTAGCCTGTACTTCAGGCTTCCCCTCCTGACATTGTCCTTCTCCCCATCCCAGCCTCCCCCCACCCCCAGTGACCCCCACTCCCCTCCTATCTCCCCGGCAGCATCTAGACCTGCTGGGGTGGGATTGGAGCAGCTCCCTGATCCTTGGAGCAGAGGGTGGAGAGCAATAGCTGAGAGATGTCAGACAGGTGACTGTAGCATTTGGGGGGCAGGGAATGGGACACGAGTCCTTTCCCCTCTAGGGGGCGCCGGCTCCAATCCAGCCCTGGAGAGGGGAACTGGCTGGTTCAGGAGATTGGGGAATGGGACACAGACAGGTCCAATTATTAAGGTTTCCTGACACTTCCCATTATCAGCCTTCTTTTTAGTGGCTTATCACTTTGTCAAACTTGAACCATTTGGACTCAAATTTTCCATGCTCATCTGCCTTAGGCTGAATTTTCTTTCTTTCTTTTTCTTTCTTGAAAATTTTGGAAAAATCAGTCCAGTCATTTCGATGTTTGAGGCGAGAGAAAAACCACATTTTTTGCAATAAGAAAAAAATTTTTTTTGGTGTGACCTCACCCCACACTTTTTAAAAAACAGCTCTAGCACCAACTTTCTTTGGTGCAGGGACTTGAAATTTGGCAGGGGGTGGGTCTCAATGGCAGGTATATACCTTTTGCCATCTTCATGGAAACATACCCAAGTGTGGCCAAGTTATAAGCTGTTGTATCATTGCAGTTTGACGTACTCAGAAGAGATTTACTGGAGTTTAGCAGCTAAACTCTCCAAAGATTCCTTCCTCGCTGGGCATGTGCCAGCCCCATACAACTGCTAATACTGACCAGACTGAGCATGCTCCTTCCCCATGAAGCCACTGAGCATGCCCCAGGGCTCGACTACAGACACAAAGTAGGACTTTCCCTGTAACTGTTGTCTCAGGCTGGGGTGGGTCGGGGCACCAGAACTGAGAGTGGGGGTGCCTGTCTCTCCTATGCTCTCAGTGACCCCAGATGGTATGGAGGAGGAATCTGCCTGAGTGCAATGCAGAGGGGATCAAAAACCAGGCCAGAGGAGGGAAAGGAGCAGGCTTGGACAAGGAGTCCAGAGAGGCTGGGACCTGGGAGGGGGAGGCTGGGACCGAGAGCCACTCCTTTCTCTTCCTGCCATCCCCTGCCTCGTTCACTGCACCCCTCCCAACGTCTGCCACAAATGAGGCAGGGCTCCTCCAGACCCTCTCCTACTGCCCAGCAGCTCTGGCTAATGCTAACACTGTGTATCATGTGTCAGTGTAATGATTCCCCCTGGCTCCGGCAGATGCTGGCAGCAACGTCCCCTTGCAAACACCCAAGGCCCTGGAAGTGTTGAGTGGAAGCAGCATCTGGTGTTACCTGATGTCCTTCCCTGGCAAAGGGATCATGACTGGGAGCGAGGGAAGGCTGAACACGTCCGGAGAGACCAGAATGGGAAGCTGCTCTCTGGGACACAGCTTGCTGCTGGAATAAAGGTGAGGACAGGGCAGTCTGGGCATGGAACTCAGCTTCTAAGCAGGGTAAAGGTGGATTGGGACATGGATAGAAAACCGCTGACTGTGCTGTAGGGAATGGGACAGGGAGTGTGCTCCCCTCATTTTCTGTGATGACCCACATCCCCGTGAGGCCTTGTTATGCATCTGTTAGCCAGCTGCCCTGCCCCAGAGGCAGCTGCATCTCAGCTCCAGGTGAGCCATCTCTATGTTCACAGTCTTTCTAAGCTCTGTGGTGTCTTCTGACGTGATGGTTTGTTTTGGTTCCTTTGCAGAAATTCTCCAATCTGGTGAAGAAAGGTCGCTTCGGTTTCTCCTCTCCCTGTCAGATACCGTCTGCACCTCTGACCTGATCATGGAGTTTCTCCCTTCTCCCGTCCATGCTGGTGCTGGGGCAGTGTTGGGAACTGAGTCCATCCTGCTTGAGGTGACTGGGAAAGGGTCTGGGTGAAATCTCAGGTTCTTGGACTCCAGGGTAGAAGAATTTGACTAGACTAGAGGGCGACTGGTGATGGAAGGTTCGCCCAGCGTAGGGACACATCTCCAGTCTGTGAGACTGTAGCACCAAATCCTGTTTTTCTCCAGGAGATGCCTGTTGGGGTTTAAATGAAAAGAGTTTGTTAGAGGCAGTCTGAAAATGGAGGGTTTTTATACTGCAGAAAGTCTGGATTTTCTAGCTAAACCCCAGAATATCTGTGTGGAAAGGCCATTGCGGCAGTTCTTGGGAATTGTAGTTCTTGTTCATTGTATTCCCCATTCTCCTTTATGGGTTGGGCACCCTGGCTGGACTACACCTCCCATGATGCACTTCAGGCATCATGCACCTCTGCCCCTTCTAAAGAGATGAGACACTGCTACTGCATCATGGGACATGTAGCTGAGGCACCCCATCCTCCCCATTCTCCCTTATGGGTTGGGCTCCTTGGCTGGACAGCACCTCCCATGAGCCCAGCCTACGAAAGAGAATGGGAGGTTGAGGCAACAAAGCTACATTTCCTATGAGGCACCACGGTCTCCTCTCTTGGTGAGGGGAGGCGCTGCATCATGGCTGCAGGACACCATGGGAGGTGTAGTCCAAACTGAGTGCTGGGTGTATAGAGGAGAATAAGGCATCTGAACCACATTTCCCATGATGCACCAGTATCTCCTCTCTTGGTGCATGTATCATGGCCCTGATGGGAGGCACATGCAGTGACAGGAGAAGGGGGCAGAATAAGGTGGATTCTGGGCCACTCTGGGGAGTGGGGCATAGCCACAGCACAGCACCCTCCAGCTGTGCCCACCAGTTCACCTGTGCTGGGGCCGGCAGCACGGACCTTTCCACCTGGCATCCCAGGGCCTCTGGGGAGCTGCAAATTGGGCCGGCTGAGCCTCCAGCTGAAGTTTGGGGGAAAGTTTCCACTAAAATGGGTCAGTGGTAGCTGGGAATGAGGCTGGGGTGGGGTGTAAAGACCTGTTTTGCCACGTGTCATGGTTACAGGGCTTTCATTGCTCTTCTGACACTGTCTTTGGGTGTGCCCTCTCACGTGCCACTGGTAGCACAGACAGATACGCAGTCTGTACTTCCTTTCACTGGCAGGGAGGGACAGCTCTGGGTTTCCACTCACCAGCGGGGCCTGGCACTTTGCTCTAGCTCTTGGCACAGGTGGATCCCAGCCAATCTCTCATGGCCTGTTCAGTCACCTCCCCGAGAACCTGCCCCCCAGTGTCTTGGCTGACGCGTCCAGGATCACATCCCTGGGAACTTCCTCATTCAATGGCCTTTCTGAGACCTTTTGTCCTGGAAGATCCCAAAACCCTTTATGGAGGCAGGGGAGCTGCTGGTGCTAGCAGCTCAGGCAGGAGAAATGGTGGGCAACCATCAGGAGAAGGAGGAAGAGGGATTCCTCCATGGATTTCTCCACCTGGTAAGCTCCCCTGGACATGTGGGGTACAGGGTTGGCTGCATCCCAGTGAACCCCTGCATGAGTCATCCCCGTTACCTCTCCTGGGGTGGAGTCATGCCCTTGGCCTGCTTTCAGATCAAGCCCCCTGTGGATCCACCATTTGTATCCTAGCAGGGCCAAGGAGGTCAGCACGTGCTGTCCTGCCCCTCAGGAATCTGTGACCAGCGGTAACCAGAGACCAAACAGCCGAAGTGTTCTTTCTTTAGCAGCAGGAATGTAGCAGTAGAGAAAAAGTTGTTAAAACCACAGCTGATATGCATGTCTGTCTAGCTAGAGTCCTACCAATTGACCCCTCTTTACTCCCCCACCCACCCCAAGAGTGGCCCCATTTAACCCCTTCTGGGGTCCTTTGTTCTCCTGAATTCACAGGCCATTCCTAGTGAATATAGGCTTGAGGGAGACCAGACCCAGAATTAAAGTTAGTGACTCTGGCATTGTTCCTTTAACACTAGAACTGGCTGAAGATTTTGGGCCCAAACTCCTCCCCCCGCAGTGAAAAAGCAGATTCAGAGACATCAAAACAGGTTGAAAAATTTGTGTCAGTTATGCTGATTTCTGTATTTGAGGAATACATCAGCAGAAATTCCAAAAAGCCCACATTGACATTTTTAAAATGGAATGTTCCAATTTTTCCAGTTCAAAATATTTCATTTTTAAATGAAAAATTAAAGAAAAAAAAAATAATAATAATAAATCCCTGCTCAAAACCGAAAAAAAATAATTTCAGGTTGAACAAATTGTTTAATTTGACCCTAAATGGAATTTTTTTCAACTTTATGATCTGCCAATTTTTTTCAATTTTTCAGAACTGCCCGAGGACAACAACAATAAATCAGCCACACTATAAGGAACTCATTCACCTGCACATCTACTAATGTAATATATGCCATCGTGTGCCAGCAATGTCCCTCTGCCATGTACATTGGCCAAACCGGACTGTTACTACTCAAAAGAATAAATGGACACAAATCAGACATAAAAAATAGAAACATCCATAAACCAGTCGGAGAGCACTTCAATCTCCTAGGACACTCCTAGGACAATGACTTGAAAGTTGCTATACTTCTACAAAAAGACTTCAAAAACAGACTTCAAAGAGAAACTGCTGAGCTTGAACTGATCTGCAAACTTGACACTATCAAACTGGGTTTAAACAGGGATTTGTAATGGCTATCTTATTACAAGAAGTAATTCTCACCTCCTAATCAATGGTTGTGAATAGGCCTCAACTACTTCCCCATTGTTGTTCCTTATACTTGGAGGTATATATATACCTGCCTTTTGATTTCTACTTCTTGTGTCTGAAGAAGTGGGTTACAGCCCATGAAAGCTTATGCCTACAGAAAATAAATGTGTTAGTCTTTAAAGTGCTACATGACTCTTGTGGTTTTAACAATAAAACAGCCATTATTCACCCAGATCTACTAGCTTTGTAGTGCTTGCTGATATCTTGAGCCTTTCTTTTCCTTCCTACCCATATTCCAGACATTAAATTAACCCCATAGAGTCATACAGAAAACATCCCAATAGCCTGACTAGCAGAAAATATTCATAAATTATTACAGAGCAGCTCCAAATCCATCGCACCCTGGTAGAAATAGTCTGACAACTGCTTCATTGAGAAGCAATGGTGCCCTCAGGCTTTGGAGCAAGACCTTGAAATTTGGGCGAGTGATGCGTGGGGGGTGGGAAAGGTGTTCCCTTGGATCAGGGAGATGCCTTTTCTTCCCTGTGAAAATCCTCCAAAATTTGACCAAATGATAAGCCTTTGAAAATTGCCATTTGCACATGCTCAGTAGAGACCTCCTAGAATTTGTTGATTATGTTCTCCAAAGGTTCTGGCCGCAGCAAGTGTGGTCCATTCCACTGCAGCACCTAGAGCTGACTGAAGTGCACAGGGACCGCCCCCAGAGAACGACTGAGCAGGGCTTCAGCAGCTGAGCAGGACTTTCCCTGCAGTTACTCCTCCTGGATGCTGGCCAGGAGCCAGAACTGAGAGCAAAGAGACGCCTGTCCTGGGTAACCAATACTCCAAAGTCTCAACACCCCTCTGCCTTCAGCAAAATATCCTCGAAACCCACTGGTCCCTGTGATGGATGGTTCTAATCCTACTGATGATCAATGTGGGTGTTCACATAATGGAATTTAAGGGTGTGGGTTGTTGGTTTTTTTAATTTGGCTTTTCTAAAATAATCTTGGGAAATTACATGCAAAAAACCTATATAAAAAGAACATTATTCAACTCACCAAGGCAAACACTCTGGATTTACAGTGAACAGGACAGCTGTGATATTGGTATGTTACCTGGGTTTCTCTAAACCCAAAGCTATGGTAAGTAGTCTCTGTTTTCCAGACAGTGGCAGAACATAAATCAAAGAGGATACAGCACCTCCATCTGACAAATGATTGGTACACACAAGAGTGCTTCCATCTAAAACTCCTTGTTTTTATTGAGTTCAAAGCACACATCAAAAATAGCAATAGCCTAAGAGCACCCCAGAATATATTTACCCAAAGTCTGAGGCAGTGTCAAGTGACAGCAACAGATTTCCAGTGGCCAACCTTCCACCTAGTTGCTGGGGAGTTTGATGTCAGTCTCCTTGCTTGCAGAGAATCCTTTTGAACTTCTCTCTCAAGCGTCTCCAAAGGTCACACACTGACTAATCTCTTTGATATGTAACTCAAAACAAAGCAGAACTCAAAGTAACCCCAATGGGCTGAAACAATTTCCCTAGCAACAGCAAATAATAATTAATTATTCTGCTTATCACCAAAGCATGTTTAGCAAAAACAAATGAACAAAAAAACAAACTAAAAGAAAACAAAAACAACCCCCCCCCGTAATTACACGTACGCAGTAAGACACTTAGAGAGACGCTAGGTCAGTTATTCACACTCCCATCCACTCACATAAATCTGTCACTTCACTGTAACTACCATTGTTAGTAACACACTACAGTTGTGAAGTTATTTTTTTCTGCCTGATCAAGGACAAATTTTCTTCTGACTCTGCCATTTTCTTGTTTCCAGCTTGTGGTGGCTGAGAGCACAAGATGTCTGTGGTTTATGCTACGTCCAGTTCTCTCATAACAGATGAATCAAGACTGTGCAGTGAAGAAGGCTGCCGTCTCTTGGATCACTGCTTCATTTGTTGCAGAAGTTGCAAGGTGTATGGACAAGGAGGCAGGGGATGGCAGGACGAGAAAGGAGGGTCTCATGGTTAAGGCAGATGCTGCTGCCCTGGGAAAATGGATTCTCTCCCTGCCTGAAGGTCCTGAGGCCATGTGTGTTGCTGTTTCCCAAATGTTTCCCAAGTAGCCACTAATGGTGTGTATCTCATTTGCTGGGTGCCTGATGCAAGACCCTGGAGTTTGATTTGCAGAAGTGCTGAGTACCCCCAGTTGCAGCTGAAGTCAAAGGGACCTGTGCTTTGAACAAATAAAGTGCTAGAGAATGCAAAGTCCTCTGACAAATCAGGATCCAGGCATCTCAAGTTGGGCAGCCAAAATTAGTGGCCACTTTTGCCCCTGTAATCCCTCTGTAAAAGGGTGCTTCCCCTGCCCCCCCCCCCAAACCTCACAGGTGTTGTGGAAAGAAATCAATGCTTATGAAACCCTCGGATACCAAATAAAAGCCCATGAAGAAATCGATCATTCTGATTTCAGAACAGGATGTGAAAGTGGGCAGGAAATAAGGCCTGAGACCACCACTGCACAATGAGGAGAAAACAAAATCCTGAGGAAAACACTAGCACGTGAGCATGGAATTAAAGACCATATACCAATGTACACACACAAGGGGCAGTGTAAAGGTTGTGCAGGCAACCTTGATATTGGCATTGCCTATTTTTCGAGTGCTTTGCATTACAACTGTCATGTGCCCTTAGCGCAGGGTAAAGGTTGAGCGAGAACCAATGGATGGAAGTTAAAGCCAGACAAAGTCCAATGAGAAATAAAGCATCAGTTTTTCACATTGCAGGAGAGTAACCACTTGATGGCTGAAGGCATCCCTGGAAGGTGTTTTAGTCAAAATCACATAGCAGGGGCTCACGGTCCAATTGTTATGCTGACAGTGACGCCCTTTCACTGTGGGCAGCTGCAGCTCTCATGGTTTTCTGCTGTCTGATGTTGCCACCTGCCTGCCCATGTAGATCGCGGCCACAGTGCTCACCCCAACCCCCACCCCACCCCCTATGGCCACTGCCTCTGCAAGGCTTAGTTCTGCAGCCTCAGTGGAAAAAATGCTGAATGCCATGCACCGACCCCATGACCAAACACCCTACGATGATGCTCGCCTTGAAGATGTGATTCTGATAGCACATTTCATAGGTCTCCAGGAAGGCCTCAGCCTCATGAGTTAGTGCTGCCTTTAGCTCTGCCAACAGGGTCTTCTTTTCTGGCTGCCTCATCTCCTCCCGGCACTGCCTCAGCAGCAACCTGCGCTGCGTCACAAACTGCCGCGCCATGGTACTCGGTGTCACCCTCAGACAGTCGATCATGCGCTGGGACAGGGCATCCTGCGTTGAGCGGGAGAGGAGGGGGAGAGAAGGGGGGCCCAAGGCTGTTAGAAGAGGTGGTGAGCAACTCTGGCTCACCAATGTACCCTCTGGCTACAGCACAGCAACTTCCCCTCACCCCCCGACTGAGATCAGGGCCCCTGTTGTGCAGGAGTTGGAGTCTCCCATCTATGCAGCCACCCTGGGAGCTTCAAATATGAACTCCCATCTCCTGCCCCAAAGCCTATAGCCCAGGGGGCTGGCCAGGATGGTTCCCTGGGGTTCCCCTGGCTGGGGGCACAGCTTCTCCCAGACTCACTTTCTCCCTCAGAAAGGTAGCGTGGTCTGTGCGGGCTCTGTCCATGGCTCTCTGGTTGATGGTGTGATGTTGATAGCGCCTTCCATAGGTCTTCAGGAAGGTCTCAGCCTCCTGAATCAGCTCTGCCTCTAACTCTGCCAGCAGGGTCTCCTTCTCCGGCTCCTTCATTTCCTCCCGGCACCGCTCCAGCAGCAACATGAGCTGCTCCGCACACTGCTCCCCCACGACGCTCGGTGTTACCCTCAGACAGTCAGTCCTGCGCTGGGACAGGGCGTCCTGCATTGAGCAGGAGAGGAGGGGGAGAGAAGGGAGCCCAAGGCTGTCAGAAGGGGCGGGTTGGCAACCCTGGGTCACCAATGGCCCCTCTGGCTACAGCACAGCAACTTTCTTTCAACCTCCTGACTGAGATCGGGGCCCCCCGTTGTGTCAGGCACTGCACAGATTCCCCTGCTGGAGTCTCCCATCTCTTCACCCTTCCTACAAGCCAATATGAGGTTCCATCTCCTATCACAAATTGTGTAGTCCATGGGGCTGGCCAGGATGGTTCCCTGGTGTTCCCCTGGCTGGGGGCACAACCCCTGTCCGGGACTCACCTTCTCCTTGAGAAAGAGAGTGTGTTCTCTGTGGATGCGGTCCATGGCTCTCTGGTTGTAGAAGGTGATGGCCATCTGTGCACAGAGAACAAGGCTGGGGTAAGCTATAGTTCAGGGGGCCCCATCTCCACCCACTGGCTACAGCGTCCACCGCAGCTGCCTCATGTAATGGAGAAACACCGTTAGCTGGCGTGGCAGCTGCTTGCGGCTTCTGACACCACTGGTCTCCAGTCTGACTCTCCCGGCAGCCCAGCCTCGGCTCTCTGCCATATGCCAACCTGCAGTTTGCACTTGTGGGACTTTCCTGTAGCCAAGGACTTTGAAAATCCCTGAGGAGACTCTGAAGAACACATCGGTGATGCTGGCTTTCATTTGTCTGGCACTACTTGGGGGCTGTTATTGATTTCCTGGAGGCATGTGGCTTGGGTGCAAATCTCAGCTCTCGTTCGTGTGGGAGGGATACTGTTAGGGGATGGGTTAAATCTCATAGTGGAGGAGCAACATCTCTGGAATAATTTTTGCTGTGGTGCTATTCTGGTGTGACTATTGTGGAATAGTTATTCCGGAATAGCTGGGCTGGTCTATTCCCCCCTTGTAGATAAGATTGACCCCAATTCTTCTCTAGAAGAGGGCCTGTGTAAGAGGACCCATCCCAGCCAATTTGAGGCTGATGCCCAAAGGAACTTTATAGTCAATGCCCAAGGTTATTTCAGTGTAAGACAAGAGTTAGTAGCACTTGAGTTAGCCACCTCTGGGGTTGTTAACCTAGGGCTTGAGTGTCTATACTAATCTATAACCCCAGGTTTGGAATGGTGGAACCTTGGTCCTAGCCTGGGGCTCCAGCATCTACACTGCATTATGCGGGCCTGAGTGCAAACACCTGTACCCCAGAGTCCCTTGTGCCCTCCCCAGCTGTGGCTGCTCTGGCTCTTTGTTGGTAGTGCAGCCTGGGAAAACTGGACTGTCCACCAAACTTTACTGGCCAGAAGAGAAAGAAAGTTGACCTGTGGGATTGTGGGATACTTTTAGTGGCCTCCCAGAGGATGAGTCCAGCAGAACTGTGTCTAGACTTCAGAGCAACAGGGCTTGAACCTTAGCTCCTGGCTTGACTCTGGCTCGGACCCTCCAGCCCCAGAGGGTCCTGGGATCCAAGTCTCTGATTCCAGGGATCACAACAATGGCTTTAAAGCCACCTTCCCCACCACTGCCACATGTGCATCCCATAATGTACCAGGGCCATGACGCACACACCAAGAAAGGAGATACTGTTGCATTATGGAAAATGTAGTTAAGATGACTCATTCTTATCTATCGGCAGGGTTCTCTGGCCAGACTACATCTTCCATGATGCACCAGGGCCATGATACCCAGCTTCCTCACACCAAGTTGCTTTGTGGGAATTGAAGTCTGGTTGCCCCATTGTCCTCTGAGGCTGGACTCATGGGAGGTGCTCTTCCACCAGGGTTCCCAACCCATAGAGGAGAAAGGAGCATGTGAAGATCATGAACTACACTTCCCAGGAGCCACCTTGGCAGCACTGCCATATGGAAACACTTGTCCAGACTCCTTGTTCCAGCCTGCTCCTTTCCCTCCTGCTGGCCTGGCTTTTCTCCCCTTTTTCGGGAAACCCAATGATTCCTGTAGGAAAAGCTAAAACAAAAATCTGCATTTTGGGTCAGCTCTGATAAACAACTCACATTTGCACACTGACACCCACAGGGCTGGTTTGTATTAGGACTGGCGTCCGTAGGCTAGGTGCTCCCGTCCAGCACCAGCTGCCCTCTAGTCTAGTCAAGTTCTTCTACCCCAAAGTCTAAGATTCTGAGATTTCACCCAGCCCCTTTCCCAGATGGCTTCAGCAGAATGGACCCAGTTCCCAATACTGCCCCTTCTTGGTATGAATGGGAGAGGGGAGATACCCTACGATCAGGTCAGAGGCAGAGACAGTACCTCAGAAGGAGAGGAGAAGCCAAAGCGACGTTTTTTTATCAGATCAGAGAATTTCTGCAAAGGAACCAAAAGAAATCATCACATCACAGACTCCACAAGGCTTAGAAAGACTTAGACTTGGAAAGACAGGGACGGTTCGCCCGGTGATGAGATACAGCCACCTCTGGTGGTGGGAAGGAGGGGAAAGCTGGGAAACAGCCTCACAGTAACACTGCATGGGCATTAGGGTCTTCAATGACTGCAAGGGGAGAGTGCCCCCATCCTGATCCCTGCAGCACAGCTGGCTGGTCCCACCTTTATCCTGGCAGCGAGCTGCGTCCCGGTGAGCAGCTCCCCATGCTGGTCCCTCCGGATGTGCTGACCGGTCGAGCCCACCAACGCAGTGACGTAGCCCCTCAGGCTCTCCCGGAAATCCTCATCCATGTCTGTGAAGGAGAGAGAGACCGATGATGCTGGGGGAATGTAGGACCTGTCTGATCCCCCTTCTCTCTACCTTTCATGCATGGACACAAGCAGAAACCCAGTTGCATTGCTCTGCACATGGCAGGGGGGTCAGAGGTGCTGTCTTGGATCTGTTACCTCTCAGACTTCCATTGCTCACGTTCATGATCCCTTTGCCAGGGAAGGGCATCAGGTAACAGCGGGTGCTGCTTCTGCTCAGCATTTCCAGGGCCTTGGGGTGTTTGCAACGGGTCACCGCCGCCAGCATCTGCCGGAGCCAGAGGGAATTGTTACATTGACACAGGATACACAGTGTTAGCGTTAGCCAGAGCTGCTGGGCAGTAGGAGAGGGTCTAGAGGAGCCCTGCCTCGTTTGAGGCAGACGTTGGGAGGGGTGCAGTGAACGAGGCAGGGGATGGCAGAAAGAGAAAGGAGTGGCTCTCAGTCCCAATCTCCACTTCTCCAGCTCCCAGCCTCTCCAGGCTCCTTGTCCCAGCCTGCTCCTTTCCCTCCCCCTGGCCTGGCTTTTCTCCCCTCCACACTGCAATCAAGCCACCCTGCCGTGGGGCTGGATCAGAGCTGGCACCCCCTAGGGGGAAAGGCCCTGTGTCTCAGTCCCCCACCCACCCGAGCCAACCAGTGCCCTGCCCTCTGAATCCCATAGTCACCTCTTGGACATCTCTCAGATACTCCTTCCCACCCTGCTCTCCAAGGACCTGGGAGCTGCTCCAATCCCGCACCAGCAGGTCTAGGTGCTGCAGGGGAGACAGAAGGGAAGTGGGGAGGTCACTGGGTGGTGCAGGCTGGAATGGGGAGAAGGATGATGTCTGCAGGGGAAGTTTCAATCCCTAGAGAATGGGACAGGGGGTGCATGGGGCGGGAGAGGCTGTGGAGTGGGGGAGGCGTGCAATGTGGGGATACATGAGGCAGGGCAGGTGATGGGGGTTGATGCTGTCTCACCTGAATGGGCTCCAGTCCATAGGCCTCTCCCACCACTTCGGCCACCTGCAGAAACATCTGTGGAGTGAAGGGGAGGGGTGATTCCGGGCTCTGGGAGGTGTGTATAATGGGGCAGGGGAATCCTGTTTGTGAACAAAAAGGGGGCTGTTCACTGCCCAACCCGATCTGAGCAGATAGGGAGGCCTGGCATCTGTGAAATGAATCTGGAGTTGGATGGAGACATTTTATGCAGGGCAGATAGAAGCAGGCTGCACCTGGCCAAGGGGTTAGGGGGAAGGCCCTGGGGCATGGGGATCTGGTGTGGGGGTGATGGACACCAGTGCACCTCTGTCTTGCATGCCCTATGCCCCATGGAGGAGCAAGTCTGGTTCCAGGGCTTGCTCGTTCTCTCCTGGGGGCTCCGTGGAGGTGAGGGGGCAGGTCAGGGATCCTGATGTGAGGTCCTTTCTCAAAGGTGTTCTTGGGATGTTTTCCTCCACCCACAGATGACTCATGATTCCCGATACTGGTGGGGGTCACAGTATAAAAGAGGGACAAATGATTCTGGCTGTACCTCCACCCCGGCATGTTCAGCCAATCTTAACTGTTGAGTTTTTGAGTGAAGCGTTCTGGCCATCTCAACTCAGATTAACAGGGGCAGGTGTATATTCTCCCCACAGTGAGGGAGGACAGACTTATTAATGAGCTTGTACTAAACAAATCTTTGTCCAGTGGAAGACAGTATGATCTCAGAGTGCACTCCTGTAGTGAAGAGCTTGAGGAATGTGGGGTTACTGGCTGATGCCTGGCTCTATGGTGGGTGCATGAGTGGATTAGGCAGATTATTCATGTGACTCAGTTGGGTGTGTGGTGCACCTACTATGGTGTTGGGTGATAACAGGGTCTGAAGAGTCTCTCTGTGTGTCAGCAGCAGAAGTATGATTGGAGATCAGCCCAAGCCATAGGAGTATAAGGAGGCTTAGCAGTACCCCAGATTCAAGCTGCATCAGGCTGAACATCTGTGACACGCAGACAGGCTGGTTTTTGGCTTCTGTGTCTGGGTGCCATTTAGGGTTGCCACGTGCCCATTTTTTGACCGCAGTCTCCAATCGAAAAGGGGACCTGGCAGTACCGGTTAGGTGTGCTGACCGGACATCGAAAGTCCAGTTACCGTGGAGCAGGGGGAGACGCTGAGTCATTAACCTGCGCCAGCCCTGGCTCAGCTGGGGCCACTGCCTACCTGCAGGCAGGTTCCTTGTCAGGCTGCAGAAGCTCCCAGCCCAGCCCTGGAGCAGGGGCAGCCTAACTGGGGGGGAAGGGAGGTGGAGACCATCCAGCAAGTTACCAGAGGAGTGGGGGAGAGGAGAAAGTAATGGGGTGAGGCCTTGTGGGAAGAGGTGGGGCAGGGGGAGGGGCCTTGGGTGTCTGGTTATCAGCAATTAGAAAGGTGTCAACCCTAGCATGGTCACATTCTGCATTGTGCTGCCCGACCTCACCTCCAGGTATTCGAGATCTGGGTCCTTCACCTGACTGCCAATATTCAGTATCTGCAAATAATCAGGAGATGGACAGAGCTACAGCCACATCACAGCCACATTCACCCGCCGTGCCACACAGTGCCCCCTAGCACCGCTCTGGGGCATTGGGGCCAACCCAGACTGCCAGAGGAAAGTGTCCCCTGCTGAGTCCCCTGCCCTGCTCCCTGCAGCACAACACCCCCCAGCGAGCCTCCCAACCTGGTAGGAGCTGAGCAGCATGGACAAGGCGGAGAGTTTGATGCTGGTCTCCTTGTTTCTTCCAATGTCCATGGAGCCCTCGGTGTCGACCAGCAGCACGGCCACCTGGGGGACAAGAGTGACGGCCTCAGGTCAGCCCCTGGCTTTGTCCAGCCACCCACAGCTCCTCTGCTCCCCTGCTTAGCCCCGATGGCACCTGGCACCTCATCCCCTAACTTCTCTTGGGCCCCTGGGGCCTCCTTCCTCACGTCTCTATCCCTCCTTCCCTGCCTATTTCCATCATTCCCTCTGTTCCCGGTCCTCTACTCCCTTCTCTTAATCCCCTTTCCCTTCTCCCCATGCCCCATGACTCCCTCCCCTCTTCCTTTGGACCCCTCACACTTACCTTGCCCCTCTTGGCTGGGACCCAGAAGGGCTGACTCCATGCCCACACCCCCTTGGTGATGTTCTGGGTGCCAGCTCGCCATGGAAACCCTTCCAGGGGCTCATTCTCCAGGAGCATCCAGGACTCATCACTTGCATCCTGTGAGGGGAGGAGGCAGCGGGGGGCATGGGAACATGGTGGAGGTCAACGTTGGGTGGGAGAGGACAGTGAATGGTCCCCCCTGCCCTAGCCTGCAAACCCTGGGAGGGGAACTGGAGTCAATTGCACTAATGTGGGGCGGGAGGAATATATGTTGACCGGTGTGCACGGAAGCTGACAGACAGATCAACAGACACACTGCAATCTTAGACAAAGAGATGGACACTCTGTGTTCCAGACAGACACCCAGGCACACAGAGAGACATGCTTAGATCCAGACAAACTGACACCTCTCTCAGACAGGCAGACATGTTATGTTCCAGACAGGCAGACAGACACGCTAGGGTCCCTCCATGGCCTCACCTAACCGGACATGTGGAGGGGGAGGAAGGAGACACTCACAGACGTGTGTGCATCTCTGAGCCCTCCAGCAGGGGCAGGATGGGGCCGCTTACACCCACAGCTCACTCCTGCTCCTGTTTACACTCACCAGGCTCTGGAGCTGGTGCAGCAGGCAGTTCATCAGGAAGGATTTGCCCCGGCGCTGCTCCCCAATGATGGACACCAGGCAGATGGGGGCGTCCCCCACTCCACCCTGCTCCAGACAGCGGCTCAGGGCCTCCTCATCCAGGATCAGGCCACTTTCCTTGTCCAGACGCACCAGCTGTACCGGGCGCCCTGGCTTCGCCAGAGACCCCGGCCCCTGCTGCAGGGACACAGCAGGGTCAGAGCTGGGACCCCACCCCTGAGCCAGCCAGTCTTCTGCCCTCTGGGTCAGAGCCTCATGTGTCATTTGCACCCCTGCTCCCAAACCAGCCAGTCCCCAGCCTGGGGCCGGATCAAAACCCTGGAGGGGAAAAGCCCCTATATTCTGCATGGGATGCATCAAGGGAGACTGTGCCAGGCTGGGGAAGAAGCGTAAAGAAATGGAGGCTCAGGTGATCTCCAGAAATAAAAGATATAGGTATGGCTCAACACCAGAACGAATAGTTTGCCTCAGTTTTTAATACGTATAATGAGAGGCTTATGGCAAAGTGGCTGATGGGAACAAGAATAAGGAAATAGAAATTACCAGATCTGAAATGGAAGCCAAGTTCAAACAGATTCATGACACCAGACTAGGAGGTCTGGGTCATCTCCATTCAAGAATATTAAAGAAACTGGCACACTGAAATTGCAAGCTCAATAGCAAGGATTTGTAATGAATCCGTAAATGTGGGGGTCATACTCTATGATGGGATAATTGTTAATATAGTACTGATATTTAAGAAATGAAAAAAATGTTTTCCATGAAACCATAGGTCCGTTTGTTTGACCTCAGTTTTATGTAAGGTCTTGGAACAAGTTTTGAAAGAGACAGTAGTTAAGCACATAGAGGTAAACAGTAATTGGGATAAAATACCACCTGGCTTTATAAAAGGTACATCATGCCAGACCAACCTGATCTTTTGCTGTGAGATGATAACCGATTATCTAGACAAGGGAAATGCAGTAAATCTAATCTGCCTGGATTTCAGTAAGGCGTTTAATACAGTTCCATTTAGGAAATTAGTTATCTGGAGAAGACAGGGAGGCTACATCCAGTCATACTGAAAGGGGAACTGTCAGGCTGGAGGGAGGTTACTAGTGGATTCTTTAGGGATTGATCCTGGGACCAATTTTATTTAATGTTTTTATTAGTGATCTAGGCACAAGAAGGGGAAGTGTGATAATCAAAGTTGCAGATGACACAAAGTTGGGAAGTATTGCCAATACAAAGGAGGACCAAGATATCGTACAAGAAGATCCGGACAAGCTTGAAAACTAGACTAATAGAAATGGGAGGAAAATCAATAGTGGAAAGTGCAAGGTCATGTAGTTAGAGACTAACAAGAAGAATTTTTTGCTATAAACTGGGGATGTATCAGTTAGGAGTGACAGAGGAAGAGAAAGACCTGGGTGTATTGGTTGATCACAGAATGAATATGAGCCACCAATGTGATGCGGCCCTGAAAAAAGGCTTATGCAATCCTAGGATGTGTTACCATTATTCAAGGCACTGGTGAGACTTCATCTGGAATACTGTGTGCAGTTCTGGTCTCCCGTGTTTAAGAAAGATGAATTCAAACTGGACCAGGTGCAGAGAAGGGCTACTAGTATGAGCCAAGGAATGGAAAACCTGCCTTATTAGAGGAGACTCATAGAGCTTTGTTTGTTTGGCCTAACCAAATAAAGGAGGGGAGATATGATTGCTCCCTACAAATACATCAGAGAAATAAATACCAGGGAGGGAAAGGAATTATTTAAGTTAAGAGTCAATGTTGACACAAGAACAAATGGATATAAACTGGTCAGCAACAAAATGAGGCTTGTAATTAGACAAAGGTTTGTAAACATCAGAGGGATGAAGTTCTGGGATTTTGCCAAGTGTGAGGCAAAAAGCCTACCTGCTTCAAGACTGAGCTTGATCAGTGTATGGAGGGGATGGGATGATGAGACAGCCTACAATGGCATGGAGACGATCTTTGACTCCTAGCAGCCAAAATCCTCGACGGCCGGTGATAGGACACTAGATAAGGAGGGTTCTGAGTTACTAGACAATTCTTTCCCAGGTTTCTGGCTGGTGGGTCTTGCCCAAATGCTCAGGGTCTAACTGATTGCCATATTTGCGATCGGGAAGGAATTTTCCCCAAGGTCAGATTGGCAGAGACACTGTTTTTGTTTTTTTTACCTTCCCCTGCAGCATGGGGCATGGGTCACTGGCTGGTTTAGTATAAATGATGGATTCTCTGTAACATGAAGTCTTCAAATCATGATTTGAGGACATCAGTATCTCAACCAAGTGGGTCTTACAGGAGTGGGCAGGTGAGGTTCAGTGGCCTGCGATGTGCAGGAGGTCAGACTAGATAGTCACAATGGTCCCTTCTGGCCTTCATGTCTATTAGTCCGTGTGTCCCATTCCCCACCCCTCTGAGCCAGCCAGTCCAACCCTGGGGCTGGATTGAACTTTGTGTGCCATAGGGGGAAAGGTCCTTTTCCCCTTATCCAGCCTGTCTGGTCTCACCAGATCTGTCTCTTCTCGCAGGTGCTCAGTGATTTTCTCCACCAGGTTTTTGACTCGTTTGTCTGGGGTCATCCAGACCCTGGAGCAGGGAGCCCAGCACTCAGGGCAGTGGTGTTGCTGGTCAGAGACCCTGCCCCAGTAAGCCTTGAGGCAGCCCTGGCAGAAGTTGTGGCCGCACTCGATGGAGACGGGGTCATTCAAGTTGTCGAAGCAGATGGAGCAGGTGACATCCTCCCGGGGTCACTTCATCCTCCACCCCGCAGGCTTGGGCAGATCCTCTGGGTCAGGATCTAGCACATGTGGACACCAGGGCTAAGATGGGGGATGGAAGATGGTTAGAGCAGGGGAGGGGAATTGGTAGGCAGGACTCCTGGTTCTATCCCTAGTTTTCCACCACTTGGCTGGGTAAATTTCCATTCGGCTGCAGTGAGTTGGCTACTCCCACTGGCAAATGCCAACAAGAAGGCACTGCCCGCTGCACCCGCTGCTTATGGGGTGTCGGGTTGCCTAGGGGGCCCAGGAATACAGTGCCCCACACTCCAATGACAATGACACAGCCATTCCTGCCCCCTGATCTCAGCCCACTAGAAACACCTGAAGCTTCTGGACATGGGGTCAGCCGTGGTGTGAGACTCTTAGAGCCCCCGGGCGTCTGACAGCCCAGTCAGCCAAGGTGCCCCAGAAATGTGAGCTGCCGTCGCCCCTGTTCTGATTAAAGGGGGGCTGCCTTAGGCCTCCTGAATCCCCCCTCCCAGCTCACAGGGTACCAGGGTTTCTGAAGAAAGCACGACCAGCTAGAGCAAACCGCACCCCCAGGCATTAGCTGGAGGCAAGGAGAGGGAACTGAAAGAAGGTCATTGGAGCGGATCTGGGTGCAAACCCCAGAATCCCTGACAGCCAGAGCCAGCCCTGCTCTGCCTCCTGGCAGATCTCAGACCGTCCTGCTGCTGAGATACCCTCAGCCATGGATCTCAGCTTGCTGGTGCCTCTGAGCCCTGACCCACAGCCCGCTGCTAGCCCAGACCTGGACCCCTCACCCCACAGCTCTGCTGGTGCCCCTCACTCCTGATCCACAGCCCCCTGCTAGTCAAACCCTGGGCTGCTCACCCCATAGATCTGCTGGTGCCACTCAATCCCAACCCACTGCTATCGCAGCTTGTAGTTCACCCTGGGGAACAGACTCAAGTGCAGAGCCCGTGGTTAATTCTTCTGTGTCTCTGATTTTTTCCCTCTGTGTGCCTCTCTCTGCTCAGAGTGACAGGCTGGCTGCTCCCTCCTCTGTTTCTCTTTCAGTCTCCAGGTTTGGTGGCTTGATGCCATGGGCGTGGCTGAGGGCTTTTGGTTCCTCTCCCTAGAGTCAGTTGCCAAGTGGATGCTTGTGTAAGCAGGGGAACGGTTCTGCAATTCTGGGGAACTTTCCTGGCTTCTGCACAGTTCCAAAGGCATTGGACGGCAAAAGACTCTGAGTCCTCACTCCCACTTCCTTTACCCAGAGGCCTGGCTGACCGCGAGGACTCCTCTCCCGTTCTCCTGTGTGGCAGAGTCCCTATAACCCCAACAGGGCTAGGCCCAGGATTCCTGGGGGGCTCGAGCTCTCCAGTGTCATTGTGGTCTCTTAGGGCAGGGGCTAGGGTGTTACTGCTCTGGGGTGCTCTCTCTGCATTGGCTGCTTCCCTGAGCCGCTAACCACTGCATTAAGTTCAAATCAAATACAATTTATTAAACAGCAACTGTAAGAAAAGCAAGGGCAGAAAATGGGAAATGTTAAAGGAAGAAGGGTCCCCGCCCTGTGGGCCTAGAGACACCACAAACAGCTGCCTCTGCGACGTAAGGAAAGGTCCTTCCTTGCCCAGGCCCTGGCTGAGCTGCGGTGATGCTGCAGCTCAGACATGGCTCTGGCGGTGGCCACACACCCTAAGGATCTAGGGGGTAAGATTCTTCTCCCCATCATTGGTCCCCCCATCGGGGTCACATCCCCCTCTGAATATGGCCTGCAAGGCCTCTTGGCTGGCAGCATCTCCCTGCCCTGGGCCCAGCCCAGGATCCCCCTTGCTCTCCTCAGCCTCTTGCCTTGCTAGGATTACATGTGGCATGGCCAGTGCCTACTGTCCCAGCTCTGGCCCTGCAGCTCCTGGCTGTGGCTCAGCCCTAAATCCTCATTGGTGCAGCTGGTCTGTGCTGCCCCAGCTCCCAGATCCAGGCTCTGCCCCCAGCCCAGCTCTGGCCACCGCTCTCCCCTTTGCTCTGCCCTCCTCTGGCTCAGGCTCACACAGAGGACGGGCCCCCGGGCTCCTGATTTCCTCATTGGCCTGCCTGTCCTGTCAATCAGGCTGACTTAGAGTGTTGGCTTCTCCCCATTGACTCCCTGGCATTCCCCCTTGCTAAAATGTAATGTATTTAGTGATCTGTATCCTATATGTGATAATAGTCATTAAAACACTGCATAGACATAATCATCTCTAAGTTTAACATTCAGTACAGCCTTATTAGGTGTCTGGGATCTTCTTGACGCTGCTGGTTCATTACCCATATTTTCTATTCCCCCGTCCCCAAGTAATACCTGGTCAATTTGAGGGATATGGCCATTTACATCAGGGTTTGGGTTTGTCCTGCCCCATTTCCCTTGGTACGTAGGTTTTGGGCCTAGAACCTGATCCCCATTGGTTTCTGTCACCCCAGGACATGCTACTCTACGACTCCTATGGACCCTGATCAAACTAAAATTGCAATGATTTAGCTGGTCCTCATGTACTGCTCTCTCAGGACCTCCTTGTTCAGGTTGGGTGGTGTAAACCAGCAGCTCAGGATTGTTGTGAGTGACCATAATGCGGGGATTTGTCTCCCACTTGTCCTGTATTTTATCACACCCCCTGTGCCTGTGGTTATGAACTAGTACTTGGTCACCAGATCTGGTGAGATCCCCACTGGACTTAAGTCTCCTTTCTACTTTGGGATGCATCTTGAGTTGTGCTGAGAGCAACTTCGCAGGCTGCCTTCAGCCTCCCATGGTGACTTTTGACCCACTCATCCAAATTAGTCACCTCATCCCTAGAAAGACTTCTTTGTGCTTCTCTGGTAATGCTCTCAGGTTAGTCACCTGGGCAGGGATCAGCCCTTGGAGCTCTGCTTGGACTGGAACTGGCAGTTTCACACCACATCTTTCTCGAGAAGAGGTAACTTGTTCTCCCTTCTTCCTCCTTGTCACCCGCAGCTCATCTCCACTCTCCTGAAAGGTCACCTCCACCTGAGGAACCACTTCCTCAGGCTAGTGCAGCTCTGCAACTCTAGTTCGAGGATACAACTCCACAGTCTTCCCACTTGAGTTTAGAAGACTCATCACTGGTACTCTTGCTTTGACGGCAATAGTCAGTACATTGGCTAGTGGTAGCCCGTTAGGTAGGCTTGCCCCAGATTTAGGCTCTACAAGCACTTGATAGCCATTGGTATTTCCTGGTACCCAGCATTCATCAAAGATCTTTCCACGCTAGGGAGGAATAACAGCCCTCCCCCATCAAGTAATGTCGGATTCCACATGGAGATTCCACAGCACAACAATTTCATAATAGCGATTCCACAGGATCACCTGGAATTCACAAGACCTATGGGGCAGATTCCCGAATTTGTCACTGAAGTGATGCAAAGAGAAGAACAACATGGCCCAAACAACAGGGGGGAAAACAACACTTAACTCTTAAACTGATGATGAACTCAACCCAAATCCAGCCCCCATGATACCTTTATCCCTAACCTCCCTGATAACCTAAATGTCATGATAACCTCAAACTCACAATAACCCCAACCCCATGATAATTTTTACCCCATGATAATCATAATCCTAGCCCTATGATAGCTGTCTCCCTGTCCTTGGGACTACCTTTGTCTCTCTCTTCTGGGTACATTCCATTGGCAATAACATGGGGAAGTGAAAATTACTGTAGGCCTCCACACAGTGACCTGGCCATTGCATGTTTTCATTTCGTTTTCCAGGAGGCTTGTACTGGGTTGTTTTCAGGCAAAGCAGAATGAAAATGGTTACACTCTCTTCGGCATGTTGAATTTAGCAGCACTTATTTCCTTGCTTGAGTTACCAGGAAATCAGTCCCCATTATTCTCTAAAGATCCAGGGAGGGGCACACACAAAAACCTGCCCTGGCACTTTTATTCCACAGTCGGACTTTGGTTGGAGCAATGGAGACAGTTGTGTTTGGCCACAACAAGTCTGGGGAAGGCTGAACGATGGGATGTCTCTGCTCCTCACTGGCCCTAGCACTGCTGGCGATGACCCTGCTGCAGGGTGAGTGTGAGGTGGGGATGTGGGGACCAGCCCTACTTCCCAGGGGGAAGGGAGCAAGATACAGGTTGTGGGAGAGGTAATTGGGCTAGTGAATAACAGGGGATCCAACCCCTTGGCCCTTCATAGACCCCCCTGCCCATCCAGCTGGGATTTGTGCATTCAGTCCTGAGCCACCCCATTCAGATCAATGGGGATTGTTGATTCTTGACCCTACTGGTGGTAAATAAAATAGAAACACTGCTGAGTATTTTGGCTGGCGCCGAGGTTAGCCGGACTATTCTTGGGAATTATAGGTGGAGCTACTGGGACTCATTCCCCTCCTCCCCTTCTCAGGTCCCAGCAATGCCTGCGCATAATCCCCAAGACACACACATTCCCCTCTGCAATCTGGACTGGTATATCGCCGTGTAACCCCAATCCCCCCACTCCAGGGGCTCATCTTGCACTTGCCATGCTGTGTGAAGCCTCCACTCCTGGAGCAGCGCACTCACAGCCAGCTGCAAGTAAACAGTCCCTGACTTAGTGAGTGAGTGCTTCTGGCCAGTCACTCATGGGATTATGCAAAGGTGTGACCCCCTCCAGCCTATATCCCCAGGCCTATATGCAACCCTAGGAACTGCCGTCTTACGCCGTTCAGTGCTGCCCACTGGACTGTGCAAGCTCATTGGTTAGTCAATTTATCAAAGAAATTGATATGCATCAGCTCTGTCACTTTAAATGAAGTCTCTATACACACCCAAACCACATGCACTGCTTTAGATAAAACAAACAAATCAATGTATTAAGTACAGAAATATTTTAAGTTATTATAAGCCAGAGGAATACACATCAGATTTGATCAGGATAAAATAAAAGCAAATCACATTTTAAATTAAGGTTAATACTTCCAGTAGCTTCCCAAAGTTAGATGGTTCTTACCACAGGCTGGTTGGTCGGCCTCCAACCAGGCTCCCCCCAGTGGGCAGTCTGTCTTGATGATGTGTTGTAAATAGATTGCAAGAGAGAGCTTCCGAGACCAAAATGTCTCTCCTTTTAACATGTTCCTCCGCCCATCCCTGGGGCCTTACCTCCCCGCCCATCCCTGGGGCCTTACATCCCCGCCCTTTAGGGTCAGGTAACACTGTTATTCAAATAACAAATATCACAGGATCTTTTTCAGGGGATGAGGCAACAAGTCATGTTTATGGTGAATACAAAATTTGGTAAATAATATCAATAGTACAAATACCAGGAAAATGGGATCAACACTGTAACAATATCAATATTGTGCTTTACCTAGTGATCGCAAATACAGAGACTCTTGTTAATAAAGTATATTTCATTGACACATGTTTCAGCTGGTACCTTCATTCACATTCTTACACACAGACAGGTAGACAGACAAACATACATAGGGGTCTCACAGATGTTATATTTACCACCTTCTTGGTGCTCGTGGTAGTCACTGGCCAGGTGACTGTAGCACAAGGGTGAGGAGCAAGGTTCTGCCGATGTACATCCGTACTCCTGGCTGGTGTGGTGATGTAGACCCGAACCTCCAGCCTTCATCTTTCTGTCCCATTTTATAGGGAAAAGATCCCATGTAAGTCTATGGGTTTTTGCTCTGTCATGCTGCATCTGCATTTTGCGTGATCCTTAATCACCCACATTGTTGCAAGCCTGATCAGATTTTGTCTTTTGAAGTGGGCTGACTCCAAGGTTATCAGGGTGGACTCCTCTTTGGCCAGTTGAGTGGTAAAAGTTATTATCTTCGCTCCTTTCTTCCTCCCTCAAACATTTGAGGTGAGGCTGGTGTTTTCTTCATCATGTTTTGACATCCCTTACTTAGACCAATTGTTCAATCACTCTACCTGTCTACACCCACCCCAATTGCTCAGCAATTCACACTCCAATCACTCACTGCAAACTCCTAGCTGAAGAACTCACGTCTTTTAAAGCAAACATTATTTCATTTTTGCAAGTGTCTTTCACAGTTAGGTAGGTATATGTAATTACTTTTCACAGTGTGGTTTCTCATACTTAAGCACATATAAAATAGGATTTTTACAAATATTCTGAAAGTGGCTAAAATCAACAGATAAAATTGTCAGTGGAGTGGCTTTACAAATAATCTTAAAACAGATAGAATTATTCAAAGTAAAGACAGACCAATTATTACTGAATAATAGGATTTGGAACCATATCTAACTGTAAGGTAGGACTTACAGAGAATAGCTTAGACAAAAATCTGGGATCTCTTATTCCAATGATATGCAGTAAATGGATATTTTAACAAGACAAGTGAAGATTTCAAAGGGTAGAATAAGAGTCAGTTGAGGTTTTAGCTTTTGATTAAAGTTACAGTGTATCAGGCTGAAGTGCCTCTTGGTAGGAGGGGCGGAGGGGTCTGTTTGTGGCTCTGTTCTTTCATGTATTTCATAAAAACAGGATTAGGCCAACAATACAAGTATCCGTTCATGGTTTTCTCCATGTCCTGAGTTGATGAGCATCCCATTATCAGATGCGTAGGCCAGTCTGTTGTTCCTGTATGCATGTCTCTGCGAGGCGTGAACCCTCACTCAGCTTTGTGTTTGCCTGGATCTATTCAAGCTATGTGAGACACACATTTGGGAATATTACATAACAGAGCTTCATAACCACGCATGTGACATTGCAAGAAGCACACTATCATAACGATAAGGTTCAGTGTGTCATGAGCATTCCAAAAACACCTTCCATGACATACTTTGCATTAGACAATACACAGTTACACTATAAGGGTGAACATGAATGATACACAATCATACCATAAGGGTGTACGTGGGGTGCATTGCAGTTACACACACACACACATGCAAACACGCACACACACTAATGTCTTCCCCTTCTCCATCTTCACTGGCTACATGCTCAGGGGAGCTGGAATCAGACAGGTACGACACCCACCACAAAATGCCAGCCTTACTTGCACAGGACCTGTGCTATGAGAATGAGGCTGGGAACCAGAACTCCTGAGTTCTGTCCCCAGCACTCCTGGGTTCTTTGCTCATGCCATATCAACGCTGTTCTCCTTCAGGGTGCAGCCAACCCAGGATTTCAGGCTGAATTGTTGGGGACGGGGATGCCCCAAGAGGACGGTGGCCATGGTAGGTCAGCATCCAACGCAATGGACACCATCTTTGCAGAAGGCCTCTCATCTCAGCCAGTGGGTTGTGTCAGCAGCGCATTGCTTCAAATTGTAAGTAACGGGGCCGGTAGGGACCAGTGCTGGAGAGACAGACGTCCTGCCTAGATCCGTGCCAGGTGAGCCATCCCCATGTGGTGTCACTGTGTGGCTGATCCCCACCTGCCCCGCCTTTGACCCTGCTGCATTTTTGGCCAAGTTGGCAAGCCATTTGATCACCTTTTTCTCCCCCCTTCCCAGCTCTCTCCTTGTCTCTTCCTATCGTGTGCACCTGGGGGAGTACTAGCTCTCCTATCCCTCCCCATGCTGGGTCTCATCCCCCATGAGCCAGATCTTTGTCCATCCCAACTACAACAGCACCTGGAAATCTGCCGACATTGCCCTAGTGCAGCTGACGGAGCCAGTGCAATACTCTGATGATATTCGCCCCATCTGCTGGCTGGGCCCTTCTGACTCCTTCCCTGACAACTACACGTGCTGGGTCACTGGTTGGGGGGCAACTAACTCTGAGGGTAAGATCATCCTCAGGGGGAGGCGCTATCACTCCACACCACAAGCCCTGTGGCTCCTGGAGCCCTGTGATTCCTGCAACATCTTGAAACAATCCAGTCCAGTTCTCTGCTGCCCCCTATAAGCTGGATACCCCCGATCGGCTCTATCCTTCACCGCCCCTTTTGTGGCAGCTGATCTGCAGGGCTGGCCCTTGATTGCAGGTGGGAACCTTGTGTTTTAGATATAGATGGTCCCTGGTTCAAGTCTTGCAGAGGAAATCCCCCTAGGGGCAGTTCTGCACAGACTGGGTCCCATCGCTGCGGGTTGGTGTGGCTCTGGTAGCTGGGTGGAGATGGAGAATGGATGCAGAGGGGTGGATTGGCAGGGAAAAGGAGAGGGGAGTAGGAGGGATGTCTGGGGGCAGGGAATTGTCAGGCATGGAGTTAGGTTGCAGGAGATGATAGATCAAGTACCCCGGTTCTCTTGCCCCAGTCTCTCTCCCAGCACCAACATGCTGCAGGAGGTTCAAGTCCAGCTGATTGACACTGCAGCCTGCAACGCCCTCCACCATATCGACCTGGATCCGGAGAACGGCAGGGATCCCATCAAATCTGACATGTGATGCCGAAGGGCAGAGGGACTCCTGCCAGGTGAGGGAGGGCTCCGGGTGGCTGGATGCATGTGCACCCCGGCACGGCTCTCTGCCACCATCTAGTCCTGCAGTGCATAGAACGGCTGCTGCAGCCACGGAGCTCCAGACCTGGCTTCCTTCGAACAGGCAGGCTCTGGCTTTTAGATCCATGTGGAGTCGCAACCCATGCCTAGACCGCAGCTCCTGGAGTCCTGTGATTAGGCAGAGCTCCAGCTTTTTTTTTAAAAAGTAATAGATGAGCCTTTACAGTTGGGTCAAAAAGAGGAAGAATGTGGCCAGAGGGTAACCAAGGCCTGGAAAGAGCCTGAGCCAATTGCTTTGAGAAGGTGGAGCTGCCCTGAATGTGACTGACACTGGTTCAGGAGGGATCCCTGATGGATCTGTTTTTGGCTGTATACTAAGAACATAAGAACGTCCATACTGGCTCAGACCAATGGTCCCTCTAGCTCAAGTTTCTGTCTTCTAACAATGGCCAATGCCAGGTGCTTCAGAGGGGACAGGCTAATTATTGAGTGATCAGTTCCCTGTTGTCCACTTCCAGCTTCTGGCAGTCAGAGGTTTAGGGAGATCCCAGAGCATAGGGTTGCATCCCTGATCATCTTGGCTAATAGCCATTGATGGACCTATCCTCCATCAGTTTATATAAATCTCTTTTGAACCCGTTTATACTTTTGGCCTTCACAACATCCCTTGGCAATGAGTTCCACAGGCTGACTGTGCATTGTGTGAAGAAATACTTCCTTTCTGATGCCTATTAATTTAATCAGATGCCCCCTGGATCTTATATTATGTGATGGAGTAAATAATACTTACCCATTCACTTTCTCCACACCGTTCATGATTTTATAGACCTCTATCATATCTCCTCTTAGTTGTCTCTTTTCTAAGATGAAAGCTCCCAGCATTTTTAAACTCTCCTTGTACGGAAGCTGTTCCATGCCCCTAATTATTTTAGTTGTCCTTCTCTGTACCTTTTCCAATTCCAATATATATTTTTCGAGATGGGATGACCGGATCTGCAGGCAATATTCAAGCAGTGGGTTTACCATTGATTTATACGTTGGAATTTTGATATTTTCTGGTTTATTATCTAGCCCTCTCCTAATGGTTCCAAACAGTCTGTTAGCTTTTTTGACTTCCGCTGCATATTGAACGGGTGTTTTCAGAAAACTATCCACACTGATGCCAAAGTCTTTTTCTTGAGTAGTAACAGCTAATTTAGACCCCATCATTTTGTATGGATAGTTGGGATTATGTTTTCCAATGTGCATTACTTTACATTTATCAACATTTTATTAACATTTCTATCAGTCACCTGGAAGAAAACATAAAATCATCATTGATGAAGTTTGCAGAAGACACAAAAATTAGGGGAATGGTAAATAATGAAGAAGACAGGTCATTGATTCAAGAGAGATGTGGATCACATTTAAAACTGGGTGCAAGCAAACACTATGTGTTTTAGTGTGGCTAAAGGGAAATGTACCATCTAGGAGCAATAAATGTCAGCCATTCGGCATTGGTGAGGCCGCATTTAGAATACTGTGTCCAGTTTTGGGCCCCCCACTACAAAAAAGATGTGGACAATTTGGAGAGAGTGCAGCGGAGGGCAACCAAAATGATTAGGGGGCTGGAGCACAGGACTTATGAGGAGAGGCTGAGGGAACTGGGCTTGTTTAGTCTGCAAAAGAGAAGAGTGAGGGGGGATTTGATAGCGGCTTTTAACTACCTGAAAGGGGGTTCCAGGGAGGATGGAGCTAGGCTGTTCTCGGTGGTAGCAGATGACAGAACAAGGAGCAACGGTCTCAAGTTGCAGGGCGGGAGGTCTAGGTTGGACATTAGGAAAAAGTTTTTTACTAGGAGGGTGGTGAAGCATTGGAATGGGTTACCTAGGGAGGTGGTGGAATCTCCATCCTTAGAGGTTTTTAAGCTGAGGCTTGACAAAGCCCTGGTTGGGATGATATAGCTGAGGTTAGTCCTGCTTTGAGCAGGGGGTTTGACTAGATGACCTCCTGAGGTCCCTTCCAACTCTAATATTCTATGATTCTATGATTCTATGATTCTCATAGGCTGGGGGAATCTGTCCTGGAAAACAGAGACTTTGAAAAAGATTTGGGGGACATGGTGGATAATCAGCTGAACTTGAGCACACAGTGTGATGCTGTGGCCAAAACTGCTAATGTGATCCTCGGATATTTAAACGGGGGTCTCTCGAGTAGAAGCAGAGAGGTTATTTTATCTCTGTATTTGACACTGGTGCAACCGCTGCTGAAATCCTGTGTCCATTGCTGGTGTTAAAAATTCAAGTAGGATGCTGATAAGTTGGAAAGGGTTCAGAGAAGAGCCCTGAGAATGATTAAACGATTAGAAAACCTGCCTTAGAAAGACAGACTCAGTGATCTCAACCTATGTTTGTATCTTAAGAAAGAGAAGGTTAAGGGATGACTTCATCACAGTCTATAAATACCTACCTGGAGAACAAATATTTCATAATGGGTTCCTCAGCGATAGGTCTCACTTTATCCAGTGGCTGCAAGGAAAAGCTAGACAAATTCAGACTGGAAATATGGTGTAAATTTTAACAATGAAAATGATTAACCACTGGAAGAATTTACCAAGACTCATGATGGATTTTCCATTGCTGACAATTTTTAATTCAAGACTGGATGTTCTTGTAAAAGAACTGCTCTAGGAGTTATTTGAGGGCAGGTGTCTGGCTGGTGTTAGATAAGAGGTCAGATTAGATGATTTCAGTGGTGCCTTCTCACCTTAGAATTTATGAACCCGTTTATCTGAACCCCCATTATTATATTAACCCCCTGGTAACCTTCCTTAACCCCTTTGCTAGTCTCAAACCCATGATATCTTTATCTCCTTGGCCATCTGTTTGACTATTCTGCTGCTAACAAAATAGGGAAGTGAAAATCACCCCAGGCATTCGCACTGCTTGGTTATGTTTGATTTTCGTTTATTTTCTAGGAGGCCCATAGGAGGAAATTCCAGGCAGAACAGAGTGAGAACGGTCACACTCTGTTTGCAGGCTGAACTGTGCAGCACTTGTTTCCTTAAGTGGCTCATTGGGGGGTTGGTCACATCCGTTCTCTGTATATCTGGGGAGCGCAGAGGTAGGAGTCGTGTCTCTAAAAATCTGGCCTGGCGCGTTTGTTCCCCAGCCGGGCTGGGGTTGGAGCGATGAAGGTAGCTGGGTTTGGTCAAGACAGGACCAGGTGAGGCTGGATCATGGGGAATCGCTGCTCCCTGCTGGCCATAGCACTGCTGGTGACAAGCCTTGTGCAGGGTGAGTGTGGGGTGTAGACGGGAGACTAGACGCTAGCTCCTATGGGGATGGTAGAGCGATACGGGCTTGTGGGGCAGGAAACTGGGCTAGTGAATAACAGGGCAATCCAATCCTATTGCCCTTCATAGACCTGCACTCCACCTATCTAGCCCCAATTTCTGTATTCAATCCTGAACCCCCTGATTTAGATCACTGGGGACTGTTAACTCTAGAACCTACAGATGGTGAGTTGAATAGTGACACTGCTAGGATTTTTAACTGTTGCTGAGGGTAGCAGGGCTTTTTCAGGAGAGTGGGCAGAGCCTGAGAACTATGGGTGGAGCTACTGGCACAATTCCCCCAGAAAAACCCTGCAATGACTGTGTATAACTCCTCCTCCATTAATAACTTTCTCTTCTCTTTCTTTCCTTCCTGGGTGCTCCGTGGAGTCAGAATCAGGCGGGTGAGACACCAGCAGTGAAACACCAGCCTTGCCTGCCCTGGGCATGTGGAATGAGAATGAGACTGGGATCCAGGACTCCTGAGTCTGATTCTCAGCTGTGGGAAAGGAGTGGGGACTGGTGTGTTAGAGCACAGGGGATAAGGTAGTATCATTGGATAGGGATAAAGGTTAAGGTTATCTTGGGGTTAAGGATATCATTTGGTTAGGGTTAAGGCTATAATTGGGTGAAATTATCATTGTGATTTTGACAATGTTTAATTTAAATTTGGGATTCCTTCCTTCCAAGACAGGATGAGTTAATGTTTTCCCAAGATGGCTTGTGTTAATTTGATTGGCCTGTGTAAATAATACTTTTAACCTTTATGTCTGTAACTCTTCTGCCAGACAGAATCAGCAGCAGCAAGGGCCAGGTTCTATATCTAAGGATCCCTATCACTGATACAACCTCAAACTGGCTTAAGCCCCTCACCCAGTCACTTGGGATATCATACACTATCCCCTGGGTGCCCCAAAGGGCAATACTTCCCCTCTTGCAAGCACAGAGTCTGAGTGTAGAAAGAAACCTTTTAATAGCAGAAAAGAGGTAACACAGCACTGGTTTGGGAAACAGTGCAAACAGAATTTGTGAACTCAATGAGCCAAACCCATCCCAGAGTACAGGACGTGTCCTTTGCCGCTCCTTTCTTGCTTCCCCCTGTACTGACCATCTTAGGTCAGCCAGTCCCCTATGGATACAGGCTTGAGCAGGCCCCCTCCGCTGCTGTCTCCTATCGCCTTCGGGCCTCGCTGAGTCTCCGGCCGCTGGCAGCGACCCACCTGGCTCCCGCTGACCCTGGGGCTGACCATGTCTGGCTCCCACTGACCACACCTGGCTGGCACCAACTGCGCCAGCCTCTCTGCCAACCACACCAGGCTGGCACCAACTGTGCTGGCCTCTCTGCCAACCACTGACCGCACCAGGCTGGCATTGACTGTGCCAGCCTCCTCCTGTGTTAACTGTTGCTGACTCAGCTCTCTCAGTTGTCAGGCAAGGTTTCCCAGCTCCACTATTGGTTCAGCTCCTTAGTGATCAGCTCTTAGTGAATTCCACTTCATGGGTAAACCTTCTGATGACACAGAGCAATGTCCCTGCTTTCAAGAAACAAAAGTCTCCAAGAAGAGTCATTAATTCTACCTTTTAACAATGGGAGGAGATAGTTACTTCATGCCCCGAGGTGGCCCTTTGCCCAGGTTGGTGCAATCCCAACAGGAGACTCCTCCCCTCCCTCCCCCCTTTACAATGCTGAAACATCTGTCCGCCACCCTTGTGGGCTCTGTTTAGTTCAGGGTGAAGTATTCTATCGTAACAGGCTAAGCACAGTTCTGCTGACATCTGTTCATACAATTGAAGGACAACATTTCATTACCCCAGCAGTTAACACAAAAGTGGTTTGTAGCCCAAAACCAGCCCTGCTAACCATTTCCCATTATGCTCAGAACCTAGGTGTGCTTATCCATATACAGTGACTTTATGCTAATTACTTAATTGTACTTATGCAAATACAAAGCCCATGCAAATAAAGTGCTCCCCCCCCCCCGCTTTCAGCTGACTGAGCAGGAGGGAGTGCCACTCAGACCTTGCTTACATGTCCACTGGGTCTGTGCCCACAAATCGCAAGGGAACCCAGGTGCTTCCAGCCTCATTGCATTCTGCCTCCCAGAATTAGCCTTGTGATTTCAATGGGATGCAGGGTTCCCTGTTTTCAGTTTCTGTTCCTTCTTTATACCTCAGCACTAGCCCTGATGGTAACCCTATACCCACGATAACCTTAACCCTATGATAACCTGATCACTAATCCCATGAGAACCTTAACCTAACCTCCACGCTAGCCTCAACCCCATAATAATCCTAGCCCTGCCTGCTCTTTCTTCGCTCTGTAATAACTTGTGACATAGACATGCACAATCTGTCCCAGCCACATGCTGGCAGGGATATTATATCTGTGCCTGACCATTTACACTGAAAGAGGTGCCTGGGGTCTCTGAGGATGAACTGATTGTCATGGTTATTGCGAGATGTTTGTGTGGAGAATGATTCTGGAGCTAGGTAATATAGGATGTTGTGTTCCAAATCCGATGGGGGATCTGAAAACTGGACACTCATGAAGACAGTCTGTGTACAGTCTAGACAAGATGCAGGCTGGAGATTTACAGAGACAAATGAACCCAAAGATATTGCTCAGAGAGGAGGGGCCCTGGTCTAAGAAGTAATACAAATGAAGCAGGATTTGAATCAAGCAGTGTCTTGCCCTGACAGATGGTACAAGCAGGCTACATTCTTCAATACACAGACAAGAACAGCCTTCCAACCTGGGACCACCCTGCCCCAGTCCAAAGTCTTTGTCCTCTAGATGATCTTCCAGGTGTTGAGTCGGTGGGGTGAGAGAGGCCAAGCAATGATGTTACTGTCTCACTTTTATATTTTCTTCCAGCTGCTGGAAAGGCCGTGGGTCAGTCTGTCCCCATGGCGCATGTGCCTCCTCTGAGAAGTCTTTAGGATAGTGGATTCTTTTCTTGAGGTGGGTTTGATGAGCCAGTAATGCCATCTGGCTATTGATGGCTGCTTCTGTGTTGTAACTGAAAGGCTGGCTGTGCATGTTCCTACCCTTACAACAAATTTCAGTAACACACATAGCAAAACACAATCCAACAGGATCAGTAGGTCAAAACTTAAATGATGCCTCGCAAGGTATACGTTGTACAAACCATCTCATAATCATATCACCACGATGAATATGGGAGTCCCAGGGTGCTACTTTGAGGTATCCCAGAGCTGGGGACAGAACCCAGGAGTGCTGGCTGCCAATATACACCCACTTCTGACCACGAGACCCCAATTGACTCAACCGGGTGGGCACTTCTGGGAAGCTTTCAACTCTAGTACTAAGATAACCCTTAAACTTTCCCCTAACAACTCCAATACATAGTATCCCAACACTCTTTGTATGCACCATATCCTTTTACCCACACACGGAAATGCAGCCACTTCTGGAGTGGGGTGTCTGGGGAATAACTGCACAGTGACTCTGCACAGGGATAGCTCACCTAGCACTGTAATGCAGCCACTTCTGGGGTGGGGCATCTGGGGAACAGCCACACAGCAATGTGGCAATGCAGGAATGACAGGAAGGATTTTTGCCATTGATGAATGGAACAGGATTGAGAAGGGTGTGGGACAGAAAATGGCAACAGCTGCAAAGCGTGCTTGTCTTCAGTGTTTCTGGTTGCTGACCTGTCTGTGTGTCCATCTCCTGCTGACTGAGATGCTGCTGTATTTGATAGTGGGTTTCCCCAGCACCGCAGTCACCCAAGATCTAGCCCAGCTCCTCATACAAACTGGGCTGATGAAAAGGTGAGTGGGGGCATGGGGCCTTTCCCCTCTAGGGCAGTGGTTCTCAAACTTATTTTGATCACACACCCCTTCTTTGTGCCTGTAGTAATTTATGTCCCCCATTCCTGCCACACAAGCAGATATACTGATATGTGTGGCAGCAGTGCTTCACTTGAATCAGTTTCATCATTGTTTTTCACTTGTTTTTTTCCTGTTGCAAGAATGAGCCAGCAATCTATTATAAGAAGAACAAGAGCAAAACTGTGATTGTGGTCCATGCTTACAAATAAATGTGCATGCTGCTTCATAGCTAGCGGAGTAATGTACAGATGGCAATGGCTATGTATAATGCTATGCAAGCTTAACAGAAATCTCAAAATGCACAGCGCCATCTGAAGACCTGATATGTCTGGAGGAATCAGCTTTGCTAATTATTCATTGCTTTGGGTAAAATGTGCGAAAAAAAGCTTTTCCCTCAAATCTTCTCATGCCCTCTCTGAACACATTCCGTGCCCCCCAGGGGGGCCTACCCCCCAGTTTGAGAACTGCTGCTCTAGGGGGCTCTGCTTTTCATCCAGCCCCATGGCCATGGGTCTGGCTAGCTGGGGGCAGGGAATGGGACATGAGATCTTTCACCTCCAACCAGCCCCCCTCTCCAGCCACCTAAGAAGGAAGGCAAGAGGGCTGGACATCCATGGCACCCCATGTCCCCTCTGCCCAATAGTGGCTAGCTATAGTGACCCAGCCTGCAGTTTAAGGGGTGCTGAGTCATGATCACTGTCTCCCCTCATGCCCCAGCAGTGAACCTGGATGGATCCCCCTGCATCACCTCCGCAGGCTTCCAGTTCCTGCTGCTGAACACATCCTCCCAGCTCTGGTTCTTCATGTTGCGGTATCTGTAGTCCACAGAGGTGAGATCTCACCTCCTCCCTCCCCCATTCCCACCACCTTTGCCATTCCCTCCAGGCCCAGAATCCCCTCCCCTCACTGGCTCCTCGGTCTGCCTCTGGAATAATCCCCTTTCCCCTCCTCCACTGCCTACCCCCAAAGTCCCACCCCTCAACATGTCCGGAAGCTGCTCACCGGGACACAGCTTGCTGCCAGGATATGCAAAGTGCTCGGACCAGTCGGGCTCCAGGCATCTCTAGCTGGGCAGCCAAAGTTACCGGCCACTTTTGCCTTTAATCCCTCTGTGTGCTTCAGCCCCCCCCATCTGTAAAAGGGAGCTCACAACACTCTCCTCCCCTCACAAGTGTTGTGGAAAGAAATCAACGTTTGTGAAGCACTCGGATACCAAAGAAAAAAACCCATGACAAAATCCATCATTCTGACTTCAGAGCAGGGTGTGAAAGTGGGCAGGAAATAAGGGCTGAGGCCACCCACTGCACAATGAGGAGAAAACAAAATCTCAGACAGCCGAGCACTGAATCCTGGGGAAAACACCAGTATGTGATCATGGAATTAAACACTGTATTCTAAAGCACATGTGCAAGGGGGCAGCGTTAAGGTTGTGTGGGCAACCTTGATATTGGCGTTGCCTATTTCTGGAACAATTTGTATTGCAACCGTCACGTGCCTTTAGCATAGGAGAAAGGCAGAGAGAGAATCAATGGCTGGAAGTTAAAGCCAGACAAAAGCCAACGAGCATTAAAGCACCAGTTTATCACAGTGCGGGAGAGTAACCACTGGGACAAACTCCTGAGGGAAGTGCTGGATTCTCTGTGCCTTGATGGCTTCCAGTCCCGGCTGGCAGCCTCCCTGGAATGTGTTTTAGTCAAAATCACATAGCAGGGGCTCATGGTCTGGACTGTCGTGCTGGTGGCGATGCCCTTCACTGTGGGCGGCTGCTGCTCTCATGGTTTCCTGCCGTCCGATGTTGTCACCCATCTGCCTGCCCATGAAAATCCCGGCTGTAGTGCCCACCCCTGTCCCAACCCCAATGGCTGCTGCCTCGCTGAGGCCTAGTTCTGCAGCTGCGGTGGCAATTGCTCCATATCCAGAAGCTCCGAGAGCACCGCCCAACGGCCCCAGTGCCAACACTCCTACAGTGATGCCTGCCTTGATGGCGTGACTCTGATAGCGCCCTCCGTAGGTCTCCAGGAAGGTCTTGGCCTCCCGAGTCAGCTCCGCCTCTAATGCCGTTAGCAGGGTCTCCTTCTCTGGCTCCTTCATCTCCTCCCAGCACTGCCTCAGTAGCTTCGTGCGCTGCTTCACAAACTGCTTTGCCACTGTGCTTGGTCTCACCCTCAGACAGTCGAACATGTGCTGGGACAGGGTGTCCTGCATTGAGCGGGAGAGGATGGGGAGAGAAGCGGATTCAAGGCTGTTAGAAGGGGCGAGTTGGCAACCCTGGCTCACCAATGGCCCCTCTGGCCACAGCACAGCAACTTCCCCTCAACCCCATGACAGAGATCAGGGTTCACCCCGGGTTCTGCATAGACCGCCTCCCAACTGGAATCTGTGGAACTCATTGCCAGGGGATGTTGTGAAGGCCAAAACTATAATGGGGTTAATAAAAGAACTAGATAAGTTCATGGAGGACAGGTCCATCACTGGCTATTAGCCAGGATGGGTTGAGTGACCCTAGCTTCTGTTACGAGAAACTGGGAGTGGATGACAGGGGACAGATTACTCAATAATTGCCTGTTCTGTTCATTCCCTCTGAAGCATCTGGCATTGGCCACTGTAAGAAGACAGGATCCTGGGCTAGATGGACCGTCGGTGTGACCCAGCATGGCCGTTCTTATGATTGACAGATGCCCGTTGGAGATTGGAGCTCCTGTCCTGCCAAGTGCTGCATAGTGCTGCAAGATTGGGACCTGGTTATATCGGGGTTGGAGTCTCCCATCTCTGCAGCACCTACAAACTAATATGAGGTCCCATCTTCTGCCCCAAACTGTGTAGTCAGTGAGGCTGGCCGGGATGATTCCTTGGGGTTCCCCTTGCTGGGCACACAGCCCCTTTCCCAGACTCACCTTCTCCTTCAGAAAGAGAGCGTGGTCTGTGCGGGCTCTGTCCATGACTCTCTGGTTGTGGAAGGTGATGGCCATCTGTGCAGAGAGGACAAGGCTGGGATGAGTTGCAGTTTTTGGGGCTCCATCTCCACCTAGTGGCTGCAGCTTCCAGTGCAGCAACCTCACGTAACAGAGCGACACCATTAGCCAATGTGGCAGCTGCTTGGGGCTTCTAGTGCCTCTGGCTTTGATCCACACAGCATCCCAGCCTTGGCTCCCTTCCCTGCCCCGAGCTGCACTTTTCACTTGCAGCACTTTCCTGTAGCTATGGACTTTGGAAACCCCTGCCCCAGCTGGGCTCGGCCTGAGGCTGCTGCCCAAGAACGTCAGTGACACCGGAACTTGCGGCTCTGGTGGTGTTTGGGCACTGTTATTGAGCTCCCGGTGGCAAGTGGTTGCATGGGGGGGAGAGGAGGGATGACAAAATCTGAGTTAGATCTTGTTGTGGAGGAGCAATGACTTTGGAAAAGTCTCTGCTGTGGCGCTATTCTGAAGTGTCCATTGTGAAATAGTTATTCCGGCGTAGCTATCTATTCCCCCCATGTAGATAAACTGTCCCCATCTTCCAATTCTCCTCTAGAAGAGGGGATGGGTAGCACCCTTCCCAGCTGATCTGAAGCTGACGCCCAAGCGAACATTACAATCCATGTCTAAGGTTATGTCTATGCTGCAACGTAAGGCCATGGTTAGTAGCACCTGAATTAGCAGCCCCTGTGGTTGTTCCCCAAGGGGTAGAGCGTCTACACTCATTTGTACCCCAGGTTAGGAATGGTGGAACCCTGGGTCCCAACCTGGGGCTCTAGCATCTACACGGCCTTATGCAGGCCTGGGTGCAACAAACCGTATCTCAGATTCCCTAGCGCCCTTCCCAGCTGCGGCTGCCCTGGCCCTTTTTTGGTGGTGCAGCCTGGGAAAACTGGACTGTCCACCAAACTTGACTGACAGAGGAGAAAGAAAGTCGGCTCATGGGATTATGAGATTGTAACCAATTGGGAATGTTCTTAATGAGTATGGTGTGTTCCTCCGTTTCCCCTATGTATTATTCAAATATTTTGGTGTTGGGTAAAGGATGCGTGATCTCTGTAGTGACCACTAGAGGGCAGGGGTGGCTGCCTTTAGCTGCCTTTGCACAGACAGTGGCCGGAGCCCATCCCCTGCCAGGGGCCAGCCTGAAGTGCTGAAGAACAAAAGACCAGGGACTTGTTTTGGTCGGGAAAGAGACAAAGGAGGAGAAGGGGCAGCAGGGCACGTCTGGTGCTGGGCAGCGGGAAGGGGGAAGTTCCCTGTTGGGGAGCCACTCCCCAAGAAGGGTTTTGTTGTAGCTTCTTGATTCATCTGATGACAAGTCCAGTTCTCTATTGTGCTCCTGAGGATTAATAAACCCTGCTGTTTCCAATCTGCTGTGACTTTCTTCTGACTGCTAGGTGGGTGCATGGCTCTTTGGGTGTGTAGGAGCTCTCCAGGCATCCCATCCAGGAGGACTCACTGCAGGGGCTCACGGCAGAGCAGAGGGGCTGAACGCACCGAGGCCAGATCTAGGAGGTGGCTGCACAGGTGTGAGGGGCCCTGAGGGGAGACCCCCGACCACTAGAAACCTGCCTGGCATCACCCTGAGTGGTTCCAGAGCCCTGAGCCTGTGGGACTCCCTCATAGGGAAACTTTCGGCAGCCTCCCAGAGCATGAGTCCAGCAAGGCTGCGTCCATACTGGAAAACAACAGGGTTTGAACCCTGGTCCCCAGCTTGACTCAGGCTTGGGCCTTGTATGCCCAGGTGAACTTGGGACCCTGGGTCCCTGAATCCAGGCATCACAGAAGTAGATTTAAAGCCATCTTCCCCAACCACTGCCACATGTGCCTCCCATGATGCACTGGGGCGATGGAGCATGCACCAATAGAGGAGATGCTGTTGCATTATGGGAAATATAGTTAAGATGCCTCATTCTTCTCTATATGCCAGGCTCCCTGGCCAGACTACATCTCCCATGATGCACCAGGGCCGTGACGCCTGATTTCCCCTCACCAAGTGAGGACATAGGTGTGCATCCTGGGAGATGAAGTCCAATTGCCCCATTGTCCTCTGAGGCTAGGCTCATGGGAGGGCAGTTCACCAGGGTGCCCTATTGTGATGAGCTGCACCAGGCCCTTTGAGGCCCCCTGCTGGAGGCCCTGCAGTCCTACCACACCCCATTCCAGACTAGGATCAGTGAAGGTGGGTCCTCCAGGCCTTCCTAGAGAGGCTTCAGGGAAGCAACCAATCAGAGCAAAGAGGGCTCACTTAAAAGGAGCTGCTGGGCTGCTGCTGGCTGGGACCAGCAGGGCAAAGAAGGTGTTAAAGGCTGTGAGACTCCAGGGGTGAAACCCTGCTCATGCAGAGATAGGACTGAGAAGCTCTCTAGGCAAAGAGCCTGAGAGAAGACCCTGAAAAATCAGGACAGAGACAGAGAAACTCTCCAGGCAAGGAGTCCTGGGATGGACCCTGCTCACACAGGGAATGGACAGAGAATCCAAGAAGGTGGTAGGACAGATCAGGAAGGAGCCCAGGGAATGCAGCAGTAGCAACTAGTAAAGAAAGCAGCACATGGCTTCTACTTGAAGAGTCCCTGGGTTGGGTCCCCCCTCCCACTGGCCACTGATGCAGTGGCCAAAGCCCAGAGAGGGGAGCAAATTTAGATTTGGAGCCTCAGAGAGGGGTTAGAGTTTAAAAAGGCCCAGAGATGGGGCTGAAGACCACGGTGAAGGCCAACCATTTGTTGGATGTGTTACCCCGGAAGGGGACCCTTCATGTGTCTTCAGACCATGTGTGCCAGCAAAGCCCCGCCTGACTAAGGCAGCCACCAGCAGGGGGCACCAGGAACAGAAAAAGGGACGAATGCAGCTGACAGAGAGTGGTGCACAATAGGTGAGTGTCCCCCCCCGTCTTACCACCCAGAGAGGAGAAAGGGGCATGTGGGGAATATGAACTACAGTTCCCAGGAGCCAACTTGGTGGCACTGCCATATGGAAACATTTGGGGGTTTTGCAGGAAACTCAACAGTTTCTGCTGCAGGAAAAACAAAAATCCCCACTTTCGGGCCAGCTCTGATCAAGGGCTCTCATTTGCGCACTGATACCCGCAGGGCTGATTCGTGGCACTGATCTCACGGATTGGAGCGCCCTCCAGCACCAGCTGCCCTCTAGTGCAGAGAAATTCTCCTACCGCAGAGTTTAAGAACCTGAGACTTCACCGAGCCCCTTTTCCAGACACCTTCAGCAGGATGGACCCAGTTCCCAATACCACCAAGCCCTGGCATGGAAGGGAGAGGGGAGACACCCCACGATCAGGTCAGAGGAAGAGACGGTACCTGACAGGGAGAGGAGAAGCCGAAGCGATGTTTCTTCATCACTTCAGAGAATTCCTGCAAAAGAAATGAAAGAAATCATCATGTCACAAACACCACAGGGCTTAGAAAGACGGAACACGGGGATGGCTCACCCAGCACTGAGATGCAGCCACCTCTGGGGAAGGGCACTTGGGGAACATCCACACAGCGACACCTGCATGGGCATTAGGGTCATCAATGACTGCAAGCGGAGAGTGCCCCTGTCCCTATCCCTGCAGCACAACTGGCCGGTCCCACCTTTATCATGGCAGCGAGCTGTGTCCCAGTGAGCAGCTCCCCATGCTGGTCCCTCCGGACGTGCTGACCGGCAGAGCCCACCAGGGTGGTGACATAATCCCTCAGGCTCTCCCGGAAATCCTCATCCATGTCTGTGAAGGGGAGAGAGACAGATGATGGTGGGGGAATGCAGGGCCCATCTGATCCCCCTTCTCTCTACCTTGCACATGCAGGCATGAGCAGTGATCCAGTTGCATTGCCCTGCACACGGCAGGGGGGTCAAAGATGCTGTCCTAGGTCCGTTACCTCTCAGCCTTCCTGCGCTCCCAGTCATGATCCCTTTGCCAGGGAAGGGCATCAGGTAACAGCGGGTGCTGCTTCTCTTCAGTGCTTCCAGGGCCTTGGGGTGTTTGCAAGGGGATGTCGCCGCCAGCATCTGCTGAAGCCAGGGGGAATCGTTACATTGACACACGATACACAGTGTTAGCATTAGCCAGAGCTGCTGGGCAGTAGGAGAGGGTCTGGAGGAGCCCTGCCTGGTTTGTGGCAGACGTTGGGAGGGGTGCAGTGAACGAGGCAGGGGATGGCAGGAAAAGAAAGGAGTGACTCTCAGTCCCAGTCTCCACTTCTCCAGCTCCCAGCCTCTCCAGACTCCTTGTCCCAGCCTGCTCCTTTCCCTCCCCCGGGCCTGGCTTTTCTCCCCTCCACACTGCAATGAAGCTGCTTCCTCCTCCACGCTGCCTGGGCTCATTGTAAACACGGGGTGACAGGCGCCCCTGCTTTCAGTTCTGGCACCTAGCCTGGGCAGGAATTACAGGGAGACTCCAGCGTTGCTTCTGCAGCCCCGGGCTGGAGCATGCTCTGTGCAGATGGACTCTTTGGAAACTGCAGCAGATAAACACTAATACAGTGTTTCTCAACCTTTTTGTGAGGGCAGTCCCCTTTTTGATTTCAAACACAACTATGACCCCCTTACTTGAAAAAATGGTGACCGCCCCCATCTTACACTTGGTCCTGAGCCACCGTGGGCTGAAGCATGTAGCTTAGCTTTGCGGCATCTGCTGTGGTGAGGGGGCCCTGAGCAATTGTCTTGCTTGTCACCCCCTTGTGACACACTGTACCCCATGTACCCCCTACGGTGTGATTTGTGTATCATTCATGTTCACCCTTAGAGTGTAACTGTATTGTCTGATGCAATGTGTGCTATGGAAGGTGTTTTTGGAATGCTCATGGCAAACTGAACATTATTGTTATGGTAGCATGTTTTCTGCAATGTCACACTTATGTACAGATGTGAAACTCTGCTGTGTCATATCCCCAAATGTGTGTCTCACACGGCTTGGATAGAGGCAGACAAACACCAAGCGGAGGGTTCACACCTGGCAGAGGCATGCCTAGAGGAACAATAGCCTGGCCTGAGCACCTGATAAGGTGACACTCATTTGACTGAGTGGAGGAAATCATGCCCATTGCCAGACATGGACGATCACCTGACCCCAGGGGGTGTCGAGGAAACCTGTTAAAGGCAGAGGCATCTTTGTCTCTGGAGCTTTCCCTTGGAATAGATCTACGAAGCAACAATGAGCAACTGACAGATTGCCCACAGGGGGGCTCTGGTAGAGAAGGAGTTAGCCAGCCTGTGGTGAGCATTATATATGACTAAAAGGCTGCTGAAGTGTTGAGTTTAGCTTAGAATGTGATTTGTCTCTTAATTAATTGGGATCAAACCTTGATTCATATTTTTCCGGCTTATAATAATTTAAAATCTTACTGCAGTTAATAAACTTATTTGTTTGTTTTAACTAAAGCAGTGCGTGTGGGTTGAGCGTGTGCAGAGACGTCACTTGCAGTGACAGAGCAGGTGTGTATCAATTTCTTTGATAAATTGATGGACTAATGTAATGGGCTTGCAGGGTGCAGTGGGCAGCAATGAACGCTGTAAAACGGCAGTTCCTGGGGTTGCATCTTGGACTGGGGATGTTGGCTGGGGGTCACACCATTGCATAATCCCATCAGTGACTGGCCAGAAGCCCTGACTCATTAAAATAGGAGCCGTTTATCTGCCAGAGGCTGTGAATGAACTGACCCAGGAGTGGGGGGTCACACAGCAGGGCAAGCGCAAGGCGGACCCCAGGAGTGGGGCGATTGGGGATGACACAGTGATATACCAGTCCAGATCACAGAGGGTAATGTCACACCCCTAACACCAGCCCTGCACCTGTGACCCCTTGAGCCCATCCTGCAGGGCCCCCAAGTTGAGAAACACTGACCTAGCAAGTCTTTCCTGAGTATTGCTTGACTTGGCTTGTTACTTGGCCAAATGTGGAGGGATTGTCTTGGGAACAGCCCATGGCAAATCTCTGACACACAGGCCACCCCCAGCCAAATGTCAAGTCCCTGCTCCAAAGTGGGGGGAAGGTTCTAGAAATGTTCAGAAAAAGGAACATCCGAATTTTCTTTCAATACTGCCAAACCATGTGTTTTTCTTTAGGCACATTCTCAGAAATGGCTTGATGGATCACTTGTCAATTGCCTGTTCATTAACTCTGAAGCACCTGGCCTTGGCCACTGTTAGAAGACAGGAGACTGAATGGACCATTGGTCTGACCTAGTATGGCCGTTCTCATGTTCTTATGGAGAAATACAGGAAGAATTCAGCCTGAGACGAGAACAAGCATGGAAAATTTCAGCCCAAATAGTCAAACCTTGGCAAAGTTATAAGCAGCTAAAAAGGGGTCTTTTAATGGGATTTGTCAGGCAACTTTTATCCAGTGTGGTGCTACCAGCCCCCTAGAGGGGAAAGGCCCCGTATCCCAGTCCCCACCCCCATGAGCCCCGGAGTCACCTGTCTGACGTCTCTCAGATACTCCTTCCCACCCTGGTCTCCAAGGAGCAGGGAGCTGCTCCAATCCCGCACCAGCAGGTCGAGGTGCTGCAGGGGAGACAGGAGGGGAAAGAGGGTCACTGGGGTGTGGGAGGAAGCTGGGATGGGGAGAAGGACATTGTCTGGAGGGAAAGCCTCAACCCTTGGGGAATGGGGCAGGCGGTGCCTGGGGCAGGAGCAGGCTGTGGGGTGGGGAAGGGTCTTCAGCATATGCACAACATGCCCAGCCATTTGATAGCATCGTCGTCAGCCAGGTGGAGAGCTGTCTGCCCGTCGTCAACATAAGTCAGCAGGCCCTCGTCAAGGCTGTACACCGTAGTCTGAAGATGACCACAGCTGGCTCGCAGGTTGTTAGAGCCACCCCATCTGAAGGGCCTGGCCACACAATTGCCGTGACCTGTTCGAAACCAGCTCAGGTGCCTTGGCAGGTCCAAACCTGGTGGGCAGATGGTGGGTTGGTGATGACTGAGGGATTCGCTGAGCGCTCGTTGTGCCAAGAGATTCCACCCACATGCTCCACGGTGCCATAAAATGACCCTAAAGGGTGTCTGGAAGGCAGGTGAGCTGGCGGGTGGTGGACAAGAGCTGCATAGAAAGGCAGGTTGCCATTTTCATGGCTCACAGCCAGCAGCATGAATACGGGGCGATGCTGCGTTACTATGTATTGGCAGCCATGGCAACGGAGTTGCATGGAAAGTCCCTATAACGATGCGCATAGGGGAGGGGTGCTATGGGGCGATACGTAGGGCAGGGTGGGTGATGGGGGTGATGCTGTCTCACCTGAATAGGCTCCAGTTCATAAGCCTCTCCCACCACTTCAGCCACATGCAGAAACATCTGCAGAGCAAAGAGAAGGGTGGGGGGTGAGTCTGGGGCTCCACAGGCATTTACACGGGGTGAGGGGATGCTGCCTGTGGAAAGAAAGGGGTCTGACTGCCCCATCCCCCCATCTGAGCTGCTCCCTCCACCCATCGCAGTGAGCGAGGCCCGGCGAGTGTGAAACGACGCTGGAGATGGACAGAGACGCTTTCACGGGGCGCAGAGAAGCAGGCTGCACCTGGTCAAGGGGGCGTGAAGTGAGCCTGGGGGAGGGCACAGAGATCTGGTGCCAGGGGATGCCCATCGGTGCACACCCCTCCTCCATGCACTACGCCCCCCCGGAGGGGCACGTCTGGTTCCAGGGCTCACTCCCTCTCTCCAGGGTGCTCCATGGAGGTGAGAGGTGGGTCGGGTCAGTGATCCCGATGTGGGGTCCTTTCCCCGAGGCATTCCCGGGATGCACCCGCACCCCACACAAACAGCACTGCCTCAGGCTGACGGATGCCACCAACACCCTTTGCACAGCCCCGGGGTCAAACCACAGCTATGCTAATGGCTTGAATGATCTCAGCCATGCTGCATTAACCTAGGCTGTCCCCGGGCCGCTGTCACTCTGTGTTAACCAGGTTTTTGCTAGCACCTGGATCCAGAGCAGCATGGATGGATTCAATCCCGAGTCGAGCCAACCCGTCCCATGTAGAGAGATTCCACTCCCCAGGGTATGTCCGAGGGCAGGACGTGGCAGATGCTGCAGGTGGTAGTGACCTCGCTAAGGGCATGACCTGGCGGGGCTGTCACTGGGTAAGAGCCTGAAGAGAAGAGCAAAGCAGAGCAGGGTGCAGAGTGACTGCCCCAGGGCCTGGCCCCAGCAGCCTTCCCATCAATGGCAGAGCGGGGCTGAAGGGGAGTGATGGGTCCTAACTTTGGCTCAGTGGCCAACCCTGGACACCTGGGAGCAGCGAGCCAGGCTGGGCTGTGTGGGCTGACTCAAGAAACCTACATAACCGTGGGAGAGTCAGTTTCTCTCCATTGGGCCTCAGTTTCCCCACAGGACCTATGGGGAGGGATAATAACCCTGTGTCGAGCTGCCCAGCCTCACCTCCAGGTATTCGAGATCCGGGTTTTTCACCTGACGGCCAATATTCAGTATCTGTAAATAATCATGAGACAGCAGAGCTACAGCCACGAGCAGTGACGGCCGACCGAGGCCATGTCACAGCCACATCATCCACCCCGCTGTACAGTGCCCTCTAGTGCCACACGGGGCATTGGGGCCAACCCAGACTGCCAGGCCAGCGCTCCCTGATGAGCCCCCCGCCCTGCTCCATGGAGCACAGTGCCCCCCCCCACCTTGCTGCTGCACAACATCCCCTGGTGAGTCCCCCGACCTGGTAGGAGCTGAGCAGCATGGACAAGGCGGAGAGTTTGATGCTGGTCTCCTTGTTACTTCCAATGTCCATGGAACCCTCGGTGTCGACCAGCAGCACGGCCACCTGGGGGAGAAGAGTGACAGCCCAGGTCAGCTCTCAGATTTGTGCAGTAAGTCACGGACTCTCCAGCCTCCACAGCCTGCCCCCTGTTCAGCCCCAATGGCACCTGGCATCTTGTTCCAGCCCGTCCCAGTGATAGCTCCCTCCTCTCACGCTTCTCCATCCCCCCATTATCCATTCTGCGAGGTACCCCTGGGGCCTCCTTCCCACGTCTCCATCCTTCCCTCCCTATTTCCCCCATTCCCTCTGTTCCCAGCCCTCTTCCCTCTTTTCCCTTTTCCTCCTCCCCACGTCCCCATGACCTCCTCCCCACTTACTTTGCATCCCCAACACAACCCCACTTACTTTGCCCCCCTTGTTCGGCACCCAGAAGGGCTGACTCCACGCCCACACCCCCTTGGTGACTCTCTGTGTGTCCATGCGCCACTCAAATCCCTCCAGGGGCTCGTCCTCCCGGCCCATCCATGAACCTTCGCTCGCCTCCTGCCAGAAGGACACACAGGAGGGGATGGGGGGGGATGTCAGTGCAGGATGGGAGATGAGAGTGACTGGTCCCCCTCCGCCCCCAAGATGTAAACTCTTGGTGGGGTGGGGAAAGGGCAGTCAATTCGGGGTGGGGAGGAATACATGATAACGGACATGCTCAGAATCTGAGAGACAGATCAACAGAACCACCGCTGCCTCGACAGAAAGACGGTCAGATATGCTGCATTCCAGACAGACACACAGGCAGACAGAGAGACATGCCTGGGTTCAGACAGACAGACACTAATATCAGACAGAATTCCAGGCAGACAGACACGCTAGGGTCCAGCCATGGCACCACCTACCTGGACAGATTGGGGAGGAGGGAGGGGCGCTCACAGATGCATGTGCAGCTCTGAGCCCTTCAGCAGGGGGAGGATGGGGCCGCTCACACCCACAGCTCACTCCTGCTCCTGTTTACATTCACCTGGCTCCATAGCCGGCGTAGCAGGTAGTTCATCAGGAAGGATTTGCCTTGGCGCTGTTCTCCAATGATGGACATCAGGCAGATGGGGGTGTCCCCCACCCCACCCTGCTCCAGCCAGCAGCTCAGAGCCTCCTCGTCCAGGACCACAGCCCCTTCTTCATCGAGATGCACCAGCTGCACCGGGCGCCCCGGTTCCAACTGAACCTCTGGCTCCTGCTGCAGGGACAGAACAGGATCTGAGCTGGGACCCCACCCCTGAGACGGCCAGTCCCCACTCACCCCAGATCAGTGCCCCATGCCCCATTCCACAGCCTCTTGAGCCAGCCAGTCCCCTGCCCTGGGGCCGGATCAGAGCCAGCAGTCCCTGGAGGGGAAAGATCCCTATATTCTGGTTGGGACACATCAAGGGAGATTGCGCCAGGCTGGGGAAGACGCTTAAAGAAACGGACACTCAGGTGATCTTCAGTGGGATTATTCCTGTCCCTGGAGGAGGAGAGCGAAGACGAGACAAGATGATGATGATCAACAGATGGCTCAGGCAGTGGGGCTAAGGAGGACTTGGGATGTTTGCCCACTGGGGTGTGCTCGCAGACAGAGGACTCTTCTCATGGGACGGACTCCACCTCAGCAGGGAGGGAGATAAACTTGCAGGAGGGAGGTTGGCACAACTGATTAAAAAGCTTTTAAAACTAGAAATCCTGGTTGATGAGCATGGAATCTCCACGCCTGATTCTAACACAGAGCAAGAGGAAAATCAAGTAGGAGAGGCTGCAGCAATGGGGAAAGGAATGAGGGAGGGTTGGAGAAGGGATGACAAGGGGAACAATAGCGCCCACACGACCAACACTGGGTAGCTGATAGTGGCAGTAAAATGACTGTACCTCCCGGGGTGAGAGATCTGGGCAAAGCCAAGCGGAAGGAATTATATGTCTGCACAGCAATGCACGGAACCTGGGTGAGAAAATGGACAATGAAGTGTGGGAGTAAAACCAGATATTATCAGGATAACAGAAAATGGGGCAATCGCAGACATGACTGGAGTACAGGAAAGACAAAAGAAAGACAAAGGTGGTGGGGTAGCATTGTGTATTAATGAGCAGCTGAAATGGGAATAAATTAGAAGTGATAAGAATAGATAAAACAGAATCTGTTTGGGTCAAAAGCACTTTGGGGAAGAAAACTACCTGAGGCTGCCCTGGGATAGAGCTTGGGTCTAGGATCTGGTTAGGATATGGACAGAGACTTCTTTAATAGTCTGAATGAAATAAATCCCCTTGGGAATTGTGTGGTTATGGGAGACTTTAATTTCCCAGATATAGACTGGAGGAGAAGCGCTACTACTAATAATGACAGGGTCCAGATATTCCTGGATGTGACAGCTGACAGATTTCTTCACCAAATAGTCACCAAACCCACAGGAGGTGATACCAGTTTAGATTTAGTATTGGTAAGTAGTGGGGACCTCCCTGAAGAACTGTCTGTAGAGGACAACCTTGGCTGAGGTGACCAGGAGCTAATTCAGTTTAAACTAAATGGAAGGATAAACCACCCTAGGTCAGCAGCTAGGGTTATGGATTTCAAAGGGCAAATTAGAAAATGAAGGGATTTAGATAGGGAAGTGGACTGGCCTGCAAAGCTGAAGGGTTTGGATGTGGAGGAGACTTGGAATTACTTAAAGTCAAAGTTGCAGAAACTAACTGGAGTCTGCATCCAGGGCAAAGCCCGCAGGGAAGGGTTGCAGCTGAACAAGCTGGATGAACAAGGATCTCAAACAGGGGATTAAGAGAAAGCAGAAAGCCCACGAGGAATGGAAGATGGGAGGAATCAACAATGAAAGCTCCCTCTGGGAGGTTAGAAAGTGGAGGGAATAGTGAGAACTGCCCAAAGCCAAGCAGAGCTGAATCTTGTAAAGGAAATTAAAACCAACAGGAAAAAGTTCTTTAGCCATATCAATAAAAAGAGAACAAGGAACGAAGAAGTGGGTCCACTAAGCACTGAGGAATGGCTGATTTCATGGGCCAATTTTGTTAATATTCTTGGGAGGACAGAAAAGATACTTTGCCTCAGTTTTTAAATAAGTGTTAGGGGAAGCTTGTGGCAAGGCGGCTGATGGGAACAAGAATGTGGAAGTAGAAATTATGACTGAATTGGCTGAAATGGAAGCCAAATTCAAACAGTTTAACAGGACCAAACTGGGGGGACTGGATCATCTCCATCCAAGAATATTAAAGAAATTGGCACATGAAATTGCAATCCCAATAGCAAGGATTTGTACTTAATCTGTAAAAGAAGATCTGGACCACCCGGAAAACTGGAGTGATAGAAATGGGATGAAATTGAATAGTGAAAGGTTCAAGGTCACACACTTAGGGCTTGTTCACATTTACCCGGAAATTTGGCAGCAGTCGATGGGAGTTACACAAACTACTCTACTCTACGCAGAGTAGTTTGCGTAACTCCCGTCGACTGCTTCTGCGCGCTGTTCACATTGCGCTGAGCTGACGGGAAAAGCATTCCCGTTGGCTCAGTGCTATACTAGTTGAGGAGGTGGACTTATTAAGTTGACTCCCTCATCAGTTGAGTGGGTCGCACTGACCACTCAATCGATCATGAAAGATCGATCTGGTGTTGGCGATTTTGCCATTGCCAGTGTAAACATAGTCTTAGGGACTAACAGTCAGAAATTTTGCTATAAACTGGGGATGCATCAGTTGGAAGTGACAGAGGAGGAGAAAGACCTGGGTGTATTGGTTGATCACAGGATGATTATGAGCCACCAATGCGATGCAGCTGTGAAAAAGTGTAATATGGTCCTAGGATGCTTCAGGCAGGGTATTTCCAGTAGAGATAAGGAGAAGCTAGTACCATTATACGAGGTGCTGGTGAGATCTCATCTGGAATTCTGTGTGCAGTTCTGGTCTCCCATGTTTAAGAAAGATAATTCAAACTGGAACAGGTGCAGAGAAGGGTGACTAGGATGGTCATGGAATGGAAAACCTGCCTTATGAGAGAAGATGTAAGGACCTTGGCTTGTTTAGCCTAATCAAAGACAGCTGAGTGGAGATATGATTGCTCTCTATAAATACATCAGAGGGATCAATACCAGGGAGGGAGAGGAGTTATTTAAGTTCAGCGCCAGTGTTGGCAGAAGAATAAATGGATATTAATTGACCAGGAACAAGTTTAGACTTGAAATTAGATGAAGGTTTCTATTCATCAGACGAGTGAAGTTCTGTAACAGCCTTCCAAGAGGGGCAAAAAACCTAACTGGATTCAAGACGGAGCCTGACAAATTTATGAGGTCAATGGTATTATGAGACTGCCTACAATGGGATATGGGCCATCTGTGACTGCAAGCAGCAAATGCTCCCAACAGCCAGTGATGGGACACTAGATGGGCAGGGCTCTGAGTTACTACAGAGAATTCCTTCTCCAGTGTCTGGCTGCTGAGTCCTGCCCACATGCTCAGGGGCTAACTGGTCGCCATATTTGGGGTTGGGAAGGAATTTCCCCCCGGGTCAGATTGGCAAAACTCCTGGGGATTTTTAACCTTCCCTGCAGGTCACTGACTGGGCTGAACAGGAGTGAATGGACATGGTGTATTCTGTGCAATTTGCTGTCTTTAAATCATGATGTGAGGATGTCAGTAACTCAGCCAGAGGTTAAGAATCTATTACAGGAGTGGGTGGGTGAGGTTCTGTGGCCTGTGACGTGCAGGAGGTCAGACTAGATGATCATGATGGTCCCTTCTGGCTTTCATGACTATGAGTCTGTGTGTCCCGTTCCCCACCCCTCTGAGCCAGCCAGTCCCCACCCTGGGGCCGGATCGGACCCGGCATCCCCTTGATGGGAAAGTTCCTTTCCCTTTACCCAGCCTGTCTGGTCTCACCTGCTCTGCCTCTTCCTGCAGCTGCTCAGTGATTTTCTCCACCAGGCTTTTGATACGTGTGTCCGGGATCATCCTGTCTTTGGAGCAGGGAGCCCGGCATTCGGGGCATTGGTAGCCCTGGGCCGAGACTCTGCTCCAGTGAGTTGCTGAGACTCTGCTCCAGTGAGAGGCAGCCCCGGCAGAAGTTGTGGCCGCACTCGATGGAGACGGGGTCGTTCAAGATGTCCAAGCAGATTGAGCAGGTGACATCTTCCCTGAGTCGCTCCATCTCTCTGACCCTGCAGGCTTGGGGAGATCCACTGGGTCAGAATCTAGCACGTGGGGACATCAGGACTAAGATACTAGAGCAGCGGGGCTGGGAACCAGGACTCCTGAGTTCTATCCCTGCCTCTGGGAGGAGAGTGGGGTCTAGTAGGTAGAATGGGGGAAAACAGATCTTGGACTGTCCTGCTGCTGAGATACCTTCAACCACAGTGTGACGCTGTCTAGAATATGAGTGACCCTTTGTAATATTATTTTATACTAATGTGACAAATTTGCAGTGATTTTCGCAAGTTAGGCCATGCCAGGTAGCACTGCAAAGGCTATAGTTTGCTATGTATAAGTGCTGCTAATGTGTATGTATTGTCATCGCACTGTAAGTTATGGAGATGTGTGTTAGATCTGTGTCCAAACACTTGTGCTGTGCTACTGGTTCGTACCCCATAGGCAGATTAGTGATGAATCATGGAGGGCCTCAACGATACAATGCGCCCAGGGAGAGAATCCAGGCTGGAACCTATGGCTAGGAGGACCTGTAGGGACATGCCTGTGGTCAGGAGGGCCGCTAGTGCCTTTCCCTGCCCATGGGCTGTGAGCTTGTGTTTGAAACAAGCCACACGACAGACCAGAAAATGCAACTTCACCCTCTCCATCTTCTCTTCTTTCCTGCTTCCTGCCTGTGGATCAATTCACCTACAACTGAAGCCGCAAAACAAAGAATGGAGACCCATCCAGTTCCTGGATGTACACCAGAGGGACTGTGTATAGATGGACTTTGAAGTCATTTGTCTGTATCTGGTTGCTTTGATCATGTAACATCTCTCCTCTTGTTTGTTTCTTGTCTTTTATAATAAACCTTTAGTTTTAGTTACTAAATTGGCTGGCAGCATGGTAATTAGGGTAAGATCCAAACCCATATTGATCTGGCAATGTGGCTGGCCCTTGGGGGATTAGGAGAACATTTTGGTAAAGTGAACAGAGTTTTTTTAAGTAACTTACCTCTTTACTGGACCTAGTTGCTGACTGGGAGCCGGAGACTGAAATGCAGAAAAGGGGCTGAGTAACTTCTTGTTTTAGCTTGATAACCAGTGTGAGGGATCAGGAGCCCTGTCTGTGCCCCTGGTTGGTGAATCTAACTGCAGTGGTAGCCACCAGTTCTGGGAGAATCTGCTCTCCTTTCTGCAGCCTGCCTGAACTAGGCATTTTCAGGTTGGCTGCCCCAGTCACGGACAGGTCACTCATGGATCTTAGCGCTATCGGTATCCTTCAGCCCCAGCCCTCAGCCTCTTCTATCCTAGCCCTGGGCCCCTCCCACCACAGCTCTGTCAGTGCCCCTCACTCCCGACCCGCAGCCCCCTGCTAGCCCAGCCCTGGGCTTCCCCTCCTCCCAGCTCTGCTCCTGTAGCTCACCCTGGTGAACAGACTCGAGCGCAGACCCCGAGGTTAATTCTTCATTTGTCTCTGATTTTTTCCCTCTGCCTCCTTTGCTCTCTTTGTGTCTCTGCCCAGAGTTACTGGAAGGAAGGAAGCACCTCCCTCAGTTTCTCTTTCACTCTATGATTTCCGTAACCCGATGCCAGGAGTGCAGCTGGGCTTTGCTTCTGCGCAGCCCTGGTGGAATCGCCGCTAGTAAAAGGAACAGAGGCCTCGCTCCAGCTCCCTTTACCCAGAGGCCGACCTGCCCAGTCTCCCCTTCCACTCCCCCGTGAGGCATTTTAGTTGCCCTTCTCTGTACCTTTTCCAATCCCAATCATTTTGTAGGTATAGCTGGGATTATGTTTTCCAACATGCATTACTTTGTATTTATCAGCATTTTAGTAGCATTTTTATTAATGGCCTGGAAGAAAACATAAAATCATCACTGAAGAAGTTTGCAGATGACACAAAAATTAGGGGAGTGGTAAATAATGAAGAGGACAGGTTATTGATTCAAGAGAGAGGTGGATCACATTTAAAACTGGGCACAGGCAAACACTGTGTGTTTTAGTGTGGCTAAAGGGAAATGTACCATCTAGAAGCAACAAATGTTGGCCATTCTCACAGGCTGGGGGAATCTCTCCTGCAAAGCAGAGACTTTGAAAAAGATTTGGGGGACATGGTAGATAATCAGCTGAACATGAGCACACAGTGTGATGCTGTGGCCAAAACTGCTAATGTGATCCTCGGATATTTAAACGGAGGTCTCTCGAGTAGGAGCAGAGAGGTTATTTTATCTCTGTATTTGGCACTGATGCAACTGCTGCTGAAATCCTGTGTCCATTGCTGGTGTTAACAATTCAAGTAGGATGTTGATAAGTTGGAAAGGCTTCAGAGGAGAGCCTAAGAATGATTAAATGATTAGAAAACCTGCCTTAGAAAGATAGACTCAGTGAGTTCAATCTATGTTTGTATCTTAAGAAAGAGAAGGTTAAGGGGTGACTTCATCACAGTCTATAAATACCTTCCCGGGAAAGAAATATTTAATAATTGGTTCTTCATGCAAGCAGTGATAGGTCTCACTTTATCCAATGGCTGCAAGGAAAAGCTAGACAAATTCAGACTGGAAATATGGTGCAAATTTTAACAGTGAAAATGATTAACCACTGGAAGAATTTACCAAGGCTCATGATGGATTCTCCATTGCTGACAATTTTTAATTCAAGACTGGATGTTTTTCTAAAAGATCTGCTTTAGGAGTTATTTGGGGGCAGGTCTCTGGCTGGTGTTAGACAAGAGTTCAGTTGCTAACCTTGCATTTTAGTTTTTACTGATATGAAGGTATAAAATTGATTTTTTTTACTGACACAGTAAACTTTTTACTGACATCACTAAAAATATAAACAATACAATAATGCCACAAAAGTGTATACTCACTCACTGTACACAGGAATTTGGAATTATGCAATTATTTTAGCTGCAGTTAATTGATCAATCAGATTCTATGGGCATGTGCAATAATAGAAAACAGGAAATTGATAAAGTCATGATCAGTGTAGTTTTATGATACAAGAAGTGATTCTGAATGATGACAATCAATGTCAAAATACCATATGTTTTATTTCTGTCCAATTTTACAGACATTTAAATTTATTTACAGATTTACAGACAGTGTTAAAATTGTATATTTTTTTACTGACTGTCCATAAATGTATGAACGGTGGCAGACTAGATTATTGCAGTGGTGCCGTCTCACCTTAGAATTTATGAACCCCTTTATTCAAATCACCATTATTATATTAGCCCCCTGATAACCTTCTCCTAACCCCCATGCTAGTCTCAATCCCATGATATCTTTACCTCCTTGGCCATCTGTTCTTGACCCTTTCATCTGCTAACAAAACACTGAAGAGAAAATCACCCCAGGCATCCACACTGCTTGTTTATATTTGATTTTCATTTCATTTTCTAGGGCACCCATAGGAGGCAATACCAGGCAGAGCAGAATGCAAACGAACTTGTTTCCTTGAGTGGCTCATTGTGGGATCAGTCACATCTGTTCTCTGTAGACCTGGGGAGGGCAGAGGCACAAGCCATCTCTATAAAAACCTGCCCTGGTGCGTTCATTCCCCAACTGGGCTTTGGTCAGAGCGATGGAGGGAGAGTTTGGCCAAGACAGGACCAGGCAAGGCTGCATCATGGGGCATCTCTGCTCCTGCTGGCCATAGCACTGCTAGCAATGAGCCTGGTGCAGGGTGAGGGTGGGATGGAAATGGGAGACTGGACCCTAGCTCCCATGGGGAGGTGAGAGAGATACGGGTTTGTGGGGCAGGGAATTAGACTAGTGAATAACAGGGAGCTCCAACCCCTTGGCCCTCCATTGATCCTCCCCCTGCCCATCTAGCCTGGATTACTGCATTCATTCCTGAGCCACCCCATTCAGATCAATGGGGACTGTTAACCCTGGAACCTACAGAGGGTGAGTTGAATAGTGACACTGCTAAGATTTTTAACCATTGCTGAGGGTAGCAGGGCTGTTTCAGAAGAGTGGGTGGAGCCTGGGTACTGTGGGTGGAGCTACTGGTAACCATTGCCCCAGAAACACATTGCAATGTGTATAACACCCCCCGCACATTAATATCTGTGCCTTCCCTTTCTTCACTCTCTGGGTGCTCCAGGGAGTCACAGTCAGGCAGGTAAGACACCCACAGCAAAACACCAGCCTTACCTGCCCTGGGCATGTGGAATGAGGAATGGGGAATGTGGATTATTTAGCTGAGGTTAGTCCTGTTCTGAGCAGGGGGTTGGACTAGATGACCTCCTGAGGTCCCTTCCAACTCTATGATTCTATGATTCTCTGAGAATGAGACTGAGAGCAAGGTATCCTGGGTCCGGTCCCAGATCTGAGACTTGAGTGGGGTCTTAATGAGTTGGAGCAGGGTGGATACTGGGTTTAGGGTTAAGGGTTCAGGTTATTTTGGGATTAAGGGTATCATTGGGTGGAGGTTACCACTGGGGTTCTGACAAAATTTATCATGCAGTTAGGGTAGAAATTTAGGATCTTTCTTTCTTTCTCACATAGTAGCAGAACCAAGACAGGATGAGTTAATGTTTTCCCAAGACGGCTTGTGTTCATTTAATTGGCCTACGTAAATAATAATTTTAACTTTAAGTGCCCTGGGGCTGAGCCCACAATTCGCAAGGGAACCCAAGTCTTTCCAGCTTCATTGCATTCCACCCAGAATTCCAGCTTCATTTCATTCCACCCAGAATTAGCCCTGAGAGTTCAATGGGATGCAGGTTTCTCTTTTTCAGTGTCTGTTCCCCCTTGGTACCACCTCAGACCTAGCCCTGATGATAACCCTATACCCACAATAACCTTAACCCTATGATAATCTTGTCCCTAATCCCATGAGAACCTTAACCTAACCTCCATTGTAGCCTCAACCCCATAACAATCCTTACCCCGCCTGCTCTTTCTTTGCACTCTAAGTGCTTGCGACATAGACATGCCCAAACTCTCCCAGCCACATGCCGGCAGGGATATTATTTCTGTGCCCGACCATTTACACTGAAAGGGGCGCCTGGGATCTCTGAGGCTGAGCTGATTGTCATGGTTACTGCGAAATGTTTGTGTGAGGAACAAGTTTAGATCTAAGTAATGTAGGATGTTGTGTTCCAAATCCAATGGGGGGTCGGAAAACTGGACACAGTCTCTGTGTAGTGTCTGGATGAGATTTACAAAGACAAACGAACCCCCGGAGAGTGCTCGGAAGGGGGGGGGGGGGCTCTAGGCTAAGAGACAATAGCTTGGGCTTGGATAACAGCAGAAAGTTTGTCCATGTGGTTACCCATTGGGGAAAAGGAGGCGTAGGTCTCAGCAGCTGTGGAGGTGGAGGTGCTCCCAGTAGACTCCATGTTCTGTAATGATCCAGGAGAACATGCCTGGTGTGATTTTCAATAATTATTGGCTGACCCCCATGTTGTTTGAGCCTCCCCATAATTTTCCACAATTGTGAAAATTTAAATAAATAAAAAATGTTTTAAAATACTTAAACCCCACAATTTTGCACAAGGAGGCACCTGGGAAGCCAGCCAGTGGCTGTGCCTGGGTCTGTTCAGACACAGGAGGATTAAAGCACGTGGGGCCTGGCGTACTCAGATTCTCACACTGTAGCCCGGTGAATGTCCAGCAGGGAAGCTCTACTGGGGACTGTGGGGAGAGAAGAAAACCCTCCACGGTGACCAGTACAGTCTGAGTCCCCTGGTCCTTCCCCGTCTGTCTGGCTGTCTCCAGCTGGTATCTTTTGTCTTAGATTGTAAGGGCCGGGGTGTATGGTATTATGTGCCTGTGCAGTGCCTGGTAGAATGGGGCCCTGCTCTTGCTCAAGGTACATGCTGCACCTTGCACGATGGGGCACCAATTTCGGTCAAAGAGCTGTGCAGAGCCTGGTGTGATGGGGTCCCCAGACTCAGTCAGGGGGGTGGGTCTATGCAGAATCCAGTGTGACAAGTGCCCCATTCTCACTCAGAGGGCGGGGGAGGGGCTGGCTCTCTGTAGTGCCCAGTACAATGGGTGCCCTGATCTCGGTTGGTTTTGTCTGTGCAGTGCCCAGCACGATGGGCAGCCCTAGGCTCTGCCATCCCACGGCTAACACCAAGTCGCAGAGCCAGTGGGAGGCTGGTGGTGGCAGGCCTGGCACTAGCAGGAGACAGATGGTGGCTGCTGCTCGGACGACACAGAATTTGCAAAGTGCCAGGTGTACCGCAACTGAGAGGCAAGCCCTGTAGGAGCTTCAGCAGCTACCCCTTGCAGGTGCTAGCCCTGGTGGGTCCCAATAACCACCCAGACACGTGGCTATGGGAAAGGGTATTTCTCTAGGGCTGGCAGGAAAGGGAAATGCTGCAGTTACCTAGGCACAGAAGCTTCAACAGTTACAGTTCAAGTGAGCAACAACATAAACGTTTGGGTCCTGGGCAGTCCAGCGGAGAGTCAGGGCTCTTCAGGTTTAGTGCCTGAGGGGCAGTCTCCAGCCCAGTCTCTACTCCAGCAAATAGGAACTTGAGAGTTTCTTGGCCAGGCTTAGTTAGTGTTTCTCATGGGGTCCCTGTGCAGTGGCTCCCAGTCTGGCCATAGCTGCCCCCCGCAAGCCCCACACAGACCTGCACCCAGCTGTAACGTCTGGCAGTCACAGCCAGTTCCACGTGGGGCTCTGTCCACAGTTCCTGGGGCTTCTCCCCAGCTCCCTGCTGCCCTGCAGCTCCCGCTCCTAGGCGTCAGTCTCACTTTCTCTCCCCCAGTTGTAATGGGAAAGGCTAGAACTTCATTTTGGGTACATATCTCCTCCACCCCTGATACTGAGAGGAATATTCCCACTGACCATGCGATCAAAATCCTCACATTAAATAATGCAAGAAAAACATTTAAGAAAAGAATGTCAGTGACCAAAGAGCAGAAACTCACTACAGCAAAATGAGAGATTCTCTTTCTGTTGTCAGACGTCTCATTTCTGCTGAAGCCAGAAATATCTCTATATGTTACTATATGCAGCGTTGTTGTAGTTGTGCCACATCCAATACATCAGAGAGACAAGGTGGGTGAGGTAATATCCTATATTGGACCAACTTCTGTTGGTGAGAGAGACAAGTTTTTGAGCTTATTCAGAGCTCTGCTTACAATGCTTTACCCCGAAGACCTGAAGAAGAGCTCTGTGTAAGCTGGATAGCTTGTCTCTCTCATCAGCAGACGTTGCTCCAGTAAAAGTTATTGTCTCACCCACCTGCTCACTCTAAATTTTACTCCCATTTATCCTTTGGGTGAACTCTTCTCTGGCCACTTTTCAAGTGGAAGTTCTCCTTCCTCCTTGATGACAAATTCTTCTCACCATTTCACTAAATGATTAGAAGTTAAATTCTTTGCTCCAGCTTGGTCTACACTAGAGAGTTTTGTTACCAAAATCACCTTTTGTCGACACAACAATCCTGGCGTACACACTGCAATGACCCTTTTGTCGACAAAATAAAACCACCTAGACAAGAGGCATAGAGCCTTTTCAGCAAAGTTTTAGTGAAAAAGCATGCGTGGAGACACTGCCCTTAAGATATATTGCTGAAAACAGCCTCCTGAGTATCCCACAGTGCCATCATGACCACTCTCGTCAGTAGTTTGAGCTCGGCTGCCTGCAGCGGCCGCCCCCCACTTTCAAAGCCCCTGAAAGTTTTTCAAGTTAACTCACCATGGAGAGATCACTCCACAGCGGCAGCAAATGCAGTCCTGCCCCGCCCCCGCCTGCCCTAAACTACCAGGGAGGGTGTAACTCCTGATGTGCCCTGCAGAGCCAGGGAGGGAAGCGGGGACTGCAGTCCTCTCCCTGCCCCTGCAGGTGTACCCACCCCATCTCTGCTGAGGGGCAATGGAGAACACCAGCTGTGAGCTGTCTCTGCTGCAGCTGCTGCCTCGGAATTGGTTGCTTCCAGCTGCTGTCTGAACGTAAAGAGACAGTGACGAGTGCAGACACACTCATTGTCCCCCAACACATGCTGTCTGTATGTCTCTCTCCGTGTGTGTCTCTCTCTCACCCACACACAATCACTCCCTGTCGCACTCTCTCTCCCTCATCCCCGCTTCTGTGGGCTTCTTGCGTGTGCTCAGCAGTATCAGCTTGACTGACAGGGCAGTTGAAAAGTGGCTGTCAAACTAGTAGGAGTGGGATAGCTACCCACAGTGCACTGCTCCCTTTATCAACAAACGAGCTGATGGTGTGAGTGCACTCCACTGACAGAAGGAGACAGTGAAGACATGCAACAGTGATTTAATGACTGCGGTGGCTGTATGCTGGCAAAACTTTTGTCAACAAATCTTTCTAGTGTAGACAAGGCCTTAGTCTCTTAGTAGACACAGGTACTTCTGGTTCCATGTGGAAGTAGAGGTTGGTGATGGATGAATGTCAAAATCCTGGTTCTAACATGCTAGTAAAAATGGTTAATATCTCTTTAGAACAGAGTCCCACCTTGGAATTACTAACAATTAAGAGTTTGAAGGCTAGTAAACAAGCTAGTGTCTGTTTTGATGCTAAGTACATGGCTGACATGGGGAGACAGGTTTGTCTGTAGCTGTTGGCAAAGAGGAGAAAAGCAAGTTAACCCTGGGAAGGCAGAATACTTTTATTGTTTCACCTCACTTATGGCTAGAACACCAAACCCCAAGGTTATTAAACAAAGTAACATAGACAAATTATCTGAACAGAAGGCATGGCATAACAAAAGTGCTTGTAAATGCACTCTTGTAGTAGATTTACTGTTACTGCTAATGTTAACTCTTGTAACCAGTTTGTTGCTGGTATGAAGAGCTGTAAAAATGCACAATGGGCATGATCTTTTGAAAAAAGGGTACATAAGAACACATTGTCACGCTGGCTGGATTGATCAGTATGTCAAAATCATAATAATTCATATGAGATATGCCATGGCAGGTACTGTTAGAAAGGCTATAATGTGCTAAGTAAGATGATAATGTTTATGTTCATGTGTTATATGTATAATGGAAGTTATGGATATGTTTGATATATCTATATTTCAAATTGTGCTGTGTCTGTGCGACACCCCAGACACGATGGCTGCAGAAGAATAGCCTGCTTAATGGCCTATTAAGAGATTCACAGGTACAAGGGGCCAGGGGAAGAAGCCAGGGATATCTGATGAGTCACCAGGACTTACTCCTGTGACTCTGGACTCCATTTTGTTCCTGTAAAATTCCACAAGCAGCATGGTAAAAGCAAAAGGACATAAAAGGCAGCTGCACCACATCCATTTTGTCTTCAGTCAGTCTTTCAGTCATCACCTACCTCTGGATCAACTCATCTACTGAAGCTGTGAAACAAAGCACTGAGACCCATCTAGGTACTGGATGTACACCAGAGGGACTATACAAGGCTGCAAACTCCACAATTCTTCTAGAAACCTGATATATATGGACTTTCAAATCATATGTATGTATTTGATTGATTTAATCCTTTAACATTTCTCTTATAGTTTGTTTCTTTCTTTTTATAATAAACCTTTAGTTTTATTTACTAAAGGATTGGCTGGCAGAGTGGTATTTTGGGTAAGATCCAAACTTATATTGATCTGGTACTGTGGCTGACCCTTTGGGGTCAAGAGAAACCTTTTTGGTAAAGATCATAGCGTTTAAATAACTGGTCTCTTTACTGGATCTAGTGGCTGATTGGGAGCCAGAGACTGAAATGCAGTAAAGGGGGCTGTGTATATTTGTATATTGGCTTCTTGATAACTGGTTTGGGGGAATCAGAAGCACAGTTTGTGGCTGGTTGGGAAGTCTGACTTCAGTGTCACCCACCAGTGCTGGGAGAATCTGCTCTCCTTTTACAGCCTGCCCTGACCTTGGCATTTCAGGTGGCTACCCTAGGCACTGAAGGGTCACACACATTATGTGATGAAAAACTTATGGTTATGCTGTTTTGTTAAATGAAAATTCACTTTGTGTTGAAAAGCCTGGTAATATTAAAGTTTCACAGCTAATGTCTATAACCAACCCTAGAACTCTCCACAGCAGAAAACCCATTGCAAGCTTAGACTGTTGGCCAAAAAGGGAAACTGAGGTAGAAAACTTCATAACCTTCATGGCTAAATGTCAGAGTGAATGCCCTCTGGAAAAGATGAATGTCTATGCTCAGCTGACATGTAGGCCAGAACTTGGAATCTCTAAAAAGGATCACAGAGTGTTGACTAAATTACTAACTTTTGTCAAAGCATACATTGATATCTTGGCCCTGCAAGGAATTCAGTATGAACATGATTCATATCAAGGAAAAGAAAGTTTTGTGGCTAATGACATATCAAGATTTGGAGCCCTTGATATGCTACAATCTCTACACCAATCTCGCATTGGGAGTGTCAAACTGGGCCATAAAAAGCCAAGCAACTTGAGAAATTGCATGGCCTAAATCTAACATTTAGGGACATATTATAGGAAAATATAAATGGTAGTGAGGGTCATTCTTTACAAGTAGACTAGAGCTTTGACAAGCAAGTGTATTGTTGGTACTTATTTGATGTTGTTTACATATCACTTGCTAGAGGTTAGCAAGGGAGATAAGCTGCTTTCCTGTCTGTCACCGTTCTATTGATTAAGAGTTCAGCAGGAACATATGAACATTTGGATGGAACTTGAATGTAACAATACTATTGTTTATATTTCTCTTTGAAGTTTAAGTGGTAAATGCCTGTGAATGGTTGTAAATGGCCAGTTACATGGTGCTAATATAACTAGTTACTGGTATGCACAGGACATAGGAGCCACAAGTAATCACCTATTAATTGTTCAAGGAGGTACGTGCTATCAAGAAGATATCGGTCAGCCTGCATGAATCTATAAATGACTCTAGGGGACTGATCCTTTTTATCTCAAATCTGTCCAAGCTTGTCAGGGAAATTTGGATCGTAAGATCGGGATCCCAGCACCAGCCTGGAATCACTCCGCTAGTTCTTATGGGTGAATTAGAATGAACTTTGCCCATGGACTATTTAGTTTTCATTTCTGTGAACTGGATTTCTAACAACAAACCTCTGAACAAGAACTGATTACTTCAAGCTGTTTGGGTAATTTCAGATACTTTGCAATTTAAGAATTTTGCAACTCAGTTATCATCTCTATTTTGAAACTGACCTAAGACCTTTATTTTCATCTGTTTATATATACTGACCTTTTAACCATTACTCTCTGTCCTTTTTAAAATAAATAGTTTAGTTAATAAACATTGGCTTTAAGCGTGTATTAGGGTAAGATTTGAACTGTTCATTGACCTGTTTGGTAACGTGTCCAATCCTTTGGTATTGGTAGAACTTTTTAACATATAATGGATAAAGATTTTCAGTAATCCTCATCATATTTGACTTGGCTGTCTGGGTGCTAGCCAAAGGCCTGGATAGCTTTAAGGAAACTGTGTTTTATCTTCTCAATGACCAATGAGGTGATCAGAAGCTGTTTGTTGCTGGGTTGGTAAAAAGCCACCAGTATTTAGGGCTTTGCCTGCTCCATTCTTTGCAGTTTGGCCTGTTTAAGCTATCCCAGCATGGTTCCAGTGGACGCCAGCGTCACAGTGGCGTAGTCTCACTAGTATATACGTTACCACAGATTAATTGAGTTTTGGATCAAAACCCCACGCTTGTTAAAAATTAATTTTGACATTTGAGAGTTTAAGGGTTAAAAATCAGTTACAGTAAGTGAGATGAGAGCAATGCGAGGTCCTAACAGAAAAGCCCTGGAAGATTTGTTCTTACACAAGATATTATCTTTAAAGAAGAAAGAAGCAATCAGGAAGTAAAGAACCTGTTAATAGGTGATGATCACAAGACAATGGGTCTCCTTCTATGGCTGCAGATACAGCTACTGAGACAGAAGTGGGGAGGCTACTGGCCCAAGAATATGAGCAGAGGATTGCAAATATTCGAATGCAAGAGAAGTGAGCCTTGGCCCAGCTGGAAGAAGCAGCTGAGGAAAGGGTCAAAGAGTCTCACAGGAGGCAATTGGAACTGCTGCAAGCTGAGATGGAAGTTACCAGATCGAAGAAGTTAAAGAACAGCAGAAACTGTATCATACTGGAAGTCCAGCTCCTCTCAGCAGCAGAGATGGGGAGAGTCTGTAGCACAATTTTGGTATGTTTGGTAAACAGATGGTAACTCTCTTTAACCAGTTGAATATCACACCCCAGTCCCAGAAAGAGTATGGATGTGAATCTTCTGTATTACCTGTAATCAGCAGGGAGATTTGTGAATGGAGGGTGTATGACTCTGAGCAGTTTATGGGAAGTGATAGCGAACTTTGTTTAATCAGGTTAGTTTCATGACCCAATCTCAGGAGAATTATGACAAGGAAAGGAATGTCCCTAGACCTACGTCTGTTCAGGGTAATGACTCGCCCATGGAGGGAGCTACCCTGGTCTCCAAGTCTGTGTTTGGCCAGCGTGACAAGGGAGAGAGTCTCTAGTCTTGGGATTGGGGGTAATAGTGACTTGTCTGTTCAGAAAAGCAGTTTATCTGCTGCAGTGGCATACTGTGGATCTCTGGCACCTGGGGCCCAAGCTTACATTTGCACCCCCTGATCCCAGGCCTCACACACCGCCCCGCACAGAGCATGAGGGGTCCCCAGCTCCCACCAGATGGCACCACCCCACAGCTGCTCCGGGGTGGGGGCAGTCTGTACCTGCGTGGGGGACACGCCACGTTCCTTGTCCTATGCTTTCTGGCACTCATGACGGCGGCAGAGCCTGAATCTGGCCAGGTGCCACCAACACCCTCCCTTGCATTTATCTGCCATGTGACGCCTGCCTCTCCTGCTCAGAGTTTCCTGCACCCCTTGCCCCCTGTGCATCGTGAAAGGCCTGGCCGGCGCCCCCCAGGCCAGTTCCCAGGGGCCTAGCCCCCTTCCAGCCCTCTTCATGTCGGTACACCACTGATCAGTTGAGGAAGAAATTCTCTACAGGTGTTTGTCTGTTAAGAAGAGCAGTTCATCTGCTGGGGGAGAGTGGGTCTCCAGGGTCTCTCTGAGGAGCAGGCAGAACGTACCTCTCACTTTACACGGATTGGGGATTTGTCAGTTGTGCCGGAGGTGGTTCTGGATTCAACTGAAACCCAGGAAGGAAATGTTCCGAAACCTGTGTCTGTTGGTGGTAACGACATTGTGACGAGCTTCAATCCAGTTAATGTCATAACAGAAAATAAGAGGGCGATATCTCCCGGGCCTGATAGGGTAACTGAACTGAATCCTGCACAGCCTCTTCTCCCCTCAGAGCCAGGAGATCCACCACCTCCTCTCTTCTCCAGACAGGAGCGGGTCTGTGGCGGGGAGCTGGCACGGTCAGCTGAGCACTTGTGTAGCATTATTTTCAAAGTCTGGATCTGCTGAGCATTACTATCCTGTCAGATTGCATGTGCTACCAGGGCATGTGAAGTTATCCAACATCGTTGAACTTGCTATTAGAACATGTTGCAAGGTGGGAAACTCCCACAAACAGCCTTTCAGGCACACATGGAGTGGCCAGCCAGCATTGATGGCTCTCTCATCCATTAAAGAATAGATTCCACTAGCAGGAATTGTTTACAGTGGAGACTTCGCTCCAGGAAACATGGTCGCAATGGGGCTGGACTGACCAAAGAGAAAGATCTCCAATTATCATGGTGAGAATGGAAAGTAGTTAAGAGTGAAAACCCAATGTAGGTAATTAGCATATATGATAATGAGTAGAGAGGTAATTAGGTGAAAGCTGTTTATGGAAGGGTATAAGAAGTAATTATTTAGACAAAGGGGGGCGCTCAATCAACACCTGACTCTGCAGGAGGTGCTGCCGGTTGGACCAGAGGATCCACTAACTCCCTGTTGGGCCCCTGAGGAAAGCCGTTCCTGTGTACAGCCTTCTGAGTACCTGCTTAGCTCTCCAGGCTTAGTGAGTATGATATATTGTAGTTCATTTTAGGCTTTGCATTTAACTAGTATATTTGTAGAAAACCTTGCACATTAAACCTTACTGATCTGCAAATTGGGTGTACCATGTCTCACTGGTATCCACACTGATCACAAAGTGTCCAGTATCAACAGATGTGTTAAGCATAAACTACAAAACATGGAACTTTGACCTGGTTGGGTTTGGATATTTTCCATTTTCTGGTGACTATGTGGCTTGAGACACTGAGGTTCTTATTGGCTCAGCTCTTAAGGGCGGAGACTTTCCAGTCAGTGTGATTACAGACAGACTGAATATCTATACAAAATTAGTACAAGTCTCAGCCCCCAGCCCTTCAGATCTTTCTTCAATCAAATCTGTAGCTGCAAGTGCCTGGTTGTCTTCGGGTATGTCTTTCTCCACGGTCATTATCAAAGTCATTAGATGACATAACAGGGTTGAGGAAGCAGCATTGGCTAGTGAATAGTGTAGAAATGAAAGATCTTGGTTTTATTATCTGCTTTGACTTTAACTCCCTGTGAGAGTTTGGGTAAGTCATTGAATCTCTCTGTGCCTCAGTTTCCCTATCTGTAATCAGGGATCATGATACTGAACTTCACCCGTAAAATCTATTTGAGAGATGAAAGCTCGTTAGAATGTTTTTCAAACAAGTTTTTAAAATTTCAAAAATGTGGCCTTTTCTCAAAAACAGAATTTTTGGTGAAAATGTTTAGATTTTTTTCAAGATTTTCCTTTTAAAAAGAAGTTATAAACTTTAAATTAAAAATGTGGGTTGCTTCTGCCAAATGGGATTTTTTTGTTTTGTTTTAAGTTTCCTTTTTTGTTGTTTGTACTGTCTCTTTTGTAACCCAGCATTAGCTTTTCAACAGAAATGTTAGATCAGTCTCCTTGCAGGCACACGGAGCAGCATTTATCTGTTGTTGTTGCTGTTAAAGTGTCCCATAGAACATCATTATTTATATTGCACTGTTAGCGTGTATTGGACTGTCTCAGGGCTACCATTCCAGTGGCAGACAGCACTCCTAAGTCAGAGCTACCACAGTGAAAGACTGAGTGGATGAGGTATAAAGAAATAAGGTCCCACGGTTACTTAGTGTAGTGTGTGTAGGAATAAGGTTGTATCCCCTTAAATACTTGTGAACCCTCTAGGGATGCTCGCTGTGTTGTGTGTTTTAGAAGACACTAGAAACCAGCCAGAGCCACAGTGTGTACGTGTCTGGCAGGGGCACCATTTCAGCACACATTCTGCTACAAAATGACTGCTGGAGGGCAGCGCGGCCATTTCTGATATTAGTAGGGTGGGGCAACTTTAACCGTGATTCCAGGGATTACTCAGACATCTGAAAAATCTAGGTATTTTGGCAAGTAATAAGTTAGAAATGTAGCTGAAAGGAGCACTGTACCTAATCCATATATAAAGATAAAAATAAACACCAATTAAAGCCATATTTTAAGTTTATTTGTAAATTTAGAACAATCAGGAGATAATACAGCAAAAAATTCCCAATCCCAAATCTGACTAGGCAGATAATAATGACAAGAGTGAGTTAGGTCACAGCAAAGGAAAGAATTTTAAGGAGTTTAATGTAGTTGGTAGCTACTTATGTGCTTTACTTTCTGCATTTCTCTAGCTCTAAGTGTAGACAATGGGCAAAAAAATCAGTTCTACTCCTTGTAATTCATGTAACTTTCAGTGTCCTAGTAAGTGCTCCAATGTTTGGGTTGCAAACACTGTCCAGGAATCTTGGTCTAAGAACCACTTTCACTCAGACACGTAGCCTTCTTAAAAAGGCTTTGGAATCTTTTTTGTATTCTATGGTTTTATAACTTTTTTTTTTTTTTTTTTAAATAAATCATTGGTGCTGGAACTAAGGGTGCTGGGGGAGGGCGGGGGGCAGTACTCCCTGGCTTGAAGTGGTTTCCATTATATACAGGGCCAGCACAGTGGCTGCATGATTTCTAAATCACCGATTCCCAATCTGGGGGTGGGACCCCTTTGGGGGGGTGCCAAACATTCCAGGGGGTCCATGAGGTTCAGTAATATTGAGGACATTTAGCCCCCCGAGGTCTGTGCCAGGCGCAGCAGCCTCCAGCTCCATGCCGGCCGCAGCAGAAGAGCAGCCCCCCACCTTCCCCTCTACAGCTCCCCCAGCCAGGCCCCTGACTGCAGAGGAGCAGTTCAGTGCTGGTGGAGGCCTGGAGCAGCCCCAGCCTATTAGTCAGAGCCTGCCTCTGTTATGCTCCCTCCCTGAGGGACAGGAAAAGGGGAGGCCACAGGAAAAGGGGTGTGTGCTGGAGGCTGTGCCAGGGAAGATTTAGCTGCTTACTCAAGTAAGAGTCATTTATTACTATTTTGTAATGTGGTCTTATTATTATCATTATATGTGTTTGTTTATGGCTGGTGGGGGGTGAGTGTTTTACCTAGTGTTAACTAGTGGGGCTTTCACTCAAAAAGGTTGGGAACCACTGCTCTAGATTATTCTTGGAGATCTTTCTGTCATGAAAGAAATGTTCAGATTATGTGCTGTAACTTGATCATCATTCACCACTAACATAAATGAGCTGATGCTAAACTACAGGGGTTAAGATGAACATTTAAATGTTAAGAGGGAAAGTAGTATTGGAGAGAAAGTCTGTGTATTAATTAACAAATGGAGGCGGTGAAATGAATGATGGCTCAAAAATAGCTGATACTAAATTTTAAAAATAATCTCTTAAAAAATCACTATCTAGAGTGTAATTAAATGATGGATGTTAGCAGCATGGATCCATAATGAACATATTTCAGCAGCCAAATCTTACAAATGGTTTATATAGGATTGGGTTTATGTGCACTGAAGGTTGGTTTTATGCAAAGAGCTATGATAAATACAAAGTTTGGAAGATGATTTCTAGTGTTTTGCTGTAAGGATTTGAGAGAGCAAACATCACTCCAATGAAATTCACCGAGGCACTCAAGTTTGAGACTGTCCCCCTCAGAAATATTAAAGAGTAAGTAGAAAAGGAGCTGAGATTACTCACCAGTTGGAAGAGAAGGACATACAGCACGGCAGAAACACAGCTACAGAATGGCTGCTTGAGGGATTAAAGAATTTTAAAAAGTTTAATGTAGTTGGTAACTACTTATTTGATTTACTTTCTGCATTTCTCTAGCTCTAAGTGTAGACAATGGGGGGAAAGCCAGTTCTACTCCTTGTAATTCATTTAACTTTCCGTTTCCTAGTAAGTGCTCCAATGTCTGGGTTGCAAACACTATAGGAATCTTGGTCTAAGAACCATTTTCAGTCAGATACATAGCCTTTTTAAGCTGTAAACTCAGATGAAAGTTACCAGACTTACACTTTCTGCTGTTCTTTTATTTCTTCAGTCTGGAGTGTATCATCCTGGAACTGCAGCTTCTCTGAACAGCAGAAATTGGGAAAGAGCCTGTCCAATTTATAACAATTTGGGTATGTGTGGTAATTACATAGTAACTATGTTTAACCAGTTTAATATTACACCCCAGTCCAAGAAAGAGTATGGATGTGGATCTCCTGTATTACCTGTAATCAACAGGGAGATTTGTGGAGAGGGGATGTATGTGTCTGCGCAGTCTATGGGAAGTGATAGTGAAACTTTGTTTAATCAGGTTATTATCATGAGCCAGTTTCAGGAGAATTATGACAAGGAAAGGAATGTTCCTAAACCTATGTGTTAAGTGTAATAACTCACCCATGGAGGGAGCTACCCTGCTCTCAAAGTCTCTGTTTGGCCAATGTGACAAGGAAGAGAGATTCCAGGGTCTGGCCCACATGTCAGCTGAGCATAGACATTCATGTTTTCCAGAGGGCATTCACTCTGACATTTAGCCACAAGGTTTTGTACCTAAGTTTCCCTTTTTTGCACAACAATCTAAGCTTGCAATGGGTTTTCTGCTGTGGAAAGTTCTAGGGTTGGTTACAGACATTAGCTGTGAAATTTTAACATCACTAGGCTTTTCAACACAAAGTGAATTTTCATTTGACAAAACAACATAACCATAAGGTTTTTCATCACATAGTGTGTTCCCTTTTTTCAAAAGATCATGCCCATTGTGCATTTTTACAGCTCTTGATATCAGCAACAAATTGGTTACAAGAGTTAAATGTACTACCAGAGTGCATTTACAAGCACTTTTGTCATGCCATGCCTTCTGTTCAGATAACTTGTCTATGTTACTTTGTTTAATAACCTTGGGCTTTTGGTGTTCTAGCCATTACTGAGGTGAAACAATAAAAGCTTTCTGCCTTTCCAGGGTTAACTTGCTTTTCTCCTTTTTGCTAACAGCTACAGCCTCCTCCTGTCAGTCAGGTAATTAGCATCAAAACAAACACTAGTTTGTTTACTAGCCTTCAAACTCTTAATTGTTAGCAATTCCAAGGCAGGACTCTGTTCTGAAGAGATATTAACCATTTTTAATAGCACGTTAGAACCAGGATTTTGATATTCATCAATCCCCAAGCTCTACTTCCACATGGAATCAGAGGTGCCTGTGTCTACTAAGAGACTAAGGCCTTGTCTACACTAGAAAGATTTGTCGACAGAAGTTTTGCCGGCATACAGCCACCGCTGTAATTAAATCGCGTTGTGTGTCTTCATTGTCTCCTGTCGGTGGAATGCATTTACACTCTCAGCTCATTTGTCGACAAAGGGAGCAGTGCACTGTGGGTAGCTATCCCACTGTGCAATTGCATGCAGGGTGCTTTGGGAAAGGTTTGCAATGCCTCACGGGACAGGCCCAGCGTCACAGGATGAAGGTTTCTGAATCCCAGCATTCCATGAGTCTCCTATTAGTTTGACAGCCACTTTTCAGCTCCCCTGTCAGCCAAGCCGACACTGCTGAGCACACACAAGAAGCCCACAGAAGCGGGGACGGGGGAGAGAGAGTGTGACAGGGAGTGAGTGCGTGATTGTGTGTGGGTGAGAGAGAGACACACACACATACAGACAGACAGACAATGTGTGTGTTTCCGGTGGAGCAGGCAGCATGGAAAGGAAGAGTTAAACACCAAGCAGCATATTTGAACCAGGCAGTTACTTCTGGTTCCTAGGAATTGAGGGGGAAGTTTTGTGATGGAAGGGCCAGGAAACACATGCTCAGGGGATTGTGGGATAGCATTGGAGGACTCTCTAGACATGAATCTAGTCACCCAGACTTGAGCTGTAGCCAGACTGCAAAACAGTGGGGCTTGGGTTCATGTCACAGCAGGACTCAGGCTTGGACCCATACCTCTGGGTGGGTCTGCAGGCCTGAGTCTCTTAAATCTTTCAGACTGAGGCCAGAAAGACCTACGTGTGTATGACCTATGAGGAAAGGTTAAAAAAAAACTCAGCTTGTTTAATTTTGAACAAAGAAGACTGAGGGTGGACTATAAGAGCCTTCTAATATGTTAAGGGCTGTTATAAATGAACCCATGTCGATGGAGGATTTTAAGAATAGGTTGCACAAAATGTGTCAGGGATGATCTAGGTTTCCTTGGTCTTGCCTCAGAATAAGTCTACAATTTGCGCTGGGGGCATGACTCCCCGCTTGACACACCTGTGCTAGCTGCTATTCAGCTAGTGCACTAATAATAGAATGTATCCCTGGCAGCCTGGGTGGTGGGAGTTGTTGTGTATTTTGTGTCTTCCTATCTAGGTTGCCATAGCAACAGAGCTTAGCTTGTTACCATAGCAATAGAGTTAGATTATTAGGGGATAGCTCAGCCAGTTCTGGCTAGTTTTAGTGTTAGTTCAATAAAGATGCTCCCCGTGTTGCATCTCGCTATGATCCTGTGCTGGTTTCTCTCTCTGAATACAAGCAATTAAAAGGAATTCAGCGTAACAGGAGTGGCTAGCTGTCCCAAGTACGTATCCATCTGAGACCCGAGGCACATACTCAGGGCGGCCAGTCCCTCTGTCTCTTGTGCCGCCACAACTACACTTCTATTTTTAGTGTGCTAACTCGATCAGCGCTAGTGCAGTTATGGCTCCTCCAGCTGGGAATCAATTCAGGGAAGTCCAATGGCCTGTGTATGCAGGAGGTCAGACTGGTTGATCACAAGGGTCCCTTCTGGCCCTGGAATCTATAAATCTGTTTGATTGCTTCCAGCTCAGTAACCCCCTTGCGGCCTGGAACCCCTTGGAACCCAGGGCAGTTACCATGAGGTCTGGGCTATGTTCTTTCCTGAGCTTCTCCTATTGCAGCCTGCTTTTCCACTACTTGTCCCTTCAACTCATTGAGGAACTTGGACCATCATACACTGTGGCATGCCAGAGACAGGGCTGCTCCTTTTGTCTCTTACCCCCAGGTCCTCGACAAAGGGTATGAGCATGCAATTCTAAATGCTTATGTCAAAAAAGAAACCACAGGTAGCCCCAATGTTGTATTATCTCCATCTTTTCATGTGGTTGGGATCTTTTCTGGCTTTGTTCATTATTTTAATAAAGCTAGTGAAGGCTTTACTTTGCCCTCAGTGTGAGTGTTCTTGTCATCCACTCCGAGACTCCGCACAAGATACTGAACTCCACAGTGTCAGTTCTGTGTAGCATGATTCTGGGGGAAGAACCTTATCACAGTCAGATCAATTAGCCATCAATGCAAACATTATTAACCTTAAAAAGGGTCAGGCAACAATATGCCCTGCTCTCTGTGTCACTGTGACATTACCCAGGGTACAATCTGGGCAGATGAGCAGCTGTGTCCCCTCAGTTCTCCAACCTGGGGTACCTCTTACACTGCCTCGACGTGAGAGTTACCACTTCTGGCCAGCTCTCACACAGCCTCCAGAATGTAAATCTCTCCCAGCTATATTGCCTGATTGAAATAGGTAGCCACTCATGAATTACATTACAGGGCAACGCCAGCGATCTCCCAGTGCCAGATTTTTCCCCAGAAATATGCATCTTTTGCTACCCACTCTCCTGGACAATACAAGCTCACGTAAAGTCTGTTATTCCATTAATAAAAAATGATATACACGAATCCTGTTCTCTCAGAAGGAGTTTCCTAAAACCTTTAATCCAAACACACTGGTTTAGATAAAACAATAAAACAAGTTAATTAACCACAGAATGAGAGATTTTAAGTGATTACAAGTAATAAGGCATAAAAAACAGAAATAGTTACAAGAAAATAAAATGCAACTGAAGCCTAACTTAACAAGCTAAATTAATTCAAAGCAAAGGTGTCTCTCATCAGATGCTACAGCAGTCTCGCTGGCTGGAATATTTTCAGCCAGGACCCCTCCCATACTCCAGTGTTTCCTCATCCTTCAGATGTTGCTGATGCCCTGGGAAATGAGAAACGGATAAGAGATGATCTGTGACCTCTGCTCTCATTTCTTATAGTTATTTTTCTCTTTGAAAATCATCTCCAGCTGAGGTGCAGGAGACAGAAAGACTAAGAGGATGGGAACCACCAGCTGTTCCTTTTCCAAGATGTAAATTTCTCACTCACACCCTTCTTCCTACCAAAGAATGGCCATTTTAGCAAGTGATGGGAACCACCAGCTGTTCCTTTTCCAAGATGTAAATTTCTCACTCACACCCTTCTTCATACCAAAGAATGGCCATTTACGCAGGGGATGGCCCATTTGATTTTGTTGACACCTGGCTGAGGTGTCAATTTGCCTTTTGTCTCTGAGGGACTGGTTTGAAGTTGCTTCCCCAGACTTGGAACATGTCTTATAGAGTAACTTTGATAACTTTACATACACACATATTTTACCAGGACAATAATGTTCAGCAGATTATGAGTTTTCAAATGATACCTCGCAAGGCAGACTTTGTACAAAATGTATCACAGTCTTGTAAAAGGGGTGAACATAAGGGTACAGACTGTTATAGTGTGTGAGATTCCAGAAGCCTGCAGGGTGGGTTGGGAGGGGATAGGGAAAGGGATAACATGAGTTCTGTATCCAGTAGCTGGGAAATGCCAGCCCTGCTGGGTGTGTGAAATTTCCAGCAGGCTGCAGCAGGAAATGGGGGCTGTGAGTCTCCCCAGTGCCCAGGGCTCTGGCTGTCTGGATGGGCAGTGACTGCACCAGCTGATACTGACTGAACTGTGGTCTCAGAGATGAATGAGCAGAGAAATGGGTGGAGAGTTACACCATCCCCTCTCCTTTCTGTTCTCTCCTAGGACGGACATGTCTAAAGCTGCACAGGAAATTACAGTCTTAGTCACTGACACGGTATTTCACTATTTTGATTTTATCTCAACTAGAGCAGAGGAGACTAAAGGGGGAACAGAAGATATGGCCATGGAGGAGTGGGAGGAAGAAGGGAAACTGGGAGCTGGAGGGGGAGAAAAAGAGTTAGGGGAGGAGGAGGGAATACAGGGTGGGGAGGGACCACAGAGGGGGCAGGAGGGAGTAGAGGGAGAAGAGAGGGTATGGGGAGGGGCATGGAAAGCTGAAGGGACAGGAGTAGGAGGGAATAGAGGGCGTGGAAGAGAACATGGGGAGCATGAGAAGAGAATAGAGGGTGGAGAGGGGGAGGATGGAATAGAGTGAGGGGAGAGGACACGGGGAGGTGGAGGAGGGATTAGGTTTGGGGGAAGGGACACATGGAGGGGAGGAGGGAATAGAGGGAGAGGACAGCACAGCACAAGGTAGAGGAAGGATTGAGTAGCTGGAAGGGAGGGGCATTGGGAAGGGGAGCAGAGAACAGAGGGAGGGGAGGGGGCACAGAGAGGGACAGGAGGAAATAGAGGGGGAGGGGATTCAGGGAGGGGCAGCAGGAACGGAGGGTGGGTGGATGGGGAAGCCGGAGAGAAGGGGTACAATGAACAAAGGCAGAGGGCGATCCAGAGGCGGCTGCTGTTACTGTGAGTATAATTGTGTCCTGTGTCCTTTCCTTTGCCGTGTAGGAAGAGGGATCAGTGGAGACAGCGTCACAGGTACGTAGCTGGTCCTGGGCTGGGATCGTGTCGTTACCAGGGGGGATGAACAGGCAGAATTAGGAGTGGGCCGGGGACACGCTAGGGCCCTGCTCATTGTTTCCAGCCCCAGCCTGGCTCCCGTATCTACCTTCCTGTCTCTCTGTTCCTACTCATCACCCCACCACAGGAAATCTCCCCTATAACCACCCCACCAACCTTTCCCCAGAGCAGCCAGCCGGGACCCCTCCCCACTGATCCCCACGGCAGGACTGGGGGTCGTGACCCCGGCTGGAGAAGCCCTGGGCTGCAGTGATCCTGGTGGGAGCTCACACCCCTGGGACGTAACACACTGTCAGCGTCTTTGAACGACCCTTCGGCCCCTGTGCTTCCTCCTGCCTTGCCAGGGCCCAGCCCCTCCTCCTCCCAGCACCCCCGCCCCACAATGGCCCTGCTGCCTGCGAGCCAGGCTGGGGGAGGGCAAAGGGAGATGCACTTGTTGGACTTTAATGCTGTGTTTCTTTGCACCAGCCCCGTGAGGAATATGATCTGCCACCAGAAAAGAATGGGTGGAACCGCCAGGTAATTAGCCCTGTGAGATGGGTGTGTGAGCAGCACCAGGGGATGCAGGGCTGGAGGGGCAGAGGATGCGGATCTGGGGCTGGCTCTTCCTTTTGTCTCCCAGCTGCTCTCCAGACTCAGCCCCAGGCTGCCTTTCTGATCTCATGCCTTCACCTAGGGCCTGATCCAGAGCTATGGGGAGTTAATGGCCAAGTCCCCTGCACCCCCGACCTCTGTTTAATGGGGAAGGGTCCTAGATAGGGGTCTGCTGAATTGTTCTCCTTTTGTTGAGTGATGCTCACAGAGCCCTGCAGAGACCCTGGGCAGAACTTGCCTGGAACTAACCGTGGCAGAGATGCCAACCCCTGGGCTACAGCCTGTGAGTGGGGCACTGCTGGACCTCTTTACCCTGGTTTACTGGGGCTGACTTCCCACCAGTGCGTCTGCTGATGGCTCACGGACAGTCTCTCCAGACTCGGTTATCACCCAGCACGACAGCAGGTGGCGACACACACCCAGCGGAGTTACCTGGAATGGTCTCTTTGGACAGCCATGGATGCGAACCCTGGCCAGTGCGCCCCTCCCCCGTCACCAAGCATCACCCCCCACAGGGATACACCCCACGCTGATACCGTCCGGTGCTGGACACAGATTTGTTCAGAACAACCTTAGTAATGGGGTCCCCTCCCTATTCTTTGTGGGGCAGGCATGCAACAGCTTTTGTTACCAGAGCTGAGATTTCTCAGACACATCCCTCAAAAACACACGGACTAAGATAAAACATTAAACAAGTTTATTAACGACAGGAAAAGAGATTTTAAGTGATTATAAGGAACAGGCTTAACGGTCGTAAGTAGTTACCAAAGAAATAAAAAGCAGATCACAGTCTAAATTCTGCGCACTAACAGGACTTGGATCTAAAAATTCTCTCGCCCTGTGAGATGGTACAAGCAGGCTACCAATCCTCAGTTCACAGGCAGTCCGCTTTCCCCGCCTGCCTGGCACAGACCCTCCCCCAGTTCAAAGTTCTTTGTCTTTCAGCCCTTTCTTCAGGTGCTGAGCTGTGGAGAGTGAAGCCAAGTCATGATAATATCAGGTCACTCTCCCGCTTTTATAGCTGTGCCCAGCTTGCTGGAACAGTCCATGCATATGACGCCTTGCTTCTCTGCCCTCCAGCCCTGCTGTCTCTGTCCCCTTTGTCTCCCAGTCCCAGTACCCTGTGCGTCCCTGCACCCTGCTCATCTCAGCACAGACACCTGACACCTTGTCCCTTTGCTCGCCCCCTCAGGGCTTTTGTTCTGCTCCCCTGCAGAGAGGCAGGGGAAGTAACTTGCTCTAGGAGTTGATGTCCAGTCACTGATCACTCCCATTGTTTTTTCTGGATGCTCCGTTGCCGTGGGTGGATTCCAGCCCAGGATCTCCTAGTGGTGCTGTGTCCTCAATATGAAGCCCTGATCTCCCATGGCCTAGGGAGAAAATTAATTATCTCCCCCCAATGGGTAGTGATGCCAGGGGACTTGGTACAGAGTCTTACGGAGAGTTCATAAATTCTCACATTTACCAAATATGCCCCTCACCCCCACAAGAGACCTGCATCCTGCAGGGTGGTGAGGAGTAAGTGGGGGACATATATCTGGGGTGCGTGATGTGTGGTAGGTACATGGGGAGGGGAGTGTCCCCTCTGTCTCCTCAATCTCCCACTGTCCCCTCTTCCCTTGGAGCCTGGGAGGAGTCTGCTGAGTGACAGGCGTTGATTGCACAGGGACCCTCACGTGCCTGTCACGTACACAGAAGAGGGAGGGGCGGCTAAGCGGGAGAAGAGACCCCTGCACCCTTATCAGCAGAACATAGAGATGTGTCTCCAGGGGACGGGGACAAGAGAACCTTTTTTTGCATTGCAGGAGAGTCCCTAGGTTTGCGTTGCCAAACACTTTCCCTTCTAAATTATAAAGGATTCCTGGGACCTTTTCTGTGAGAAACTCTCACACCTCACTTTGCCACACTCTGGCAAGACTATTGCCTTAAACTAATGACAGTGCCTTTTCTTTGTCCTGTGGAATTCCCGTCAGATTTAGCTGAATTGCAAGGTGCTAAGAATCACCCTGTCCCTCTCTCACCCGTGTTTCTCAGGGAAATGTGGGCAGCACCAAAATCACGCATTCTGGGCCCTGCCACTGAGAGCAGCTCCCTGTGTGTGCAGAGAGGGGAGGTGGCTACTGCTGGGCTGGGCTGGGCTGCCGTCCCCCTCCCCCATCCCAACCCATCCCCTGCCCTGACCCCAGTAGCCGATGCTCCCCTCTGGAAGCACCATGTGAGGAAAGAACTGGTCATGCTGTCTGCAGTGGCTCATGGTCGAGAAGACCGACCTCAGAGCAGACTGTCAAGAAGCAGGGCACAAACCCCAAACTGGTTGTGAGTTCTAGACTCCGATTTCACCAATCAAGTAACAAGCGTGAGCACCTCAGGCACCGTAACAGCCTTAACATGGAGTCTTAACAAGCCCAGTTCCCTCAGCCTCTCCTCATAAGTCTTGTGCTCCAGCCCCCTAATCATTTTGGTTGCCCTCCGCTGCACTCTCTCTAACTTGTCCACATCCTTTTTGTAGTGGGGGGCCCAAAACTGGACACAATATTCCAAATGCAGCCTCACCAATGCCCAATAGAGGGGAATAGTAATGTCCCTCGATCTGCTAGCAATGCTCTTACTAATGCAGCCCAATATACTATTAGTGTTCTTGGCAACCAGGGCACACGGCTGACTCATATTCAGCTTCTCATCCACTGTAACCCTCAGGTCCTTTTCTGCAGAACTGCTGCCTAGCTCGTCGGTCCCCAGTCTGTAGCTGTGCATGCGGTTCTTTCATACTAAGTTCAGGACTCTGCACTTGTCTTTGTTGAACCTCATCAGATTTCTTTTGGCCCAATCCTCCAGTTTGTCTAGGTCACTGTATCCTATCCCTATCTTTCAGGGTATCTACCACTCCCCACAGATTAGTGTCATCTGCAAACTTTCTGAGGGTGCAATCTATCCCATCCTCCAAATCATTAATGAAGATGTTGAACAAAACCGGCCCCAGGACTGACCCCAGGGGCACTCTGCTTGTGACCAGCTGCCAGCTAGACATGGAGCCATTGATCACTACCCGTTGAGCCTGATAATCTAGCCAGCTCTCTATCCATTTCATAGTCCATTCATCCAACCCATACTTCTTAAATTTCCTGATAAGAATACTGTGGGAGACTGTATCAAAAGCTTTGCTAAAGTCAAGGTATATCACGTCCACCACTTTCCCCCCATCCACAGAGTCAGTCACCTCTTCATAGAAGGCAATCAGGTTGGTCAGGCATGACTTGCCCTTGGTGAATCCATGTTGACTGTTCCTGATCACCTTCCTCTCTTCCAAGTGCCTTAAAATGGATTCCTTGAGGACCTGCTCCATGATTTTTCCAGGGATTGAGGTGAGGCTGAGCGGTCTGTAGTTCCCTGGATGCACTTTCTTCCCTTTCTTGAAGATGGGCACTATATTTGCCTTTTTCCAATCATCAGGGATCTTCCCCAATTGCCACGAGCTTTCAAAGATAATAGCCAATGGCTCTGAAATCACATCAGCCAATTTCCTCAGCTCCCTCGGATGCATTGCATCTGGCCCCATGGACTTGTGTATGTCTAATCTTTCTAAATAGTCCTGAACCTGTTCCTTCAGCACTGAGGGATGTTCACCTCCTCCCCATTCTGTGCTGCTCAGTGCAGGAGTCTGGGAGCTGAGCTTGTCTGTGAAGACAGAGGCAAAAAAGGCGCACACACACACACACACACACACACACACACACACACACACACACACACACACACACACACACACACACACACACACACACACACACACACACACACACACACACACAAGCAGTCCTAATATTCTGCATAAAAATATTTCAAAATGGCCACCATGCCAAAAGTCTGCATGTCGAAAAACAAGACTGTTGGGAAGGACATAAACCAAAAAGGCGGGGTGGAAATCTGTTAAAATTATAGGGTGATGAAAGGTATTGAGATCTTTACTGGAAGGGCCACATCTCCATTGGTCACAATTACCAATCTCCAAATCATTAGGAGCGTCACATGGCCACATGCTCATTAGGTTTCTGGTTTGGTGAGCATGGATGAGATTCTTAGTGAAGAAACCAAGGCACATCCCAGATTCGAAGCCTTGTCATTATGGAGTTATGGCTGAGGGGGCAGAGCAAATTAAGTAAATTACATTACCAGCAGGTAGGAATGATCCCAAAGCCAAGTGTTATAAACCCAGGAAATTAACCACCCAGGGTACGCGTAGCACAACTCAGACATGGTAAGGTCCAGGATGCAGAGACAGGGTGTGCAGAATAGATGAAAGCAGCAGGGCCTGAAAGGGAGACAGGGATCTGTGGGAGTGTGAGGGGGTGTGGGCACAGAAGGTGAAATGGCCTTTGGTATCTCTCCTTCCCTCTTGCTTCTTTCCATTAAGCCCCTTTTGAAAATCACGAGGTCCCTCAGTGTGAAGCCCAAAGGCCTAAGGGAACTAATACTGCCAATGAGGTGATGGCCATGGTACAGAGCTGGGAGACCAGGAAAGGGCCAGTCCTGATCTCTGCTTAGCCCAAAGGAGTGAAATGCAAATTGCAGCAATTAACATACACCTAAGACACAGTGGGAGCTGTCAGATCATGGAAGGGAAAGGCCCATTCCCTGCTCCAGCCGTCACTATTCAGATGACAATCCCAAACTCTCTAGAGCAGGGGTTCTCAACTGGTGGTACGCGTACCACTAGTGGTACGCGGAGGATGGCTTGGTGGTACGCGAGATGTACCTGCCGCCGCCGCCGAGTTCCCCCCCGCTGCTGCCGAAACCCCCGCCGCCGCATTCCCCCCCGCCGCCGCTGAAACCCCCGCCGCCGCCGAAAAGCAACCTGGCCGGCTCCGCATGTCTTGACGTGAGAAACCCTGCCGCCGAAATGTGGGCAACGGTGGCAAGGATTCGGCGGACGGTATTGCTCTCCGCAGTGCATTCCGCCGCCGCCACTGTTTCCCCCTTTTTTTATTCGAGTACCACTCGGGTCAGGACCAGTGGTACTTGACCTGACCTGACTGGTACTGGGGAAAAAAAGGTTGAGGGCCGCTGCTCTAGAGCCAAGGATAGAAACCTCCCTAAAAAGGAAGGCCAAAAGCC